>NW_020954546.1:10549046-10576696 GCF_900497805.2 Vombatus ursinus | reverse complement strand
TGTGGGAGGGATGGTCTAGCCTGCTATCCCCAGGGTACCCCCCTGTGGGAGGGTTGGTCTAGCCTGCCATCCCCAGGGTAGCCCCCTGGAAGGGATAGTCTAACCTGCCATCTAACACATCTGCCTCCCAATCAGGGCCACACCCAGAGGAACCAAAGCTTCTCACAGAGTTGTCTCATTAGCAGCATTTGGTGGATGGGACTTACAGCCCGTCTGCAGTCTGTTGCTGATCATCACCAATTGCAGGAAGTTCGGCCCCTCCTTCTTTGATTGGTGTGTCACCTATTTGACTGAGCAGGCTTTAGCCCCCGTCCCAGCCCCACCCTAGGACTCTGATGCTTGGATTCCATTGACCACTCCCCTAAGCAGACAGCTAGCATGCCTCTCATGCCTCTCTGCCTTTGATACCTCATGGATTCCATTTGGCTCTGATCAGACACCCAGTTCTGGACTCATGGTGCCAAAGCCCTTCAGACAGGAGAGGTCACTGTCTAGGACTTCTGGCCACCCCGCTCCCAGCTGGGGCCAAGCTGAACAGGACAAGTGAGTAGAAAAAGGAGGAGAGGAAAGGTGGAGGCTCCTATTTTCAGGGATTTGTGGAAAATGGCAATGGAGAATTCTGAGCCATCATCTCACACATTAGGATAAGGAAAAGATGGCATATGGAATCATGGAATCGATGGGTCATAAACTCATAGAACACAGAATAGGAGAGGTGGAAGGTCCCTTAGTGGTTTGTACCTAGTGGGCAATTAATAAAATTCTTGTTGATTGGTTTATGAAACAAAGGTGGAAACTGAGGCCTGGAAGGGGAAGTGATGTGCTCACTGTCACACAGTGAATTAATAGAGGATAATTACGAATTCCTTTGTCTCAACCACAATTTTGGTGACTCCATACTTGTGAAAAACAAAAACAAAAATAACCCCCTTCCAAAAAACCCGCAAAAAAACAAAACCCAAACTTGCCAACGCGTACTTCTCTCTCCGTGAGCTAATGGCTCAGATTTCCTTGGGTGAATTTAGAAAATGAACTGATTGGGCTCCAGGGCTTGACCTGCAGAGGCCCCAAATGTCAGGTAACCAATTTCCTGGCCATTGACTCCATTCCCACACCCTGAGCAGGGAACACCCTTTTTACAAGCTGGAATCCATTCAGTTTAATTCTCTAATACTTTTGTATTAATCAGCTCCTTTCATCTGTGGATCTCAAAGTGCCCTACAAACACTAATTAATTTTCATAGCAACCCCCAGAGGCAGCCAACCTTTTTTTATCCCTCCTTTACTGAGAGGTGGGGCAAGGTTATGAGCTCTGCTAAAGGCCACACAGCAAGCCCAAAGGGCTGCTGAGCTCAGAGTCAGGAACTTCTCTGTCTGGGGACATTCCCTCCTCATGCTAAGGACCCCTGGGGGAGACCTGTCCATGCTGAAGCTGGCTACTCTGCAGTCATCCCATTGCAAACAGCTGCAAAGGAGGACATATTCCCTGTGAAGCTTCCCAGGTCCTAAAGCTACAAATGCCAATGCACTGATAAGCCCTTTCTTTATTTGCTGTTTTCAGAACTTACCCTTTCTAAAGTTTCCCTCTGTTGGGTGGGGGCTCATTCATGATGTTTTGTTTCTGAAGATTTTTTGGACTCGTTTAAAGAATATATTTTGCTTTTATATCACTTTTATTTCCAAATATATCCCTCCCTCTTCCCTAACTCAAAGGCCATCCCTTGGAACAAAGAATAAAAAAGAGAGAGAGAAAAATAGTTCAGCATAACTAACATTAGCTGAATCTGACAGTATATGGTATTTCGCAACCACAGTCTTCCACTTTGGCTATTAAAGGAGGGAAGTATACGTTCTTTTCTCTTCTTAGGGAGTGGGGGCATGACTTGTCATTCATCCATAATATGCCATACAGGTGTGTCCCACTTTATGCAACACACTCATCCCTGAGAAGTTGGTTGTAATCCAACATCAAAATCAAATACTATATTAAGCTCATCCCTGATGAATCCCTTTGTAAAGCAAATGATCCTTTTATAATGGAAATGGCATATATAGAATCACAGCTCTGGAGCTGGGAGGCACCTGGGAGGCCATCTTGTTTAGGCCCCTCATTATACAGATAAGGAAACTGAGGCCTGGAGAGGGGAAATGACTTGCCCAACGTCACACAGAGGCCAGATTGGGACCCAGGTCCTCTAGCTCAGGAGTTCTCTCCACTGAATCACGGAGGAGAAAGAAGAGGCAGCATAGGAGTCGGGAAGGCCTAGATTCAAGACCTACACCTCAAGTCTCTTAACCTCCCTGGGCTCTGGGCAGCTCTCTGAGACTGAGGACAGCCCTCCCTTGAGGTCAGGAAGACCTGGGTTTGAATATTGCTTCAGACACTTAATTTCCCTGGTCCTTAATCTATGATCCTCACTTACAGATGAATTTGGTCTATACCAGTGGAGGGAGCTTCATCACCCAGAATTCCCTGCACTAATTAAATCGCCAGTACGGACCAAAAAGAAATAGGGGTGGGGGGGCACAGAGCTCATTGTGGCATAAGGGGGGAGGTAGAAAATTTAGACACAGTCCCTGCTCCTCTGGAGGTAGAGGTGGGGGAGGGAGATGAGACAGGGATCCAGATAAATTATACTACACAAAATCCCATCATCAGAGCATTGGAGAAGTGGAAAGCAAATATTATATGAGATCCACGTAGGCTTTGGCTACCAGCTGTGCAGAGAGAGGGGCAGCATGGGGACCCTTTGACCAACAGCTGCACGTCCGGAGGACAGCACAAGGGGACTGAGGTGGGGAAGTCTGGAAGGCAGTGGGGAGGGGAGGATGCTGAAGACAAGCCTCACCCCAGACTTCAGAATTTTGTCAGTCCTTTGCTGACCATGAGGGCCTTGGCTGTTGGAGGTTTCTGGCCGTGACCGTCATCACCAGCTCTCCAGCGCTGTAACAATTCCTGTTACCAGGCTCCCCCCCCTCCAACAACCCCACCATGCTGGAGTTCATTTGAGGACTGAGAAGCCTTTTAACTCCCTAGACATTTAGATCCGCCTGGAGGGGTGTGGAAGGGCAGGGCTGGGGAGGGCGGGAGGAGAGGGAAGGGGTTTGCAGCCTCTTGGCCTTCAACACTTTCTTCTCCCCCTTCCCCCACCCCACTGCCTCCCACAGTGGGATTTCTAGGCAGTTATGGCTGGGGGGCACTTTTGAGTTCATCTAGTTCAGCTCTTTCATTTTATTACAGAGACAGAGACTGAGGTCCATGGAGGTGCTGCGCAATGGAAAGGCAACCAGTACTCTGGTCTCCTGAATCCCAGCCTCGCGCTGGATCCAGGTCATCGATTTAGAGCTGAAAGGGTCATTGAGTCCACGGCAGCCAGGTATAGAAAGGCAGTGTCTCCTGCGAGCCTGGACGAAGCTGGTCATCTCCCTGAGCCCTAGTGTTCTTATCTGTAAAGTGGGCGATGGCCTCTGACGACCCTTCCAGCTCGAAGTCCACTACCTGCATTAAGAGGCCCGGACGACAGAGGGAGATTCCGTCGTGATACAGTTAGAATAGATGTGTTCTGGCCTTCCTTTGTCTCCTCAGCACTTAGCACAGAGCCTGGCACATGGTAATAACAAATACTGTTAAGAGCTAAATAAATATGTGTGGACTGACTGAGTAGATGGCCATTCTAGCTCCTGTCCGCCTCTAAAATTTTGTGATTTTGTGAAGCGACTTGATGAGGGCCACTTAGCTGGCAATTATTTAATTATTATTATAATTTTATGTATATTTAAATATATGATATATGTATTACAATTATTATTAGGTGGTAGTAGTGGTGGTAATAGTGGTGGTGGTGGTAGTAATAGTAGTGGTAGTAGTAGGGTGGTAGTGGTAGCAGTAACTGTAGTAGTAGTAGTAGTTACAGTTGCAGTAGTAGTGGTAGTAGTAGCAATAGTAGTAGTGGTAGTAGTAGTAGCAGCAGCAGCAGTAGTAGTAGTGGTAGAAGTAGTAGTAGTGGTAGTAGTAGTAGTGGTAGTAGTAGTCATGGTAGTAGTAGCAACAGTAGTAGTAGTAGTGGTGCTGGTACTGGTAGTAGTAGTGTTTTAAAATCACTTTAAGATTTGCACTTTACTTAGGTTATTTCATTTGATCCCCACAACAACCCTACAAGGTTGGGTTTATTATTATCACTATTTAAAGATGGCAAAACTGAGCCTGAAAGAGGTCAAATGACTTGCCCAGGATTACTTAACTAGTGGGTGTCTGAGGCTGGATTTGAACTCAAGTCTATGTTGACTTTAAGGTAGCATTCCACCCAGTGTACTACCTAGCTTCCAGTGATAAGTGACAGAATTGAGATTCGAACCCAAGCCTCCTAACTCTCAATGGTGTGTTCCTTCCACTGGGCCAGGATGCTGACCGGGCCACACACATGTGGGTCAGGCAGAAGAGGGAAAAAGGAAAGGAAGAAAAAAGGCCAGAGGAGCTGGAAGTTTGCTGTAAGACAGCAGAGCAGACATTTATAAAGCACCTACTATCTGCCAAACCCAGAACTAATTAGGCACTGGAGAAAAAGCAAAAGGAGGATTGTCACGGGATAGGCAGCAGTGGCAAATTTCATTAAAAATGTTTTTTTTCCTTTGGCATATTTGTTCCTCTTCCCCCTGCCCCCCGCATTCCTCCTTTCCATTCTTTCTTGTCTCTCTGAGCTGTTCTCTTGTGGGGGGCAGCACCACCTTGTACTGTCCTCCCCCGTGGGGGGTCTGCGGGTCACCCTTTGGGAGGATGAAGCTCCCCTGCCTCCTCTGGCCCAGATGCCTCCGGCAGTGAAAGCTGGCTTCCTGGTGGCGTTGATAGAAGTTGCCCTGATCCCCAGCGTGCCTCGTTGTTAAGCTCTGCAGTTCTGAAAAAGCAAGGCGTGAAAAAAAAAAAAACAAAACACCCAGATCCCTGGCATTCTCAGAGGCCTCTGGAGCCAATCCTGTACATGCTAAAAACAGCAATTATGTGCAATATTATTAAAGACTGCAGGGTTTTAATTAACAATGGAATTACCTGGTGGTGGGAATTGTGGGGAGGGATGGGATAATAATGTATTGCTTGGGGGTAGTTAATGGGCTGGAACTCCATCTCAGCCCTAACCTGCATTAGGCCTGAAGCGTCTCTCTCAGTGCCTGCAAAGCCCAGAGAAAGGATGGGGCTTACTTTCCAAATCTCTAATGAGTAGTCTTCACAGTTCTTTTGCCCTGAGGAATTGGGTTGTGTGGCTATGGGGACAGAGCGGAGAAGGGGGAGGCAGCCCAGGTGTGTTTGTTAGGAGTGACTCTCCTTGAGATAGAGAAGAAGGCACACGCACACTCACACAAGTGTGTCTCTGGCAATAGCGACTGAGCATCCACGGTCCTCGGAGTGTATCATGCTAGGTACAGTAGGGAGAGGGTCCAGAAGGCCTCACGGAACTAGGGATGCTAGGATTAGAAGATCACCTGGTCTGGGGGGTTATTAACCTCAGGTTCACCAAATGATTTCAGGGGGGCTGGGAACTTGGCTAGGAAAAATGATCTCTCTCTTTTCACTGACTTTATTTTCAGTTAGAAAATTGAAATACAACATTTCTTTCAATTATTTAAAAATGTGATTCTCTGATTGGCTTCACAATAGTATCACAGGGGATCAGAACACAAAAGAACCCCTGATCTAGTTCAATCAGTCGCTGAGGCCAAGTTAGGAAGATGCAAGTTTGATTCCTGACTTAGAGATGTTTACTAGCTACGTGACCTTAGGTAAGGAGAGGGGGAAGGAAACACGCATTTATAAAGCCCCTACTACGTGCCAGAAACACTCTGCTAAATGTTTAAAAATGTTATCTCATTTGATTCTCACGACAACTTCACCAAAAAGTCATTTAGTCTCCATTGGCCTCATTGGCCTTTGTAACATGAGAGAACCCTACTCAGTGTCCTTTAAGGTCCATTCCAGCGCTCATTCTATGCTCCTTTGATCTAGTTCAAACCAGTGGTTTAGTGGAAAGAGTGCTGGATTTGAAATCGGAAGATCTGGGTTCTAACCTTGGTGCTGACATTTCCTGCCTGAATGACCGGGGGTAAGTCATTCACCTCCCTTGGCCTCACAAAATGAGGGGCTGGATTTGATGACCTCTTAGCTCTTTTCTAGCTCTCAGTCGATGACTTTATGATCTCCCATTTTACAGAGAGAGAAACTGAGACCCAGAAAGGAACAACTTGCCCAAGGTGGTACAGGGAACTTGTGGCAGAGACAGTTCTAAAATTCAGGTTTAGAATGGTGTTCCTGAGGTCACATAAGAGGCTTGCTCAGCAAAGAAAGATTATGTACGGTCTAGTCATTAGATTAGACTAAGGCAGGAAGGAGAATTTGGGCGTTTCAGAAAAACTGTCAACAATAAGGATAGGAAACATTGGGCAGTCACTTCATTTTCCAGGGACTCAGTTTCCTCATCTGTAATATCAAGGGGAGAGGCTTGAATAGAGTACATAATCATGGTTCTTTGGCTGAAAGGGACCTCAAAGGCCATAAAGTCATAGCCTGGTGTTCAAAGACTGTCGGGGATCTCTTGGGTCATCTAGTCCTCCCCCCCCCCCCCCCCCCGCCACCAATGTTACAGATGAACTTTAGCAAGTTAAGTGATTTGTCCAAGGTCATACAGGTAGTGAGCAACAGAGGCAGCATTTGAACCCAGGACCCCTACCTCCAGAATCAGTGCTCTTCGATCTTGCTGACCTCTGGAGGTCCTGTCCTGCTCTGAGTCAATCATTCAGAAAGAAAGGGTTTTCTTGTTGCCTCTGAGTTAGCCACTAAATTCAGTGTAGTCTGGAAGCTTTGCTCATTCCCAGGGCATTCTGCCCAATGTGGAGATCATACATGTAGATAAATCCATCTTTCCTGCCCCCTGAGCTAGCAATCTGAGGAACAAAACTCTCTGAAGGGAGACGTAATAACAAGTCATTTGGGGGAAATACTTTTAAATTGGGAGGACTTTTCTTTCTAGCGGCAAAGGTGAGTCCTTAGCTCAATCCATGGGATTTATCTTATGGTAATGGTGTCATTAAACATGCAAATCTGAACCCTGAGCAACAATGCTTCAAGCACTAGTAACTGAGATGGGGAATTCAAAGCATCTGTCTGAGCTGAGAGATTGTTGGTGATAGGAAAAGACTCTGTTTCTCTAAAAATGTAAATCACATTTCATTTTATTTTTGAAAAACTGCTACTATGGGGCAGCTAGGTGGTGTAGTGGATAGAACTTTGGACCTGGAGTCAGGAGGACCTGAGTTCAAATCTGGCCTCAGACGCTTGACTAGCTGTGTGACCCTGGGCAAGTCACTTAACCCTGATTGTCTCCCCAACCAAACAAACAAAAAAGAAAAGTTGCTAATACAATAAGCTTAAAGGAAGGAAACAAGCATTTATTAAGCTCTTATTATATGCCACATGTTCTGCTAAGCACTTTATAAGTATTATCTCATTTACTCCTAGGACAATGCTGGGAGGTAGGTGCTATTATTATCCCGGTTTTACAGTTGAGGAAACTGAGGAAGACAGCAGTTAAGTGACTTGCCCAGGGTCACACAGCTAGTCAAGCGTCTGAGGTCAGATTTGAACTCAGGTCTTCCTGATTCCAGCCGTGGCCTTCCATGTACTATGCCACCTGCTGCCTCTTGACACTGGTAGAGTCAATAAATAGTAGTAAATGAAAGATCTTATTGTTGAGATAATTATGAACAGAAATAAATGCTGAATTCAGAAAGAGAAACACATGGGCCATCCTGACCTGAGCACATATAGTCCCATTCTTCTTAGAGGGAGTTTTTCTACCTGGTAGAATAATTGGACCTTTGGAAATAGATTATAAAATCCCAGAAGCTCAGATAGAAGGACCCTCAGGGGCCATTAGTCAAACCCTCACATGAACAAGAGCCACCTCTACCATGTGTTCTAAAGTGGTCATCCTGCTTTTGCTTAAAGACTACTATTGTGAGTGGGGGAATAGACTGTCTTTCCTTAAAAAATTTTTTTCTTTAGTTACATTTTATTTATTTTTGGTTACATTTGGAGAAATAGTAATTGTTCATGGGTGGTCAGAGCCAACATCATAATAATAACAGTAGACTACCTTTCAGTGCAGCACATTCCACTTTTGAATAGCTCTGATTATGAATATGATAGGGATTTGAGAAGTGAAAAGCATCCTATGTTTCAGAGGGTCAAGCATGATCTCTCCGCCCAAAGAGTGATTGAGGTCCACTTGAAAGTGGATTTGAGTTGGGTTCAGGAGGATCACAGGGACACACACAGTTTTCAAGAGACAGACAAGGACAGAGGGAGTTGAAATAGCAGTAGCAGCAGCAACAGTGGGGAGAATGGCATCTCTTATCCTGCCTGGGACTTAATGAGTTTACACAGAAAGAATCATTGGCTCAGGGTCAACAACAAACAGAAGAAATCAAAAAATGAAAAACTGGAAGGAGAAAAGGAGAGGAGGGCTGAACTGTGGCAGAGAGGGGAGAGACTGAAGAGGGTCATCAGGTCTTAAAATTATCTTGGAATGGATGACCAGGACTAGAGTTGTTGGCTGTTCTCATCCCTTTGGGACTTAGAGAAGTCCATCCCCCTTCAAATTTTACTCTTTCCCCAACTTCCCCTCCCTATTGTTGTTAAGTCATTTCAGGGTTCAGTTGTGTTTGACTCATGACCCCATTTTGGGTTTTCATGGCAAACATACTGGAGTGGTTTGCCATTTCCTTCTCCAGCTTATTTTGCAAATGAGGAAACTAAGGCGGATAGGGTTAAGTGACTCGTCCAGGGTCACACAGCTAGTATGTGTCTGAGGCTGGATTTGAACTCAGGAAGATGATGTCTTCCTGACTCCAGTCCTGGTGCTCTATCCACTGTAGCGCCCCCTAGCTGTTTCCCTCCCTGTGCCTATCTAGAAAAAAAGACATTATAATATACTCTGCCCACTTCTTTTACCTCCCTTATAAAAAGAGTTTACTAAGGGCTTGTGAAAAGAACCAGAACTTAAGAGGTTGCCTTTGATTGCCTCTTAGACAATTAGGGAATGGTTGAACAAATTGTGAAAAATGATGAAATATTATTGCACCATGAGAATGACACAAAAGATTATTTTAGACAATCTCAGGTAGTATGAATTAATGTGGAGTGCAGGGAGCAAAGCCTGATTTTGCCTCAAATATGAAGAGGCTGGGGTTTAGCTGGATACCTTTAAATTAGGAAAATGAGCCAAACCTCTGTGTGAAGTTAGGGCTTTCCTATCTGGGGGTCCTTAGCTACTGTGATTGTACTAGCAACTTCTAATTTGATAGGACAGCAGAGAAAGAGGCTACATGCACCTGAGGGCCATTGTCCTGCACCCAGGATAAAAAAGAGCTAGCTGTTGTAACAAGGTATGACTAATTAAAACTACAGATTCTGATTGGAGAAAGAAAATGGATGAGGATTAGAAAGGTGAAGCCAGGTTGAAATTCAGCTCTGTCCTTCTCAGGACAGAGGAGGGAACAGGGAGCAGAGAGGACCTTTTGCATCTCCACCCACTAGTATTGCAGATGGAAACATTTCTTAATACTGAGCCCCAAACACTTCCTGACAATTTCTCCTTTTTGCTCTTTGTATTTGCCTCTGGGGTCCAACAGGATAAATGTGATTTTTCTTCCACGTGAAAACCCTTCAAATATTTGAAGACTGAAGCGGTCTCCACTCCCCTAAGCCTTCTCTTGTCCTGAACATCATCATTCAGTAAGTATTAATATTGGTTAAATGCCTACCATGTGCCAGGCACTGTGCTAAGCTCTGGGGACGTGGATAAAATCAAAAGACCGTCCTTGCCCTCCAGGAACTCACAGTCTAATGAGGGAAGAGCACATTCCAACAACTATGTACAAACAAGCCATAGACGGGATAATTATAGACAGGAGATAATTAACAGGGGGATGGCGATAGAATTGAGGAGGATTGGGAAGGTTTCCTGCAGAAGGTAGGATTTTAGCTGAGGCTTGAAGGAAGCCAGAGAATGTGGAGGGTAGGTCAGAGATGAGGAGGGGGAGAGTTCCAGTTGTGGGGGGAATAACTGGTGAAAATGCCCACAGCCAGGAGATGGAGTGTTCTGTGTAAGGACCAGCTTGAGGCCAGGGTCACTGGATCACAGAGTATGGGAGTGGCGAGGTGTAAGATGTGAGAAATGAGGAATTGTAGGAAGGCATTGGGTCATGAAGAGCCTTGAATGCCAAATGTAGGATTTTATATTTGATCCTGGTGGTGATAGGGAGCCACTGGGGTTTACTGAGTAGGGTAGGAGTGACATGGTCAGACCTGTATTTTAGGAAGATCACTTTGGCATCTGAGTGAAGGATGGATCGGAAGATCTCAAGACCTTTCAACATACTGATCTCTCTCCTCTAGACACTCCCCAGTTTATCAATGTCTTTCTTACAATGTGGCAACAAAGACTGAACTCAGTGCTCTAGATGTGGGCTCACTGTAGAGTCGCTGGTGTTCTTTTCACTGAAGGAGGCTGCCTCCTAGAAAGGAAGGGAGGAAGAAAGGGAAGGGAGGGAGGAAAGGAAAGGGAAAAATACAAATAATATAAATAAAATAATAAATAAAAATAAAATAAAATAAAACAAATACAAACAACCGCAGGTGAAGGCTGGGTGACCACTTGTGGAGATGTTGAGAAAGGATCCTTAGTCAGTTACGCCTTGGACCAGATGGCCTTGAGGTCCCTTCCAAGCTCCTTTATAAGGTGCTGAGAGTGTCAGATTCCGGGAGGAGCAGCAAAGGCAATTTCATGGATGAACCAGAAAAGAGAGAACGTAGCGACAGGAACTGAAGGATCCCAAGTCACCTCAGCTGCTCCACTTCGTTCAGGGAAGACCCCAGCAAGCTCAGAGGCCTTGTAAGTGACAGCTGCATCATTGCAATGATATTGGATGATAAAAAAATAGACAGTCAGCAACAGAGCCCTGAGGAGGGAGAAGAGTGGTAGCAGATTAACCACAGAAAAGTCCCTTCATTTGTGGGGAATATGCTTCAGAAAATGAGAGACAGAGACTGTGCCCAGGCATTCTTCTTAAATGAATACCATCTGGAAAAAAAATTCCAAATTCAACAGGATTGATTTTTTTTCCCCATGTAATGAGCTAAGTCAATTTGTGTGCCCCATCCTTATTTATCTGTTTAGAATAAAAGAGGACTGGCTGGGGCCATGGAATCATGGAGCGGTGCTGACTTTGAGGCATTTCTCACAGTCCAAGCCAGCGGCATGTCCTAGTTTCCTGTCCCCATGGTCTTCCACTCTTCCCACCTTCCTCACTCATCCCATTCTGACCTTCAGTCACCTCAATTTGCTTGGTCTATCTCTGTCTCGCTGTCCCCCTTTCTTCCCTTCTCCTTTCACCTTCACCAGAGATGACGTTTAACTCTTAATTCTAGGATTCTTTGATTGTATTTCTCTCTCTGATGCCAACCATTATTCATTTAGCAAACATTTATTGAGTGCCTTTGAGGCATGGTCTCTAGTCAGGGTTGTCTGAGGTGGGAAGAGGAAGAGCATAGCTATCCCCAGGAGATGGGGTGTTTATCTGAAATAAGTTGCATTGTTTAGCTCCCCACCCACAGCTGGATCCCCCACATGTTTCCAGGTGAAACCAGGTTAAGATGAACACTGAATTTCTTTAGCACTTTACAGCTTAATATAAAGTTTTGAATCCCTGGTTTCCTTCAAGAGTCAGATCTAGTGCTAATTTCTACACAAAGTCTTTATTGGTCCCCCAGCTACTAATGTCTTCTCCCCCCAAAAAATTTAATTTGAATGTATTTGTATACCTCAATATATGCACGTACTGTCTTCCATTAGAACGGAAGCTCCTTGAGGGCAGGGGATGTTTCACTTTGGTCTTTGTATCTTCAGAGCTTCATCTGGTGCCTGGCATATACTAAACACTTAGTAAATGCCTCTGGGTTGATCAGTTGCTAGTATATTACAAATTCAGTAGAAGTCAGCAGTCAAAAAAATTTAATTTCATCTTAGGTGGCATTGAGAGATGTATAGCATCCAGGACTACAGAGGTGAGAGATCCCCTCTGCTTTGCCCTGGTCAGGGCACATGTGCTGTATTGTGTCCAGTCCTGGGCATTAGAGTTTAAGGATGTTGATAAAACTGTCGAGCAATCAGAAGAAAGCAGCCAGGATGGGGAAGAGTCTTGACATCTTCATACGTGAACAAGTGAAGGAGCTGAGATGTTGAAAACTCTGGAGGAAAGAAGGCTTTGTGGGGGTGGGGAAATATGATCTCTGTCTTCACATACTTGAAGGGCCCTCATGTGGAAGTCCAGTTATATTTGTTCTTTTAAAGTTGCTCTCGTTTGATTCAGCCCTTTGTTTCTAGTTGTCCACATCTTTTCTAGCCTGACTCCAATACTGAAACGTGAGTGCAACAATTCTCTGGTCTTGACTTAGCCTCATTTCTGTTCACATCCTTGGTTATTCTCTTGGGTTTGGAAGCCTTTAGTGATATGACCTGGCTGAGATAGTCACTCTCATTGCCCTTGTCTTCCCTGAGAAATAGCTTTGGATGCATTGTTTACTCGTGTCAAAATGATAGAGGGATAAGGGGGAATTAATTAACCTAATTCCAAAGTTTCAATCCTAGGACAATGGTGTTACTATCAACAATAGAGAGGACGTTGAGAAGGAGTCAAGATAAGTTTGCTTTGGACAAGTTAGGTTAGATCCAGATGGAAATGTCAACAACATGGTCCATAAAGCAAGGTGAGTAGGAGTGGGGAAGAGTGAAGTCTGTTTTTGTTCACCCTTCACTCTCAAAGAGGACCAATGACATCATGAGAGTGATGTCTTGACTTGTGTAGGAATTGCATTTAAGTGAGGCAGAGCTTCACAAAATCACCAGCCTCACTTTCTCCTCCAGAGATCGTCGAAGTCTTGTGGCAGGACAAAAATCAAGATGACTGGCGATGGACCTGGAATCCATGACCGTGGATAACTTTGGCCTTTCTAATTTAAAGTCTTTCCCAAGCCTCAGTTTGTCTGAGACAACACCCTTTCAATGACTACTTGGGGAAGGGAAGAATCCCTGAATGTTTTTGATGGGGAGAGAGAAGTCAGGAAGGTCCTTCCTCCTGATCTGTGGTCATGACTATCACGTTGACATCAACTTGAGCCATTAGGCTCCATATACTTGGCCACCTACTGGGTTCTAGAGTTTACATTCTATCTGGGAAAACAAACCTAACTTTCATAAGTAACAACAGCTAGCATTTATACAATGTCTTAAAGTTCTCAAGGCACTTTACAAATATTACCTCCGACCACTTTGAAAGTTATATGCTGAATATATTATAAATTTTAAAAGGAAAGTAAAATATGCACCACAGAGATTCACAGTTTCACATACAAGCACCTTTCTGTTCTATTATGTACATGGAAATGATCATTTTGTGGAATATTAGTTAAGTTCAGTTTTTTTCCAAGTTTCAGGGAAGGCTTTATTGCCTTTAGGAAAATGGTATGCAATCACAATACACTCATGTAAAGAAACACGGATTCAGGAATTTTCAGAAGCATTGTCATAAAATCAAGACAAAACAAGCCAGGTTCTTTGGTAATGGACTTCCCGAAACGTGGAAAATGTAATTGAACCCTACTGACCAAATAGAAATGATTGGGTTGCTTGTGAGAGGACACAGATTTTAAGAAAAGATTTGGAGATTAGGGTGTGAGTTTTCATTTACTGTCTTACCTTGACAGTGTAAACCCAATAATAAATGTAGTATTTTCTCTTGCCTCAATATAATGTTTGTAGCAAAATTCAGATAAATTAATGAAAAGTTGAAATTTTAGAATTTTAGTACTCATCACGGTATCTGGCTCATAGTAAGTGCTAGTTTGTTTTTTTTTTTTAATGGAAATCCCAGGGGTTGGGGGCAGATAGAGTTGCCAGGGAGCAGGAAGGAAGGAAGGAAGGAAAGAGGGAAGGAAGGAAGGAAAGAAGGAAGGAAGGAAGGAAGGAGGGAAGACTTGAACAAGGCAAAGAAGATGTGAGAGAAACAGGGGAAAAGGAGGAAGGAGGCTTTGTGGTGAAGATGAGACTAGAGTTATTTTTTTTAAAACAACAACTTTTTATCGGTCATTGGTTTTGTTTTGGATTTTCTTGCCCATCACCCCTGTGCTATTCAGGAATTCCTTCTATAATTTCATTATAGATTTTGGTTTAACAAAATCTACCTCCCTGTACCTTCTACCATTAATAGAGGCCCCTCCAGGACCAAGAAAACAAGTCTCATCCTTTTTCCATGTGTATAACCTTCAAAAATGTGAAGAGAACTATAATCTCTTACCTTCAGATCTCTTCTCTATCTTTTCAATTCTTCATTTCTTTCATTGGATCCTTACGTGACTTAATTTCAAGTCCCCTTACCATTCTGGTCACTTTCACAATAACAGCAATAACAATAATAGTTAGTATTTATGTAACACTTTAAAATTTGTAAAGTGTTTTATGAAAATTATCTCATTTTATTCTCACAACAACCCTGGGAGATAGTGCTATCATCATCCCCATTTTACAGATGAGGAAACTGAGGCAGGCAGAGGTTAAGTTGCTTGCCCAATGTTACAGAGGTAGTAAATATCTGAGGCCAGATTTGAACTTGTCTTTCGGGTTCCAGGTCCAGTACTCTATCTACTGGTCCATCCAGTTGCTGCTTCTACTCTTAAAACATGTCCCATAGTTTGTGAGTGGGCCTCCTCCATAGCGCAGAGAAGAGATCACAGACCTCCAGATATAGTCTGGCCAGGGCAGAGTTAGATGACATTATCAAGTGTCTTTTAGTGCAACCTACAATTGGCTTAACTGTTTGGGTAGGCTTGTCATCAACTAATACTCCCAGATCCTTTTGTCCCCCTCACATGAACTCTTATTAAATGTATAGTTGAATTTTTTGGGGTCTGTAAACTCAAGACTTTAAATTGATCCCCATTGTATTTCATCTTTTTTTTTTTCCATTGCATTTCGTCTTGGGAGAACTGGCCAACTGCTTCAGCCTTCTGGGGTCCTGAGTTTATCTTTCAATGTATTAGCTCTTCCTTCTAGATTGGTAAAAATATGTGTCAGACTATGCAGATTAAATAAAAGTGGTGGGAAGGAAGCACCCTGTAAATGCTGCAACCCCCTGTCTTTGGACCTGCTGCCTCCCACTGTCATCCTCAGCCTTGATGACCAACGTGAATTAACTGAAACCAAACTTGGCCTTGTGCTTCAAGAACAGCCCCAGTCCATCTGAGGCTTTGTAGGATTAGGGCACTGTGAGAAAAAAAAACCAACCTGCTGGCAAGGCTGGCAGTGGGGGTAACAAATCACATTCCATTAAAAAGAGGGAGGGGCGCTTCTGCGCAGCCATGAAAGGCAGAGACTCCCTGTTACATTTGGGATCAAATCTAAACTCCTCTGTGTGGCATTTCAAATCTTTCTCAAACTGCTCTCATCTGACCTTCCAAGGCTTCTTACATGTCATCTCCCCTCTCCATGCCTTTGCATTGGCTGTTCTCCATGCCTGAAATGCACTCCCTCTCCCTTCTTCCTGTCAAAATCCCTGGTTCCCTTTAAGACTCAGCTCAACTGCCACCTTTTACAGGAGACCTTTCCCAGTTGCCCCAGATGCCAGAGTCTGACCTTCTAGGGTTACTCTGTATGTATCTGGTGTGAAGTTACCAGATGCAACCTCAGAAGTTTGATCTTTTCATGGTATTTAAGCTGGATGTAAACCACTTTGAGCTGTTCTCTTACTGCTACTTCATATGAAGGTTTGTTCCAGGTACCTGGAATCTTCAACTTAAGCACAGGTTTTACCACACCAGTCCACAGCTCAATGACTTCCAATGGATCCCTTGCCTTGTCTTCCCTTGCCTTCCTTCCCTTCCCTTGCCTTTCCTCCCTTGCCTTCCCCAACTCTGCCACTTAGACTCTTTGCTCCTTGCCAGGGAGCACCGAAGGTTGGGTCCAGGGTCTTATGGCTCTTTGATTTTGTTTTGTTCTAGATCTCTGATGTAATCCATATGAAGAATACCTTGAGAGAATCCTCTTTCTAATCAAGCAGATGGCGCCTTCTGCATTTTATCATCCTAGGGATTTGTAGGGGGTCTGAAAGGTTAAGTGACTTGCTCTGGGTGACTTACTCATGAGTCCATTATGGGTCATGTTCTCTTTTAAATTTAAATCCTTCAGGGAGAAAGGATCATTTTGTCCCTCACACTGTGGTGTGAGAGTTTATCAGATATTTCTCCTCCTGAGCAGGAAGGGACAAAAGGTTGGCCCAGAGTGAAGAGTGCTGGGGCTGGGGAAGACAGCTGGGGACATGTACCAGAGATGAACCCGACAAGTGTCTGTCTGCATGTGGACCAGAATAAAGAATGTCCTAAGTGGGGGCAGTACTAGGGACAGCGCAACTGTCATCTTCAGACTGACCAACCTCAACACCAAAGGCCACGAGAAGGGTTGGGAATAAAGGCCAAAGAAAGGAGAGAACAGTGACCTCCCATGGCCACAGTGGTCCAAGGTTGCAGGGGCATTAAGCCCTTTTCTACCTATCTTGTGTATATGCCTACATGTTGGGTGGTGGTCAGAAACACGTATGAACTGCATTCCCCAAGTGTTTCTATAGGTCTATGGTCAAGTCCCCTAATTTGCCTATACTGCTGTATGAGCACCATGTGCTAATGGATTGTGCCATTAGCTCAAAGTGTGGTGATTTTCCAGGGCTCAGCTGGAGAGCACACCAATGGTTAGTGTAATGACAGCTGTTTGTGCTCACAGGGTCAGTCTGAGGCCCAGAAATCAAATTCGTCTTCTTATTTAGCTTAAGCCCCCCATTCCTGGGGATGTGGTATCTGGTCAGTTCTCTCTCCACTATACTTTTGTTATTGTTTCTCAGTCATTCAGTCTTGTCTGACTCTTCGTGACCCCCATAGACCATAGCAGGTCAGGCCCTTCCGACCTGAGGGGCTCATCTTCCAATGTCATCTCTTCTAGCATTTTAGCACTGTCCATAGGGTTTTCTTGGCAAAGATACTGCAGTAGTTTACCATTTCCTTCTCCAGCAGATCACCTTTCGTCAGAACTCTCCAGTATTCACTATGACCTGTATATCTTGGGTAATCCTGCAGGGCAGTGCTCAGAGTTTCATTGAGCTATGCAAGCCCCTCTGCCATGATGGGGCAGTGATCCAGGAGGGGCCACCATACCATACTGCCTCAGTAAAAACAAAATAATAATTGAAAAGGTTTTTTTTTAAAGAAAGGAAGGGATAGGTAGCACAGAGGAGAAATCCTAACAGCTTCATCATTCTGCTGAGGGTTCCTGGGGGGTTGGAGCACAGATGCCTGAGCCCACCTCTCCCCTGCTGGTCTGAACATCCTGTGGATCACAGTGGCCTCCCCCTCCCCCTTCATACAAATTGAAGCTAAGAAATTTGGCGCTGTATTTAAGGAAGGGAGGGTTGGAGGAGATGAAGTGGATGGTGCCCGTGTTTCATTCTCTTAGTAGAATGGAAGCACTTGGAGGGCAGGGAGGGTTTCATTTTTGTCTTTGTAGCCACAGTGCCCTCTCACAGTGCCTAGGACATAACAGGTAATAAATGCTTGAGGGAGGGCTGCATTCAATAGAGGGAGCTGGAACTTGGAACCGTCCTGTTTTTGCTCCTGTTTCCAAGCAAAACAGCACAGCCTAGGTTTGGCCTGGAGTATTTTGAGAGGAAATTGATATTTTTCCATAGATTTTATTATATATTCTGTTTCCATTTAAATCTTTTATAGAAGCTGAAGGAACCATAAGCTCCAGGTTCGGGAATTTAAGGTCCCTACAGAAAAGGTACAAAGCCAGCATTCATTCTGAGGCTCCAGGAAGCTTGGCTAGCTCTTTGGTACCCCAGCATCCTTTTGGGTCTCAGAGTTTGGGAAGATACCAGTGGCCAAAGACCCCAGGGGATTTCATCTGGGCTCCTTGCTTGGTGGCTGGCGCCAGTCAGCACTATTTTGTCTTAGGGGATTTGATGAGATGTGGCCGGTAATGCCACAGTTGAAATTTATTGAAGTCATTTTCCTCACCCTGTGAGAGGCAGTGTGACTTAGTGGACGGAGAGCTAGCTTCCAAGCCAGGGAGACCTGGGTTCAAGGTCTACCTTTGATTCACACAAACTGGCCGTGTGACCTTGGCCAAATCCGTGTCCTAGACAACTGCTGAATACTATTAGTGGCATGGCAGAGAAGGTGCCATTGACTAGCACTGGTAGAAGGAATTTCCTCACCTGAGAGATCCCAGGTACAGTCCCTATCCCTATTCATAAACCCATTTCTGTTCTTTTCATCTTACATGTGAACAGTAGAGTCTCAAGGCTTCTACTTCAGTGAAATATAAGGCACCAGAGCTCTCACATCACACAGGAGGGCAGCTATTCTAGGGGAGACAACATTCATCTGGGACTTAAGAAATTCCACTTCTAATTCTACCCCATCCCTCTTCTTGGACAAATCACCTTACTTTTCTGAGCCATGTGCGAAAGGATAGAGCTGGGACCTCCAAGGTCCCCATTTAGCTCCCCAAATCTGTGCTTCTAAAGTTCAGAAGGGGACACAAACAAAGCAATTTTGTTACTACATTGTTCAGCTTAACATACATTTTAAAAATCAACAACATATGAGAGGAATTCACAGTTTCACAGACAATCCTTTTTTTATTGTTCTTTGCATATTGAAATAGTTGTGCTTTTTGAAGTTTGTTAAATTCATAACAAAATACATTTTTTAAAAAGTCTATGATTCTAATTTCATCAGGAAAACAAGAAGACTGACTTTTTTGTTGACATCTCCATGATTTAATGTAAGCTTCTTGAGGGCAAGAATATTTTTTTCAATCTTTGACTCCCCAGCACTAAGGACAGTTCCTGGCACATAGTAGCTGCTTAATAAATGTCTATGATTGATCAATTGATTGATTGGTTGACTGATGTACAATTCCTCCAAAGGTTTTCTAAGCACAGGAATTTAAACCACAGTATGAAAAGAAAGGCAGGGAGAAGGTGAGTCTGTCCTCCTTCTTTTGCCTCCCCCCTGTCAATAACACGCCTGGAAACAATTCATCACCCATTATTTATAGCTCCATAGAAACTTTAATAGTTTTGGAGGGTAGGGAGAGGTTGGAATTTGTTGAGGTCCTTTCTCTCCTAAGCCATTTCTGTTCATGTCATCTTAGGCATAAATAGAAGTAAATCCTATCATTTCCTGTGAAATAGGCAAAGTTCTGCACATTGCTTATAATTTATAACCTTGGAGCATTACCTGGGGACACTGAGAGGTTAAGTTTCTTGTTCAGGGTGCCACAAAGCTGGGAGGTATCAGGGCTTCCCAACTGGAGGCTGGTCCCTATCTACTATGTAACACTGTCACTGACTTTGTTACATATAGATGCAAAAACATTGTCACAAACATCTCCACATATTTACACGTTCATTCTCTCTCTCTCTCTCTCTCTCTCTCTCTCTCTCTCTCACACACACACACACACACACACACACACACACATGTATCTCAACTATCCCCCTCCCCCCTCCATCACTTTTCACCATGATCACCACCAAGCCCAACCCTGTCACCTTCCTGGTAACTTTATGATCACCCATATCATGATACAGTGGACTTGGGTTCTAATCTTGTCTCTGCTACTTATTGGGTAAAGTTACAACCTGAAGCAAGTCACTTATACCCTCTGGGCCTCAGTTTCCTCATCTGTAAAATGAGGGAGCTGACCTAAGAGGTCCTTCCAGCTCTGAGTCTATGAGTAGATGATGAAACAGCTGAAGGAAATGGAGATATCTGCACTTCTCCTGCATTCCCATTACCCTAGCTGCATTCCCATTTCCCTAGCTGGGAAACTGAGTTCTGGGTGGGATGGCAGCTTTGTCAAGGAAAAAAGACAGTAGAAAGCTCTAAAAAGTGATTTGGCACTGACAAATAGAATTAATTTTTCCCATTTGGTCCTTGATAGAAGCTTTGACATCCCATGGTATGTCTTTGTGCTGGCTACCCTGTGCTTAGGTGTGTCTTTTTCCTCAACTCTACTAAACATCTGTTTCTTTCCAGACTCAGATCAAATTCCACTTTCTGCAAGAAGTCTATCCTGGTCCCCCAAGCTGCAAATGCCTCTCTTCAGCCCCCTACCCTGCCCCAGGTTATCTCATGTCTACTTTCTATCAGTCAATCAATAAGCATTTATTAAGGGCCTACTATGTGCCAGGCACTATATGATATAATAGTGATATTATAATGTGATCTATATTATGTAATATATGATAATAATATGATATATAGATCATATAAATACAAAGAACGAAACTATTCTTATTCTTAGCACATAGTAGCACATAGTAGGATCTTAATAAATGTTTATTGGTTGATTAATTGGGGAGACAAGTACATATATAAGCATATGCAGAATACATATAAAGAAAATAAATATAGATATATACAAAATAGTTTGGGAGGAAGGGTGTAGCATTTGGGGAGTTCAGAAAAGGCTTCATCACAAACAGGGGTTAGTAATCTGGGGTCTATTGATTTCCGGAGCCCATGAACTAGGATGGTTAAAAAAAAAAAAAAAACATCTTCACTTGGACTAAACTTTAGCTGAAGTTTAAGTTATGAATTAAAAAAACCCCAACATTCTTAACAGGGATTCATAGGCTTTACTCGGCTGCCTAAGGGGTCCAGGACACAAAACAGGACATAAATCTTCATGTCTCTGAGAAAGTATATACATACTCTATATCTTGTAGTATCTAGTTATTTACGTATTAGAATACAATTTACCTAGAAGAATGCAAACTCCTTGAGGGCAGGGACTATTTTTGCTTTACTTTGTATGGTGGCTGGCGCATAGTAGGTGCTTGATAAATGCTTGTTGACTGATTGGTTGGCCTAGAATGAGGGATGGAGTTGGAGTCTGGGCTAGGGTTTTTAGCTAAGGGCTGAAACAATTGTGGGATTGGGTCAAGGGTTACAGTTTGGGTTGGATTCAAGTTTAGCATTGAAGTTAGAGGTGGGGTTTGGGGCAGGGTAGTGGAGGACATGGGATAGGGGTGAGGGAAGGCTGCCTAATACCCTGGAAACTCTGCACCATGTCTGGCCTCCCGGGAACAGCTGGGCCCAGCCTGAGGGCGGCCACTCACCTTGCTTCCCACATTCCAGTTCCCATAGATTCTTAACCTAAAGGCCCTGGATGTTTCAAGCATGGGGAATTCTTGCTCTTCATTTCCTTGCCTTGCTGGTGTTCGGAGGATTCTGCTCAGGCTGTTGCCTTGTCCAGAGCCAAGTGTCTCAAAGGTGACGGCCTATTCCCTTTGCCAGCCCCAGCCCGGGCGCTTCGCTGCTTGGCTCACTGCTCCCCATGAAGTCACTTCCACTGGGCTAAAGCTCCACTATCATGTTGGGCGTTTCTCCTTTGGTTTCCATTTTCTCATGTTGATTGCTTGTTTCCTAGATAAATGTGGGAATTCAAGGCAGCCGCATTCATTTTTCCAGTTTGTCATGTCTCCAACAAGAAAGAAAAAGTACCAATAATTGGAAAATTATTTAAAAGAAGGAAAAATAGGAGTTAACCTCAAACAGTTGTGGCTCTGTCTGAGTTGGTCTGACTTTGCCACTTACATTGACAATCACTTTGTGTCTGTTTTCTAAGGAGTCCCTGTCATGGCAGCGCTGACATAAGCTTCTGACGTCATGGGAAATTGAATGGATGAAACCATTCCTCCTCCTAACGTCCCTGTTACCACCACCCTTCCAGTCATCCAGGCTGACAGCCTAGGAGTCAATCATCTTTGATCCTTCACTGTCCTTTCCTCTCCCCCTCCCTCATCTAATCAGTCACCAGGTTTTGTCAGTGCTTCCTTAATGTGTCTCTGGTACGAGTCCTTCTCTTGGCTCCCACCACAACCACTGGAGTTTAGAATGAATGATGGCAATGGTCTTCCAATCTGTCTCCTTGCCTGTCTGTCTCTCTTCTGATCCAGCCTCTCTAGAGCTGCTAATGTGATTGTCCTAAAGTAAAAAGGCCTGATCACGTCACTTAAGTGGCTACCCATGTAATATATATACATATAATTAAAGAATAATTATATATTACATATAATACATTCCTTTATATAATATATATATTACATGGGTAACCATATATATATATATATATAGAGAGAGAGAGAGAGAGAGAGAGAGAGAGAGAGAGAAAGAAAGAGAGAGAGGGAGGGAGAGAGGAAAAAGGTTTCTTTACCTGGCATATGTGAATTTAAAAAGCTATTTTGGTAATTGTGTTTCAACATAATTGATTCCCTTTGTAATCCTATGTGTTTTATGACTTTCAAAGCATTATTCTGTGAAGAAGTCCTTGTTTAGGTTTCACCAGCAGCCAAAGAAGACCATGACTCCAAAAAATTAAGAATGCCTGCTTTAGAATAAATTATCTTGGGTGGGACCTAAAGCCTTTCACAATCTGGGTCCAGCTCCTTTCCAGGATATTAATACATTTCTCCTCCTCAGGAACTTCAATTTTTAGCCACACTGGCCCACTTTTATCTGCCATATATCTCCTACCTCCATGCCTTTCTATACACTGTTCCTGATGCTTGGAAGACTTTCTCTCTCTCTCCTCTCTCCCTCCCTCCCTACCCCCCTCTCTTCTCCTCTTCTCTTCCTCTCTCCGTTTCCTCCCTCCCTCCCTCCCTTCCTCTCTCTCTCTCTCCCCCCCTTTGTGTCTCTGTCTCTCCTCTCTCTCCATCTCTCTGTTTATCTCTGTCCTCCCTCCCCCCTCTATCTCTCTGTTCTTTGTCTCTGTCTGTCTGTCTCACTCTCAACCTCCCTTTTGGAACCCTTAATCCTCTTCAAGGCTCAATGTAGAGGTTGCTTCCTTCAAGAGAACTTTCTGATTGTCTCAGTTGTTAGTAATTGTCCTCAACCCATTTTGTATTTATTTCATAAATAGAGGCAACTGCAGCATAGTGGATTTAAAGCTGGCCCTGGATCCAGGAAGACTTGTATTCAAGTCTTCACTCTGATATATAGTGGCTGTGTGACCCTGGATGAGTCATATCAACTCTGAAATCTTAGGCAACTCCTAAGACTATACAATCGAGAAGGTGCCAACCTGCATTGGGAGAATAATTTTCCTTATTTGGGAATTCCCTTAATAAGTGATATTACAAGTCTAGTCCCAGTCTCTGTCTCTTTAGCCTATTTACCTCTCTGTGAATTTGTTGTATCTTCCTAGTAGGATGTAAGTTCCTTGAGGCCAGGAACTGTTTGCTTCTTGGATTTGCATCTCTAGTGCCTAGCTCATATCAGACCCCATTAATTGTTTGATGTATTACTGTGCCTGGACCAGCTGCCACAGAGAAGAAAGACTCCTGATCATTTCTATGAAGTCAAGATTGTTTTAGAAATAGATCAACTGGGCCTGATGTCAAAGAAAGTCGCTGCTCTAGATGACAAAGTAGACTAGGACACAGTAGTGAAATGGCAAGTTGAAAAATAGACTGAAGATAAAAATAGTACTCAGAAAAATCCCATATAAGTTAATGGATAACACCCTCACGACGGGATATGAAGAGAAATTAGGATTTTCGAATTCCATTTCTAACTTTTAAATATGGTGTCATCGAAGCAAACCTTGGCTTCTCTTGAATTCTCCATGGTCCTATTGGAGATAGACTCCTGAGATAGAGGGTTATAAGCAAGTTGGCAAAACCCTCCAGTTTTTCAGGTCAAGTCTTTTCTTGATTAGTTGTCTCTGTTCACTTCTCTTAGATGATTCTCCTTCTTCTTTCTATAATCTGCCTGGAACCTTTCATATTTCAGATTTCTATTTCTTATAGAGCCCATGACCATCCAATAGAATGGAAGTTCTTTGATGCCAGGGACTGCTCCTTTTTGTCTTTGTATCCACAGCGGCTTGTTAATTGTCTAATTAATGTTTGTCATTAGTAATTAATAAATGCTTAATATGTTAATTATTGAGATTCATAAATGCTTGTTGATTGATGGAGCTCAGACACAGGAAACTAAGGTGCTATGCTTGGATAACACCCTATAAAATAAGTGCTTATCTTTGGGATCCTTACGCTATAATGAGGTATGGAGTGATGATGGATTGAGGAGACTAATCTTTCAAATTGGTGAGAGGTTGGTGTGACCAAATGGCCTGTCCTGGGAACTGCCTCTTAGAGAACAAGATGGATTCTCTCCTCTTCCTACCTGGACCAGAATTACAGCATGCCTGAGGGCCTCTGATGACATCCCTTCCCTGATCTTATCCCATTTCACTGTGAAGATGTTGGCAGACGTTGGGGTCCATGGGAGTGGAATATTGCCTATGTCAGACCTTTTTCAATTTATTGATGTTTTTTTCTGGACATTTTCTCTTCTTTTTCTTTTTTCTTTTTTTAAAGTTCATTATAGGGGCAGCTGGGTGGCACAGTGGATAGAGCACCGGCCCTGGAATCAGGAGGACCTGAGTTCAAATCCAGCCTCAGACACATAACACTTAATAGCTGGGTGACCCTGGGCAAGTCACTTAATCCCATTGCCTAACCAAAAAACCAAAACAAAAAATTCATTATTATAAGGACTAGTGGGTGGGGGAAGGATATAGGAGGGAAATCTAGGTGATATAAAAACAAAAGATATCAAGAAAATCTCTTTTAAAACAAATTCTTATTGGAGAATGTTAGAGCTGGAAGAAACTTTAAAGATCACTTAACCCAGGACTTGAGAAACTATGGTCTATGGGCCGAATCCATCCTACTGCCTGTTTTTGTACAATTAAAAAAAACCATTTTTAGCTTTCAAGTCATACAGAAACAAGATGGCGTGCTGGAGTTGGCCTGTAGCTTGCAGTTTGCTGACCCCTGATGAAGTAGAAGAGGAAACTGAGACTCAGTGAGGGGAAATGACTTGACCTGTGGTCATACAGCTATAGTCAGAGGCAGAGTTAGGCCTCCTGGTTGTTAAGGCAGTGTCCTACAATTGCCAGGAAAAATATCACCTGACTAGCACAGGGAAGGGCAGAGGAGGTGCTCATCAACTACTAATTGGCTCATTAATTGATGTTGGAGAATGAGGAAAGGGTTCACAAAGATCATAATAGCAAACGTTTATGTAGCACTTCATATATATGTTATTTCATTCAATCCTCACAATAACCCTGTGAGGCAAGTGCCAGTATTATCCCCATTTTATAGATGGGAAAACAGAAGCTAGAAATCGGCTAAGTGACCTGCCTAGTATCACACATGTAGTAAGTGTCTCAGGTGGGATTCAAACTCAGGTCTTCCTGACTCCAGGTCCAGAGCTCTATCCTCTATGCAATGGCCCTAGCAACTACTTCTGATATCTAGTGGACAGCTATAGACATAGTCAGGCTTAGAAGTTGGCAGTTAGACAGGATGAATTTTCCAAATGCTAACTAGCTTGAGATGTGGCTGATTTTCCTCGTAGCTGGGACATTTGTGACCAGAAGTGGCCAAGGAATAATTAAATTCTACTCTTGACCCCAAACCTTGTATCATACCAAGAATGATAGGGGGAGCATGGGATGGGCTTTGGAGTCAGCAAAACCTGTATTTAAATCCTACCTTGGATACTTTTATTAGAGATAATTGTAAAGCACTTAGTATGATGCCTGACACATAGTAGGCACTGCGTGAATGTTAGGTACCATAATAATAATAATTAATAATAATAATGACATGTGTATCACTTAGCTAACTGTATAACCTCTCTGGCTTCAGTTTTCTATTCTGTAAAATGAAGGGGTTGGCTTCAATGGCCGCAGAGGTCCCTTGTAGCTCTAAATCTGTGAATTTATGCCTTGTGCCCAGGAGATCTAGGATTCTCATTTCAGTTCTGGTCTGGACTTACTGTGTAGTAACCTCAAACACATTATTGACCAACCCTGGGCCTCTGTCTCCTACAACTGGGAGAAGGATACTTTCCCTGCCCAGCTCCGTGGGATCTGGTGAGGACAGGCAAGGTGTTAGCTATCCGGCACCCAGCCCAGCACCAGCAGAAATAGCCAATTCCTGAGAAAGGTGACTTGGGTCGTCTTCATGTTAGACACTGACTCATCATGGAGCCCAGGGTTGGGGCCGCTGAGCTACAGATGCAGACAGCTGATATGCTTCTCCCGTGCCTGTCTGGCGAAGAGAGGTGGCTCTCAAACTCATTCCTTTTACAAACCCGGCTGCACATCCGTCTGTGCGCTCATCCTGAGAGCAAAGAGAATGAAAGCAAATTACCAATTAAAAACATGAATTATGGCATGGAAGCCATACATTCAGTCATAACTTGCATCCAGGGGAATTTGGCAATCGTCTTTATTTAGATGCTGTTTTCTTAACGACTTGCGGCACACTTTCAGCCTCCTACACTCCTAATCCCCTGCTCTGCACAAACATGAAATTAATCTTCTCAATACCTAAGCCAGTTCCAATAAGAACTAAGGGTGGGAGGGGGAGTGAGCAGGGGTAAGACTGAAGGAGAAAAGCCTGTCAGTCTATCCTTAGAATGGAATGGAAAGACATTTATTAATCACTTTCTATGTGCCAAGTACCATACTTAGAGCTGGTGATACAAATAGAAAATCAAGACAGTCTGCTCTCAAAGAGCTCGTGTTCTAAATGGGGAGATGATTCATAAAGCAGGCTCATGTTCACATACAGTTCAGGGCAGATAGAAAAGTTAGAAGGTACTCAGACAGCGGAAGTAGTGGGGCAGATAGCAAGGCCCATTCCAATAACAACGGAGTTCAACCAAATCAATTCTTCCTTCCCTGGATTCATTTGATGGCCAACCCAGATGGCTTCCCTGCTGTTCCTTTCCCACAATCCTCCAGCCCTTGTTTTCATACCCATGCAGGCTTGTCTACTTTTCCTGGAGGGCATTCATTCCTGCCCATGTGTCTTAGAATCCCTGATTTCTTCAGTGCTCAATGAAAGCATCACCTCCATGAGTCCTCTGCTGATTGGCTACAGTTGCTAATGCCTTTTTTCCCTTTGAGCGAGCAACATTTACAGAGTTCCTTGCCATGTAGGCTAGAGTAACTCTTCTTTAAACATTAATTATTCAACTGTCTTTGAGATTGAATCGGTTCAGCTCAAATTGATGATGTAGCTTTCTAGTCACCTTAGTGGCAAAAGCTCAGTTCACAGGAAGTTGGGGGCTCCTCAGTCTTGACACAGGCTTATGACCAGTATGTCACATTAGTAAAGGTGGAGGCAAGGGAGTCACACTCAACAGAATCAATGCTGTGTCCTTTCTGAACATCCTTTTCATGAAAATGCTAAGTAAACTTTCTTTTGTTAAATATGAGATGATCTGTAAGTGTCTTATTTCATTTCATTCCCAAATCCGAACCACTGGAAGGGCTCAACATAGGCCTGGTACAGAATATCCTTTAGAATTATCTTGTGGGGGGGGGGGGGAAAAGAGAGGGAGGGGGGGGGGGAGAGGGGGGGGGGGAGAGAGGGGGAGGGGGAGTTCGTTTGTTAGAGAG
>NW_020954546.1:10499173-10548946 GCF_900497805.2 Vombatus ursinus | reverse complement strand
GAGAGAGAGAGAGAGAGAAAGAGAGAGAGAGAGAGAGAGAGAGAGAGAGAGAGAGAGAGAGAGAGAGAGAGAGAGAGAGAGAGAGATCATATCTCTTATATCTCTTAAGTGACACAGTGGATAGAGAGCCAGCCTCAGATGCAGAAAAAGCTGGGTTCAAATTTTGCCTCTGACCCGTACAAACTGTAGGATCCCTGACAACTCAATTGATCTCTCATTTTCCCAGGCGATTCTCTGAGACTCTGAGTTGCAGAGCAGGTACCTATGTACACTGGTAGAGAGTCCTCATTGGGAATTTCCCATACCAATGACATCAGGGTTCTGATCTCATTCTCACACTGCTGTGTGTGTGTGTGTGTGTGTGTACACACACACACACACACACACACACACACACACACACACATATATATATATACATATATTCTTCCCTGCTAGAATGAAAGCTTCATGAAAGCAGGGATTATTTTATTTTTATCCTCCCATCTCCAGCACCTAGCAAGGCACTTGGCAGATATAATAGGTACCTGGTAGAGTAGAGCATTGGACTAGAAGTCAAAAAAACCTGAGTTCAAATTCCGCTTCAGATATTTACTAGCTTAACAGACATAATCTCTTTGTGCCTTGTTTTTGCTCATCTGTAAAATGACAAGTGATTGAGCTTGATGGTTTTGAAGGTCCCTTCCAGCTCTGAGGTGATAGGCCTATGACCTTCATAGTAAATGTTTGTTGATTGACTGAAGGAATGAATAAATGACCATAGAGTTTTCTAGTGCTCCTACTGTGTGACATAGAAAGGAGATCTTGGAGAAGTTTCTTACAGGAGTCAGCGTGAGGACTAGAAAAGCGGAGAAGGCAAGTGAGGTCAGCCCAAGGTTTTCCATCTGTAGAATGAGGATAAAACTATCTACACTCTGTACTTCACAGAGCAGCTGAGAGGCTCCGATGAGATCCAGGAGAAGGGAAGGTGCTATTTTTATAAAAAGCCGCGCGGGTGGGGAGGAAGCGGTACCTGTCCTGTCTGCCGCTTGGCTTCATTGACGCCAACAGGTTTTGTTGTGCATTTCACAATCTTCACATCTTTAATTTATTGTACAACAAATTGGTGACGATGTAACATGTGTTTAATTAATTTGACGAAAATAGTTCAACAACTGTAAACAAGGCTGAGTAAATGGTGTTTGCTGTGAAGTGGCACCATGGCTATTCTGGGGACTGGAGACCAACAATGCAAAAAGCTGAGGTTGGCTCTGAATAATTGACTCTGCCAGGCTCCTGTATTCAGCAAGACAATCCAGCCAATGCTAATTAAGCAGCTCCTGTGCGCCTGCTACTGTGCTAGCAATGGGGATGCAGAGACAAAATTCAACGAAACAGTTCCTGCCCTCAAGGAGCAGGCTTGCTCTTCTTGAAGTGCGCGCGCGCACGCAAGCACGGGGGAGGGAGTGGAGATAGTGCGAACGCATAAATAGATGTGAAAACTACATCAACTAATCGGCAAGCTTTTATAAAGTGCCTACTATGTGGCAGGCACAGTATTGAAGGCTGCCGAAGGGTCAGAAAGGATAGGACTGAGAAAAGTCTATGGGATTTAGATCTTGGGTAATTTTGGAGAGACCCGTTTCAGGCAAGTGGTGGGTTGGACACCAGATTGGGGTGGAGGGGGAATACAAGCTGTGCAAATGAGTAAGTATAGACATGCTAACTTGTAGACACATGACAAGTATATACATTATACTAACAACTAGCCGACCAGGAAATGGCTTATTATGGGATGCGACCCACTAGCTGAGCCTTGAATAGAAAGAACTAAGGATGTCCGAGAGGAAGAGATGGGGAATGAGTACATTGAGGGTGGAGGTGAGGGGTCAGCCTGTATAAATGTATGCAGGTGGGAGATGAAATTTCAAATTCAGAGAACAATGTGTAGACTAGTTTAACTCGAACAAAAAGAGCATATAAAGAAGTAAAGTTGAATAAGTCTGGCAAAGTGTGGTAGAGTCAGATTGTAAAGGTTTTTAGATTTGGAGGTAAGGATTTTTTATTTTATTTTAGAAACAACATGGGGTCAGTGAAAGTGGGTAAGGGAGTGGCACAGGCAGACTTGTGCTTTAGAAAGATTCTTTTGGCAGCTGGGTGGAAGAAAGATTGGAAAGGAGAAGGACTCAAAGCCAGGAATCCAATTAGGAGACTGATTTATCACACCTAAGTCATACAACTCAGCCTAGCTGGAGATAAAGGAGTTTGTGTCCAGTGTTGGAGTTTCTTGTACCAGTGTATTAAAAGGTGTGGTTGCTTTGGCCAGTCCTCAGAGCATGAATGCAGAGCAGTGCAATGAAAAAGGGGGTAAGAAGAGTCAGGAGGAATCTTTGGGAGATGAAGCAGCATGGAGGGCATGGTCCAGGTTTCCCAGGAAGGGACACTTTTCCCTTTTTGTAAATTCATGTGCGTTGCTGGACCCCTCCTCTCTGGGAAGAGAAAACTCTATGGCACATCCTTTCCACAGTGTGTGCTGCTGCCTTTGCTAGAGTGCCTCAGGGTCAGGGTGCCCCTAGAATGATAGGAAATGTCCCATCGTGAGCCTGTCCTTTCAGGATCAGCAGAATAAGCCTAGAGCAGTGGTGTGTGGCATGTGGGAGGGCTGGGGGATAGAAAGAAATTTGTTTATGATGTTGTTTGGGGGCAAAGGGTTTTGTCTCATTTCCAGAACACCAAAACATTGCTTGTTTATGTTTTTAAAAATAATAATAATAAATGGAAGAAAAAAATCCAGGTTTATAAGGCATCTGAATAGCATATAGTTCTAAGGACCTTTCACTTTCCCTTGACTTCTCCTTTCTTTTTAAAAATACGTTTTTACTGGTATCTTTTGTTTGTATAAAACCTACATTCTCCAGTGTATCCCTTTTCACTACCCTTCCCTCCATATTCACCAAACTATCCTTTATAACCAAAAATAAAAAGTATAAATCCAGCAAAAACAACAAATATACCAAACCAGTTTGATATTGTATGTAATACTTTGCTCACAAGATGGAGTAATGCTTTGCTCCATCTCCGTGAAAAGGATGGAGGAAATTCCTGCTATTCTTTGGGGACAAACTCAGTCATTCTGATATCACAGCATTAGGTTTCTACTGTTTTGTCACTCTTCCCATTTACATTGTTGTACTCCTTGAGTAAATTCCTGGTTCTGCTCACTTCACTTTGCCTCAGTTCATATGTCTCCACATGCTTCTCTGTATTCATCATATTTGTCTTTTCCTATAATGTAGTAAACATTGCATTTTATGTACCTACCACAAGTTGTTTATCCTTTCTCTAAGCAATGGGCACCTACTTTATAATTCTTTGCTACATAAAAAAAATACTGCTATAAAGATTTTGCTGTTCATGGGAGACTGTCTTCCTTCCTTCCTTCCTTCCTTCCTTCCTTCCTTCCTTCCTTCTCTCTCACTTTCTTTCTTTCTCTCTCTCTCTCTCTTTCTTTTTCTTCCCTATCATTTTTCTCCTTGGGGTATATGACTAGCATTGGAATCTCTGGGATAATCATCATCATTGTCATCATCGTCATCATCATCATCATCGCCAGCATTTATGTAGCATTTATATAACATTGCAAAATACTCCCTACGTGCTATCTTGTCTGTTCTTCATGACAACCTGGGGAAGTAGATATGCTTTACTGATGTTGATTAAGTGACTTGTACGGATTCACACAGGTAGTAAATGTCTGGGGTGGGAATTGACCTCGGGTCTTCTTGACTTCAGGTCTAGCACTCTTTCTACTATATCACCTAGCTGCTTAAAAAGATACGGTGCTCTTAGGAAAAATTTTGAATTAGATTAAAATTGCCTCCCAGAATGGTTGGACTGATTCACAGCTGCAACAACAATGTGTTAGTGTGCCTGTTTTTCCACAACCTCTCCAACACTGAGTAGTCCCATCTTTTGTCTTTGTTTCTCCAGTTTATTAAGTATGAGGTGAAACCTCAGCATGAACTCTCCTTTTAATATTTCCCCCTACTACTAGCCATACATCCAGGCTGATGCCAACATTAGTTGGCTGCTGAGTAGTAGTAATAACTGATGTTAAGTTGGTCAGCCTCTCCTGGGGTATTGCATTTTACAGTAGACCTTTGAAGACCAGGAGATTTTGAAGACATAAAGGATGGCTCTCTAGTGGTTGAATTTCAGGCTCTTCAGTTTTTTTTAATCCTCCGTTGCATCTTTGTCCTTGCCACGCTCCATGTGGGTATCCCCCAAGGCTGTATATCGGGCCTTGTCTCAGTCTCCTTCTGAGATTTATAAGATGATGCTTCAGAGAGATGCACATTGGAGATGCAGCTCTAGGTTGTGAGCCTTAGTGACTAAAAGGGTAATGGTGCCCTCAACAATAACAGGAAAATTCAGAAGGGATGTGGATTTGGGGGAAAAGATAATGAGTCATTCTGGACATGTTGAGTGGTAATAAGTTATTTTGACAATGGTGAGTTTGAAATACTTACAGGACATCTGTTTAAAATGTCCAGTAGGCAATTGGAGATGCAAGATTGGAGCTCAGGAAAGAGACTAGGGCTGGATATACACTCTGGAAATTGTCTCTATAGAGAATGATGACCATACCAAGGGAAATAATATAGAAAGAGAAGAGAAAGAAGGTCCAGGACAATGCTTTGGGGGACACCCATAGTGGGTGTGACAAGGGTGAAGATCCACCAAAGGAGACTGAGGATTGATTAGACAAGTAGGATGTGAACCAGAGAGTACAAACAGTGTCACAAAAACTCCAAAAGGAGGGGATCCAGGAGGAGATGGTGGTCAACAGTGTCGAATGTTACAGAGATATGGAGATTGAGGAAAAGTCATTTGATTTGGTGACTAAGGGATCATTGGTAACTTTGGAGAGGGCAGTTTCATTTGAATGATGAGGGCAGAAGCCAGATCACAGCAGGTTTAAAAGAGAATGAGAAAGGAAGAAGTGGAGGAATCAAAACATAGAGTTTAGCAGAGAAGGGAAAAGAGATTTAGGATGAGTGAGCACAAATCATCTGAGCTTGGGCAAATCATTTAACTTCAATGGATCTGAGTGGAGTTTCTCATCTGTAAAGTGGGAGCACTGTCCCAAATGGCACAAAGATTCCTTCTAGCCCCAAATGGATGGTCCTATGATTCTACTGGTGGAGAGCGCCCTGGGATCTCATTCACAGGAGGTGTCTCACTGCAGTTTGCCAGTTGCTTCTCAATTAACCACCTTCCATGGGCATCTGAAGACCATCCTTTGTACTCTTCTTGGTGACTTTCAGTCTCTTTAAAGAGCAAGAGAATGAGGACATCTCTGACTAGTCTTACAGTGAGGTCAACTGAGCACACACACACACACACACACACACAGACACAGACACAGACACACACAAGTACACAAGTAGGATTTGAGGGGCTCTCAAGAGTCTACCTGCCTCCCTTTGCCTCATCCCAGGCATCCACTCATCCTCATTATCTGGAATTGCCATTGTGAGAGACAATAAAGGTTCAGGCATGGGGCAGCTAGGTGGCACAATGAATAGAGAACCAGCCCTGGAGTCAGGAGGACCTAAGTTCAAATCTGGCCTCAGACACTTAACACTCCCTAGCTGTGTGACCCTGGGCAAGTCATTTAACCCCAATTACCTTGCCAAAAAAAAATAAAGGTTCAGGCAGTATTGTGGTGGAACACGAAGGAGGTGGGAGGAAAGAGGGAGGAAAGGTGATAAGAAAGCTCTTCAGAAAGTTCTTGCTATCTGGAAGCACATGCTTCCATATTACCCATTAGAACATCAGCTTGGATCCTGAGGGAAAGACGAAGAAAACAGGGAAGTTTTATTGTGTATCTGGAGGATGGAGGGAAGGCAAATTTGGGAATAGATAGTTCTGGATGGTGGCTCAGGCTCAGGGCAAGAGATAACAGGTCTAATGTGATTTGAACCTGTTAGGGGTAGGGGTGAGGAAGTAATTAAGGAGAAAATGAGGTGCCTTCAAAGTCCACCTATTCCCATTTTACCACCAGACTAGGCTCTGACCAGTGCAAAGAATCCTGGACCCAGGGGACCTGGAATCTACTTGTAAGTCTGCCATTAATTTGTGGTATAGCTTTTAGCAAGTCACTGAATCTCGCTGGGTCTCAGTTTCCTCAACTTGAAAACCTTTCCAGCTCTGATGTTCTCTGGTTTAATGGCTTTATGTATCTTAACGTGAAAAAGGTGATACTAACAAGATCAATGGGCAGCTAAATGCCGACCCAGAAACTTGGCGGAGAAATGTTCCTCTGTCCTTCCAGTTCCCCTCTCTTGCCCCCTGTGTTCTCCCACTCCACCCTCTGGCTCTCTGATGTAGAGTTGGCCCTGCTGAGAACTCAGCTTTTTAGATCTCCTCCTTCCCTCCCACTGCCCTGCCTTTGGTCATTCTTCCCAGGACAGCTGCAGCTTTCCTGTATTAGTCAGCAGGCTTAATTGTCCAGGGTCTGACTGACTGCTTGGCTGGCCCTTCATCGCCCTCCCTACATTCCTCTGCCTCACACGTAGCTCTCAGTTGGTCAGAAAGCAGTTGGCTCCTTGGTCACAGCAATTGGAGGCTGGTGTCTGGGCAGAGGCAGCATGGTCTAGTGGGCAGAGCACTGGACAGAGAGTCAGGAAACAGGAGTTTGGGTATTAAATCTGTGACGAGTTCACTGTATGACCTTCATCAAATGATTCCTCCCCTATGAATCTCAGTTTCCAATCTGTAAAACGTTGGATTAGACAATTTCAAGTCTCTTCTAACTCTAACCTCAATCGATCAATCAATAAATCAATCAACCAACATTTATTAAGTAACTGCTATGTGCTAAGTACTGGAGTTGCAAAGATAGCAAATTAAATAATCCTTGCTCTTCAGAAGTTTCTATTCTACTGGGAGAGATAATATATACATACATAGGAGTATCCAAAGATTATATACAAAATGTACATGTCGGTTTCTCTTTTATCCTAAGACATTTAGATTTGCCTCTTGAATCAGCATTTGTAGGGAATGGAGTCTAGAACTGTTGGTAGAGCATTGAATTGGTGCAATCATTCTGGAAAACAATTTGAAATTACGTGAGGAAGATCACTAACTCGTTTGACCCAGAGATCTCACTGACTTGGAGATCCCACTTCTGGACCTATACCCCAAGGAGGTCCAGGACAGAAATGAAGTCCCCACATATACCAAAATAGTCATAGCAGTGCTTATTTTGGTAGCAAAAATTAGAAACTGGAAATTGGAACTGAGGTGCCTATCTATTGGGAAAAATAGTTGGACAAAGTATGGTGCATGAATGTAATGGAATATTATTGTGGGGTAAGAAATGATATATATAAAAAAGTCAGAGAAACATTGGAAGATTTGCAAGAACTGATACAAAGTGGAACAAAAAGAGCCGGGGAAAAATATACTTTATGATTATTGTAAAATTGAAAAAAATCCAACAACTTTAAAATGCTGAGAAATTGAAATGGCTCATTTTAGCCTTTAGAGAAGACATGTAGAACCACCGCTCTCCTTCTTATAGAAAGGGGAAGGATTGGGGTGTGAAATACTATACGCAATGTTAGACATAGTCACTGTGGGGACTGGCTTGGCTTAACTTGTTAGTTATTACAGGGAGGGTTTGTTTGTTAAGGGCTTAGTCTGGGGTGGGGTGATAGATTTGAAAATGACTGTGATTTAAAAGTTAGAGGAAAGAATAAAATTTCTTTCTTTCTTTCCTTTTTTTTTTTTTTAAAGGGAGCCTTGATCAAAACCCAGTTACAGTTGGAAGGGATATGAATAGAGAATCAGGCTGGAGCTATAGTTTCACTGATACAGAGAATTCCCAGATAAGGAAATTCCTTCTACCAGAGTTAGTTGTAACCTTCCTAAAGTTGCCCAGCACATTGAGAAGTGAAAGGTTCTACTCAGAGTCTCACAGGCAGAATGTTTCAGCTCTTCCTGGCTCCAAAGACAGCTTTCTACCCATGATGCCTCTCTTATAGAGGGAAATTAGCAAAAAAAAAATTTCTCCCTAGTGGTCTATCCCTTTTTCATGAAAGCAGGGGAAAAGTGGATAGGGGTCATTTGAGCTCAGAGGTGTCAAACTTGTGAATGGCCTGGACCACATTAAAATGAAATTTGGGAAATATTTAATAAAATAAATAAAAATACAATATATAGACAATGCCAATTTTTGGCATTTGATTTTCTGTTGTTTCTCCTTCATTCTCAGAGAGGACCTTGACATCAGGAAGGTGATGCCATGACTTGCAAGTGAATTGGATTTAAGGGAGGCAGGGTTGTACAAAGCCACCAGCCTCACTTTCTCCTCCAGAGCCATCTGGGTCCAGTAGCAACATATAGATTAGGATGACTGGAGATGGACTTGCTATGGTTTTCTAGGTCATTTAGGTGGCACAATGCCTAAGACATCTCCCCGAGTTCAAATCGGACCTCAGACACTTACTAACTGTGTGACCCTGGGTAAGTCACTTTTCCCTGTTTGCCTCAGTTCCCTCATCTGTAAAATGAGTTGGAGAAGGAAACGGCAAAACACTCCAGTCAGTATCTTTGCCAAGACAACCCCAAATGCAGAGTCAAACAAGAGTGAAAAAATGAAACAAAGCCAGGGATCCATTTCTATTTGAGTTTGACACCACCATTCTAGCTAATAGCTAGGTACTCAGGGCTAGGCTTTCATAGGCTTAGGTGTCTTTCTGTTTATAGTACAATAAGGTATCTAGGAATCAGCCTTGTCTTGCACCTGGGTGTAGCTCATCATTTCAGCGCTCATGTGATATGCAGCCCCAGGCTCTCAGGAGAGTCCAGAGCAATGAAGCCAAAGTCATAGGATAATTTCCATGTAGACTAGTGAGCTGCTTTTGAGTCATGGACTGAAACCAAATCCCAGGCAGTTATTTTACAAAGGTACACTGTGGGTCTCAACAGGGGCTAGAGAATGCATATGGCAGGGGAAAAAAACAAACAAACCGTGAAGCATAGAACTCTGACTTAAAGAAACAAGCACTGCCCTTGCTGAGAGCACCACCCAGGGTTGTATCGTAAGTGATGGAAAGCATAGTGTTCCTGCTTGAATCAGTCTTCTGCTGGAGCAGGAAGAAAGTGCTTCAATTAGCCATGGGCTCAATTGTTAGTCTTTTCTAGTCCTTTACTGAATAAATAAAATTCTGTGCTTTAGTATGAGAGTTTCTTGATTTGTGTTACCAAAAAAAAAAGGCATTATCTGGTGATAATCCCCAACCTTCTGGGGATGAGCATTTCAAAATTTATCAAGGATGGACCTCAGGTAACATGTGCACAAGTCTGCCACTTGGGCCCATGTGTGAAGCCAAGCCAGTTTTGTTGGCCGACTCTCAACCTTCCATGGTGACATCAGAGGAGAACTTTTGTGGAGGGCCCTAAAGCAGGCTCTTTATAAATACTTGTTGACTTTCATGAAAATGGAGGGTGAGGGGACAAACGCTCTATTCCTGGCTGACTCTGGCTCTATTTGTCCGTGAGGCAAAACGTTCCCCCAAGAATGAAAATTAAAAGATAGTTGGTGGCATCATCAGGGCTCAAACTTCTGAGGTTTGACATTTTCCTAGAGGAAGAAGAAAAAAAGACCATGAGGTGAATTTATTTATTGCTAGAGGTTGGGGTTAACTCCCGTTGAGAGGCTTCAGGAATGACTGCAGTGGGGGAGTGATGAGTAAGGCTCCATAACTTACTTTGAGACCCCAGTGAGGGGTCATGTCTTCTCCCCATGGTGAGGGCCACTCCTCCCTACTTCAATAGTCAGGGGAGTAACCAGGCTTGTAAATCTTCCTCCACTCTGATGCACATCAGACCCTATCAGCACCAAAGGGGCACCGGGGGATTCCCAGTACCTCAAGAGTTGGGGAGGGGAGGGAAGATGGAAACTAGGAAATGACTAGACAAAACACTGCCTTGGCCAAAAATAATTCAAGAACGAATTTCAGATCGAACCCTTGGGAGCAGGTTGGAAAGCGACTGGGTAGATCTCAAGGGCTGGGGTTCCTAAGTGGAAATCCTGAAAAGCTGAGAGCATTCAAAACTGGATATGGAGACAGGTTCTGTCAGAAGCCTGCAGCGAAGGTGAGTCAGAGCTTTCCATAGCATGGGAAAAGAACAGAGACCTTGTCCATTAATAAACAGATGTTTGGGAAGTTCAGCTTTGAATTCCACCTCTACCCTTTCTGGGGATTGTGATTTCTTTGACAACGGATCCAAGAATAATGATGGCGGTTCATAGGGATTCCATATTGGGAGGCTTCTGGACCAACTAGTCAAGATCCATGAAGTATATTAAATGGTATGCTTTCAGATTTCTCTCTTTCCTTACAGAGAGCCAGACTGGGTCAGCTCATTAGTGGCCATTCCCAGTAGGGTAATGATGACAATGTCAGCCCACATTTCTATAGTACTTTACAGCTTAGGAAGCATTCTCCTGCAACACCTTTATGAGGTTGTAGGAGTATAATTATGCCCATATTACAGAGGAAGAAGTAGGCCCTGAGACATGAATTGCTTTTCCTCTGGTTACTGCTGTTGTCTGGTAAAACCCTCTGACTTTTCAGGTCTGGCGTTTCTCAGACAGGCTACTTCTGCCATAGCCATACCCCCTTCTCCTGTCTGGCACCCTCTCCCTTTCCTGGGTTCTGTTGAGCTAGAACTGTTCATCTTACATGCAAATTTACTGATTGCTTTGTTTCATGAATGAATGAATGAATGAAAAAAAATCTAATAAGTGCTTACTGTGTGCAAAACACTGTGATTTGCATCAGAGTTGGGAAACCCATCTGATATGCCCCAATTTGCCGCTGCTTCTCCTTGTAAGACACCTGGCCATTTTCAGTTTTAGAGCGCTGTCCCGAGGCCTGGAGAGATGTTGGATTCAGGTATCCCCTGCATTAAACTTGGTCAAGAACGTGGCATGACAATGGACCAGGACACGGGGACATACTCTCACAGGACCATCAAAGATGCAGGGAAATCACTCGTGGTTGACATCCTTTCCATAACTAACTTCCATTTACTTTGTGTGTGTATGTATGTATGTATGTATGTATGTATGTATACACATGCATATATACATACACACATGCATATATATACACACACACACATATTGTCTCCTTCCCTTAGAACACAAGCTCTTTGAGGGCAGGGACTGTTTTTGTTTTGTCTTTATTCCCAGAACTTAGTGCAGTGTCTGGTACATAGTAGGTGCTTAAATGTTTCTTGTTTGGTTGATAGAATATAAGCTTCATGAGGGCAAGGATTACCTTTAATTTTGTCTTTGTGTCCCCAGCACAGCCCCAGATATCATCATCATTTAAATAATGCCTGTGGATTGATTGATCCCCAGGTTACATCCCTGTCCCTTTAAGTCCCACTTTTTACATCCCACCCTTCAATTCCTCTACCCCACACATATGCCCCTTGCCTCAATGAGCCTCAAATCAATCCCTTTCCCGTGTGGAGGGCAAAACATTCCAAATTAAGGACTTTCAGAACTCGATGGCTCATCTGAGCGTCCCCTTTTAAGTTCTAGCAATTGGTAGTGGATGTATAGACAGGAGATAGAGCGTCATGTATTAAAAATGGATCATTAAGGGTGTGAAAAGGAATAAGGTGTAGGAAGATTGGAAAGGTAAAGAAGGATCAGATTAGGAAAGGATTTCAGTGCTAAAACAGACTTTGTAATTGATCCTGGAGGTAATAGGGAGCCATTGGAGTTTATTGAGAAGGGAGGTGACATAGATATTTGACGTAGGAAAGTCACTTTGGCAGCTCAATGGATGGGAGTAGGGGGGTGGCGCTGCCTTGAGGCAGGGAGACCAACCAGAAAGCTATGGCAATAGCCCAAGTGAGAGGAAAGAAGTAGGAAAACACACAGGTTTGGCATACAGTAAGCACTAAATGCATGTTGATTGACTTACTGATTTGGAGCTATGTAGTGGAGACAGTGATAAAGATAGCTAACATTTATATAGGCTTGTAAAATGCTTTGCAGATATTAACTCATTTGATCTTCAAAACAACCCCATGAAACAGGGGCTACCATTCTCCCCATTTTATAGAGGAAGAATCTGAAAAAGGTTAAGTGACTTTGCCAGAATCAGGGAGCAAAGTTTGTTGCTGCCTCTGGCTCCAGAACCTGGGCTCAAACTTCGATTCTGATATAATCACTCCCTGTGTGGCTGCGGACAAGTCATTTCACTTACATGAGTCTCAGTTTCCTCATTTGTAAAATGAGCTTCCTTCCAACTCTGAGTCTATGATCCTAGGACCCTCTGGAGTCAGATCTTTCTGATTCCAAGTCTGCAGCTCTGTCTGTGTAGCCTGGCTCCCTAGCTAAGAAAAGGAAGGCTGCAGAGAGGGGGAGGGAGACAACTCAGAAACTCTCTGAGTCCGGAGTATTTTCAGTCCCTCCTGGGTCACATGAGTCAGAGAAGCATTTGCTTTACGTAGGTGGTTTGTCCTTATCTGTTCATGCTTCCGTTCCCCTGTCTGAGAATGCCTGGGGCCAGCATGGTAGCCCCCACTACAGATGCTGTTACCTTGTATGACTTCTCAGCTTTCCAAGGTACCTCAGCTTCTCGCTGCTAGGACTCTCTTGGCCCAGAGGGACCTAGAGATGGTGGGACTTGGTGGGTGTGGGCTCCTGGCCCCTAGTGCTGTCTGCAGAAGCTTAGTTTGGGACAGGAGCCAGCTGCTCTCTGGTAGGGGAAAAGGGAGCTGGCACCATCTTGGCTGACAATGGGGTTTCAGAGCACAGGTGGAATAGCTGTGGCGCTGTCCCCCGAGAGCCTTTAAAAATGGAAACTAATGAAATTAGATCTGAAGGCCCAGGGTAGCTGCCTGAAATGAGAACAAGGGGCGGCTCCTTGGCAGCATTTCAGTGTCCATTGTTATTAGGAGAATGGGACCCCAGCCACTGCCCCAGAGTCCTTGACCTTCCGTACAGAGAGTGCTTTTAATCAGGCTGGACATTTAAGTCCTAACTCAGTCACAGGCTGGGCTGCCCAGCTGCCAGGGGATTAGATGGGGGCGCTGAGCTCATGCAGGCTAATTTAACCTCACAACTACCACCCATCCCCATGGGCCTCAGAAACAACAGAAAATGTCCCTGCCATTTATGGGTACAGTGGAAAGAGTGCTGAATTTGGAGCTGTGGGATCTGGGTTTGAATTTCCAGCTCTGCCATTTACTATCCATGTGACTTTTCTGGGCCTCAGTTCTCTATCTGTAATATGAGGGAGTTTGAGTAATTAACTTCTGAAGACCCTTCCAGCTCTAAGCCTATAATCCTATGGTCCTAAAATGCAGAGCAGGTAAGTATCTGCATGAGTAGGTTGGGTTTTCTCGTTTGTATTTCTCTGTACCAAAGCAATCTCAGGTTCATCAAAAAACAAATCTATGGGAAACCCTACAGATGTTAGATGTAGGACCACAAAGCACTAACTCTGGCTTTTGGAATGGTTATTTTGAGGGGATAGAAAACCTGTTAAAGATTGACAAGTTCAACTGTAATCTGAAAACATTATCTATCCATTCTGTCAGTTATGAAGAGAAAAATAACATACCCATGTCTCTCTATGTATAGCTAGCTAGGTGGTGCCATAGTGGATCAGGAAGACTCATCTTCCCGAGTTCAAACCTAGCCTCAGTCACTAGCTGTGTGACCCTATTTGTCTCAGTTTCCTTATCTATAAAATGAGCTGGCAAAGGAAATGGCAAACCACTCCAGTATCTCTGCCAAGTAATAGTAATATTTGGTACAAGAAACATTTGATAACTTAAACTTATTATTTATACCAAATAGCCTCTGTAGATAGAAACACATTATAGGAATCAGAGCTGGAGGGGATCAGATAAGCTTGCTCAAGGTCACATAGATAGTAAGAGAGCTGGCAATTCACCCCAGAACCTCTGATTCCAGAACCCACATGCCCCAGACTGGCTTTCTTCTGCATAGTACAGCTGCCATTCCCAGGGCAGCTTAACAAAAAGCTTTCTGCCCTACTCTCCATGTCCAGGACGATATTCTCAGGAACAAAATTCTTTTTTCTCTCCTCTACAGCTCTGTAAAAAATAATAAATGAATTTAGTGTTGCAAGGGTATGACTTTTGGTTAGCTCTCTGATTCATTAAGACTGGTGTCAGAATTCTACAATTTAAGATTTTTAAGTAATTTAGGCAGAGCACTGGATCTGGAAGACCTGAGTTCAAATCTGGTCTCAGATACGTACTAGCTATGTGCCCCTGGGCAAGCAAGTCACTTAAAGCTCTCAGTCTCAGTTTACTCATCTGTAAAATAGGGCTAATAATAACATATACCTCATGGAGTTGTGAGAATAGAATGAGATAATTTTTCAAAAGCACTTTACAAATCTTAAAGCACTACATAAATGTTAGCTATGGTTATTAAACCATATACATATTAAATAGGAAAGATTGAAATATGGCAGGGGGAAATGTTTATAGATTAGATAGAGAGATAAAAGCATACCAGCCTATATAGATGGATTCAGAGGTGATTTAATTACCAGATTGAATGATTGTTGATTGATGTCACTTGGAGGGAAATTTCTAGTGGAGGACCCCAGAATTGTCTCTTTGGCTTTGCTTTGTTTAACATTTTGGAAATTGGTCACCTAGCACCTATTAAGTGACTACTATGTCCCAGGCACTGTGCTAAGTTCTGGGGATACAAAGAAAAGCAAAAGACAGTCCCTAACCTCAAGAAGCCTACAGTCTAATGAGGGAGGTAACAAGCAAACAATTATATATATAGGATAAACTGGAGATAATCAAGAAAGATAAGGTGGTGGGATTAAGGAGGATGGGGAAAGGTTTCTTAAAGAAGGTGGGAAAAAGTCAGAGATGGATATTTATCAGATTTGAAGGCACAAAGTTGGGAGTGTTAGTGAATATGATGGATGAAAGAATCAGGTTCCAAAAAGATCTCAACAGTCTGGAATGACAGAACATAATTAATACCAATGAATATTAATATTTTTACCTCTCTCTTATTGCCTTGGTGTAGGAAACTTCCACTGAAGAACTTTTTTTTTTTGCTAATGCAAATCTAATTCCTTCATAGTTTGAGAAAACCATCTATGGGCACTGAAGTGTTAAGTGACTTGCTCAGGGTCAAAACAAAATGTAGTGGAGATAAATATAAAGTTCTATGTGGGGGGCAGCTAGGTGGCACAGTGGATAGAGCACCTGCCCTGGATTCAGGAGGACCTGAGTTCAAATCCAGGCTCAGACACATAACACTCATTAGCTGCGTGACCTTGGGCAAGTCACTTAACCCCATTGCCTAGCCCCCCCCCCCCCAAAAAAAGTTCTATGCGGGTTCAAAAAAATCAACTGTACAAAATACAAGATGGAGAATAGCTAGCCAGAAGTTCATTTAACAAAATAAAAGCTCAGGCATGTTTGAGAACTGCAGTCTCAGTATGTATCAGCTATGGAATGTTAATTTGATTCAGTTCAATTTAACAAGTATTTATTAAGCTCCTATCATGTGTACAGTTCTGTACACATGTCTGTACAGGTCCTGGAGATTCAAAGACAAAAAATGGAAAAAAAAATAGCTTCTTTCCTTAAAGAGCTTTCATTCTCTTGAGGGAGTCAGTCAGTCAATAAGCATTTATTAAATGCCTACTGTGTGCCAAACAAGGCAGCTAGGTGGCTCAGTGGAATAGATCTGTGGGACAGAAGAGATACCAAATGTACATAAAGGATAGTGTATGATAAACCTAGAGACATACAATAATAGCAAAGAAAACACTGGATCACAGATCCAGAGTGGAGACCTTAGAAACTGTCTAGTCAACCCCCTTATTTTACAGATGAGGAAACTGAGGTGCACAGAAGTTAGGTGAGTTGTTCAAGATCATGAAACTAATAAGTTTCAGAGCTGGGATGTACACTGGAGGAAATAGGGGCTTAGGCTAGTGTAATATTTTCTCAAGTCATTGCCCCTCTCCTTCCTGCCTTCTTTCTCTCTAGAGGTTTAGTCAGCCAGACCCTGTTACAATAATTAGCTCACTTTTTAGCTTGGGGACAAAAGAATATTCTTCAGATCTACACGGTCCCTTCTCTGCTGTTTGATGAAGACAAAAAAGTTAATAATACTTTGATCATATTAGCTCAGGGCCCCCAGTTAGGGAAATCCCCAACATTTCTAAATACTTGTAATCATTATATTAAATGAAATCTGACATCTAGAATTTATAAGACATTAACTCAATTATGAATAAAATGTTCAAAAGATATGAATATATGCTTTACAAAGGAAGAAACAGAAAATAGAAATAATCATTTAGAGAAAAACCATAATCTCTTATTAAAACATCTCTACGGTGCTCCTCAGAAGACCTATCAAAATGACAAAAGTAAACAAGTGATAAAGCTTGGTGTCACAGGGCTATGGGAAAACAGGCCCACCAAGTCACTGCTGGAGGCCTTACAAATTAATTCAATTTTTTTTTCTTTGGCTGGACTCATGATTTCATTTGTGTATTGACCTTCCAGTATGGAATGTCCTCTCTTAATGAAGATCTATATCTGCAACTTAAAGTCCTAGTATTCTTAGTCTGGGACCTTGAAAGGTTAAACAACTTTCCCCAGCTAATAGTCAGTATATGTTGGAAAATCATGCATCATCCAGGTCTTACAGACTCTTAAACCAGATCTTTACTAACTATAATGCACTGCTAAGGCTAGGTAGAACAGTGGGTGAACACCGGACCTGGAGTTAGGAAGATCTGAGTTCAAATCCAATTTTAGACACTTATAAGCTGTGTGTCCCAGGAACAGTCATTTAACCTCTTTCTGCCTCAATTTTCTCATTTGCAAACTGGGGATAATAACAACACCTTCCTCCCAGGGTTGTTGGAGGATAAAATATTGTTTGCAAAGCACTTTGCAAATTTTAGAAAAGAGCACTATATAAATGCAATTATTATTGTTACCTCGCAATATAAAATAAGAGTTCTAAAATTTAACCCAATAACCCCATTACCAAAAATCTATAAGGAAGTCACTGAAGAGAAGTTTCATGGTAGGAAATTTATCTGATTTGAAGTCGGAAGACCTTGGTTTGAATCTTGACTCTGTTAATTACTGCCTTGTGAATTAAGGCAAGTCAATTACCCTCCTTGAGCCTCAGTTTCCTCATCTGTAAAACAAGGGGATTGGATTATAGGTCTTCTAAGGCCCTTCCATCTCTAAATTTATGATCCTATGACCTAGGAATCTAAAGATGTTCACAGAAGCACAATTTGAAGTATTAAAAAGGTAGATGCAATTTCTAGACTGTCCAACAGCTGTGGGATGGCTGAACCATCCCATATTTGTTGTATATTAATTTAATAGGCCACTATTATACCAGTACAAATGAGAAATAAGAGTAATATAAATATGGAAAGCCAAGTGGATTTGTGTAATTGGAAGCAAGCAGAATATGGGGAAATGTAAACACTCTAATTGTAACAAGCCCCAAATAAATACAGGCATTCAAAAGTCAAGTGGACAAAGAGAGGAGAAAGAGGTAGGGAAGGATGAATGGACAAATACGTTGTGGACTCTGTTTTAAAAAGAAACAGAAACAGTTCTGAATGCTGGTTCCTACTGGTTTTCATTAAATGCTAAAATATAAGTAGCATAGACTGCGACAGGTGAGGTCCTCATAAACAGAGAGCAAAGCAATAGAAGCTGAAGCCTGCCCAGTTGGCTTGGGGGGGGGGCGTGGCCATTAAAGTGCACAGCTAAGAAAATGAAGACATGTCATCCATTTAGGCTTTGATGTGAAAATCATCAGCATAGCAGGGCTTGATTTGTTTGTTTATTTATTTATCTGCTGAGGGAATTACCTAATTCGTGCTTCAAAGAGAATAAGGTTCATTAGAAACTTCTAAAGCTTCCAAATAAAAAACAGCTACTGTATTTATTGGGTTAGAGGATGCCCCCAAGACTGGAGAACAGTTTGTGATTTCTCTGTTTCATGAGTTTTATGTGATTTTGAAAATTGTTTTAGGCTCACAGTGATTCCAAGCTGCTCATTGCTGTAAAACCCATCTCTTAACATCAATATTCTCCTGGTGTTCACTTTTGGACAGCTCCAAAATGGATTTAGAGAGTTTTCCTTCTATCATCTGCTCTTAGCTTTGCCATCTGGGTCCCAGAGACATCTTAAACTTAACATGTCCAAACTGAAATCATGTTTTCCCCAAACACTCCTCTCTCCCCACTTCCCTGTTACTATTGAGTAACGTGCAGGCTTGCAGCCAAGGTGTCATCCCCAACTACTCTCTCACCCTCACATCTAAACTGTCGATTTTACCTTTGTGCCATCTCTCCTATATGCCCCCTTCTCTCCTTTGATGCTGCCACCCTCATCACCTCATGCCTGGACTAGTGCAATAGCTGCTGCTGGGTCTGCCTGCTTCAAGTTCATCTTCTACTGTTAAATGATTTTCTTAATGTACATGTCTAACTAGGTCACATTCCTCCTCAATAAACTCCAGTAACTTCCTATTGGGCAGCTAGGTAATTCAGTGAATCAGGAAGACTCATCTTCTTGAGTTCAAATCTGGCCTCAGATACTAGCTGTGTGACCCTGGGCAAGTCACTTAACCTTGTTTGCCTCAGTTTCCTCATCTGTAAAATGACCTGGAGAAGGAAATGGCAAACTGCTCCAGTATCTCTGCCAAGAAAACCCCCAATGCAGTCACAAAGAGTCAGACGTGAATGAAATGACTAAACAATGGATGGCTTCCTATGACTTCTAGGACCAAATAGAAAATCCTCTGCTTGGATTTTAAAGCCTTTCTCTACCCAGCCCCTCCTATTTGTCCAGTCTTCTACACTTCACTCCCTTCCCCATACTCTGTGATCCCATGACGCTGGTTTTTTTTTCTGTTTCACCTATAATGCTGCTCCTGAATCTGTGCATTTTCACCGGCTCCCCTCTAGGCCTGTTTTCCTTCTTCACCTCTGCTTCCTGACTTCTTTGAAATCTCAGATCAAGTACCATCTTCTGCAAGAAGTCTTCCATAGTTCCTCTTCATGCTAATGCTTTCCACTTGAGATTACCTCCGATTTGCCCTTTATATATCTTGTACGCACGTTGTTGTTTTCCATGGTCTCCTCCTTTAGAATGTAAGCCCTTTGAGGGCAAAGACCATTTTTGCCTTTGTATCCCCAACACTTAGCATGGTTTCTGGCACACAGTAAGTGCTTAACAAGTATTCATTGACTATTTTTGACCCATGGAAGTAGATTAAATCTAACCCTTCTTTCCCATGTCAACCCTTCAAATATTCAAAGGCAACTATTAATTCTCCTGTCATTTTGAGGATATACAATCATGGATTTAAAGCTGGAAGGGGCATTAGGGGACATCTAGTCCAACCCAAATTATTTTTGTTTGTTTCTCTTCGTGACCCCATTTGGGGTTTTCTTGGCAAAGATACTGGACTGGTTGGCCATTTCCTTCTCCAGTTCATTTTGCAGAAGAGGAAACCGAGGCAAACCGAGTGAAGTGACTTGCCCAGGGTCACACAGCTAGTAAGTGTCTGAGGCTGATTTTGAACTCAGAAAGATGTCTTCCTGACTCCAGGTCCGGTGCTCTGTGCATTATGGCGCCACCTAGCTGCCCTCATTATGCAGACGAAGAAACGGAGGATCATAGCTTTAGAGCTGGAAGGGACCTCAAGGGACACTGAGTCAAGCCTCTTGGTGTTATAAATGAGTAAACTGAGGCACAGAAAGTTTGACTTGCCTGGGGTCATGCAACTAGTAAGTGTTGGAGTTGGGATATGAATCAAGGCTTTTTTCGATTTTGTCTGCCGTACCACGATGCTTCAGTTCCTTCAACCAATCCTCAAACCCAGGTCCTACCCTATAAAAAATGCTTCACTTATTGAAGTAGAAATTTAAAAAATATTACTCATCCTGAGAAAATTGACTCGACGTCAGTTTCCAGTTGGAAATAAAGCTGTGATTTGTACAGAACAAAATGAGACTCTGCTATGGTGCCTGCAGCCCTTGAACAGGGTCCTAAAGTTCATTTATCCTAAAGTATTAACGATTGATGGTGGGTGGGATAGAGGGCTAGACTTGGAGTCAGAGATACCTGGGTTCAAGTCCCACCTCAGACACTAACTAGCTATGGGACACAGGGTAAGCCGTTTAATCTCTCTGGACCTCTATTTCCTCACCTGTAAAATGAAGGAGGTGGACTACACGGTCTCTGAGATCCCTTCCACCTCTAAATCTATGATCCAATGATAGTATCAATCAACAAGCATTTATTAAGTGACTACTGTATACTGAGGACTGAGCGAGGTGCTGGGATTATAAACACACCACACAGTCCCCGCCCTCTTACTCCTGCACATCTCCTGACATCTTAATGGAGATGTCTAAAGGATCAGTAGGGGAATTCCAGGCATCAAGGACAGAGAAAGGTCAGGAAGGTCTTGAGAATAAGGAATAAACAGTGGTAGGTTATGGAAAAAATGGATCCCTTGGGAAACTGATCAGCTTTCCTGGCTCTGTGTTGGCCAATGTTCTCTATCCGGGCTTCTGCTTCCTCATCTATAAAATGTGTATGTGGGTTGGACCGGATGATTGAATTCGATTGAATTCATTAAAAATCATTAATTAAGTTCCTACAGTGTACAAAGCATTATGCAGCCTCTACCTTTTGTGGAATTATTAGGTGTTAGGGAAAATGAGATGAGATCAGGATAGATGAGATTCCAAGAGAGGAGAGAAAAAGAGAAAAGCTAAAATACTGGGGAACACTGGAATAAAGAAGCTATTTCATCTTAACCACTGGAGAGTTTCTTAAATTTTACATCCACTTCCTCGTCTTGACTTTTCTGTTTTCTCAGAGATGTCTTTGATCCAGTAGGTTTTTTCCAAATCCCGCAAATGTGTGTCTGTTTTTATTATACACGGCTGTGACATCTTGTTCCCTTTTTTTTTTCTTAAAAGGATTTTTAAATGGGTATCGATCATTTAAAAAGACAACTGAGGTTTTAAAAACCCAGGGTCTCTGCCAAGTATCCAGTTTCGAACAATTAGAATATTTAAATGTGCGTTCAGTATGTCCACGTGGTCCGAGAGTCTCTCTGCCTCTTTTCTCCCTTTAGTCCCCTGTCCTCTGTTTGTCAACTCTTTATGCCGGCCTTGCCTTCTCAAGGGTTGCTACAGAAATAAAGGTGACTCTTAATTGGATGCTTTCACTGAATAGACAAAGTAAGAAGTCTGTAAATGAAAGGGTAGATCTGCCAGGATTATTAAAACCCACAGCGGCATTATGTCTTTTAAGATCCTTTTCTAACACACACTGAGGATGTTAAGTAGGGTGATGTGCTGAAAAGAGGGCATCAGAGGACCCATGTTTGAATACTGGCTTGCATCATTTCATCTTTCTGGGACTCAGTTTACTCATCTGCAAACTGAGAGTTCTGGACCAGACACCTTCTAAAGCCCCTTCCAGCTCTGGATCTATGATTTTATGAGCCTATAAACACTTCCCCTTTACTTGTGTCCTCCTTTGATGCCTCCCAAGATCATGGCTTTTTGGTTTAGAATTGAGAGGACTTCTAGTCTAGCCCTCTCATTTTACAGATGAGGAAACTGAGGCTCAGTGAGATTAAATGATTTGCCCAAGATCACACAGGTAGTAAATCTCAGGGGTGGGATTTGAACCCAGTTCCCCTGACTCCAGAGCCTTGTTCTTTCCACTGTATCCCATGGCCTTTTCTTGGGATGGAACTGACTCTGGCTTCCCATAGTTTTAGGTTTAGGACTGCAAGAGAACTTAGAAATAATCTTGTCCACCCTCTTCATTTTATAAATGAAAATACCAGACTAGTGAGGTTAAATGACTTACCCACAATCACATAGATGGGCAGAGTTTGGGTTCAAATTCAGTGATCCCAAATGCAGTTTCCTTCCAATGGACAGTAGGCTCTGACATGTCCTACCAGTTCTGAAAACTGCATTTGGGCCAAGAGATGGACCAAGCACCATCCTAGCTATGTCCAGAGAGGCTCATCCTTAGAAATTGGCCACCAGGAGGTGAAACTGTGGGCTACAGCAACTCATGAAGACCATTTAGGAAGGGTTGCAATCTCATTCAGTGAAAGGAGCAACCCCTAATGGATGGTTTTTGACTTGTGCTCCATGTGGGGAGGGAAAGGGTTTTGTCCATTCTAGACTCCACATCCAGTTCTTGGGTTCAGATGTCTGGTGAATCCTCTTTCCCTTCCTGCCACCTCCAACTTGTTTATTCTTGGCAAATAGTAGCTGCCTGTTTTTTTCTTTTCCTTTTTTTTTAAAGGAAACACCTTTAAGTAGTAATTAGTTGTTTATATAATTTCTTTAATCTTGGAAGGTGAAGTCCCCCAATTTTTTTTTTAAATATCAAGCGACATGGAGACATCAAATAGATGCCCCTACACTTACCTCATTTATCTGGTTGATTTTAATGTGGTATGCCAGTGTTTTGGGGAAGTGCTATGTTTCTAAGGGCATTTCCAGGTCTCTACTTGAATTTGGGAAATCCTGAAAGGTCATAGGATTGTAGATTGAAAGAAGCTCAGAGGCCATTGAGTTAGAACCCCATGAATTCAGAGCTGGAAATCATGCAGTCCAATTCCTCCATTTTACAGATGAGAGAGCTGAGGCCAGAGAGGTGAAGCTACTTGTCCCCATTAGATTATAAGCAACACAAGCCTAAGAATTGCTTCATTCTTTGTATTTGCGTTCCCAGAAACTATCACAGTGCCTTGAACATAGTAGGTGCTTAATAAATGCTTGTTGATTGATTGGTTGCCCAGGGTCATATGGCTAATCAGTATCTGAGATGGGATCGGAACCCAGGTCTCCCCATTTCCAAATGCAGCTGCCATTATATTACCTGACACTGTCTGAGCAGTTAAGTGAATTGCTCAAGATTGCACAGGTGGCAGAGCTTGGATTTGAACCCAGTTCCCATGACTCCAAATCCAGTGTACTTTCCGTGGCTTACCTGTAGATGGAGGCCATCTTTTCTGTAGCCCCTCCTACATTGTTTCAGCTCTGTGGGAACCTCTAAGTTATCTATTTTAAGAGCCAAGAGACTGCCCCTTCTCCTAACCAGTGGAGCTCATGTTGGAGAGCAAAGATTGATATCTAATACCTAGGAACGAGACTTGGCTATGTCCATGGTAAGTATAGTCCTATGCAGTGACAGGGACAGGAGAAGCCACATTTTCTGCCCTCAGAGAGTTTATGGTCTAGCTTGGCAGGCAAGGTGGGCTTACATTGAAACTGAATTGTATCACGCAATATAGAATCAAGAGACTGTGGTTTGGATGAAATATGGGGATCTCAATCTAAACATATTTTCATTCTTTAATTACATTGAGAGATTCATGTGGCCATGGGCACTTGGGACATACGGGGGTGTCCTACTGCTTTCTGGAATATCCCAGGAATACCACCCAGCAGGGGTTTAGAATGAATGAATGCCTTACCTGGTCCAGCTGGGTATCAGGGACAACCCTTCATTTTGTTCATTAATCATGTTCAGTTATTTCATTCATGCCCAACTCTTTGTGACTCCACGGACCATACGGTCCATGGAGTTTTCTTGGCAAAGATACTGGATTGGTTTGCCATTTCTTGCTCCAGTGGATTAAGGCAGACAGAAGTTAAGTGACTTGCTCAGGGACACACAGCTATTAAATGTCTGAGGCTGCATTTGAACTCAGGTTTTCTTGATTACAGACCCAGTGCTCTATCCACTGAGCCATCCAGCTGCCTCTCATTAATCATAGGGTACTGAAAAAGATTGGCACTGTAGAAACTACTCTAGTGCCCACATGTTCACATTTGCATGGGCATGCATATAAAAACTCACCCACATACATGCACACACATCCTGGTAGCTACGTGATGCAGCAGACAGAGCATGGGAATTAGAGTCTAAGTCCCACCCCTCAGACACTTACTAGCTGAGTGACTTTGGGTAAGTCAGTCTCTGTCTGCCTGTTTCCTCATCTGTAAAATGGGAATAATAATATAAGCTATCTCCTAGGGTTGTTGTGAAGATCAAATTAGTTAGCAAATATAAAGTACTTTGCAAACCTAAAAGTGCTAGATAATTGTTCTCTATTATCCTGCAATACAGAGGACTTGAAGGTACAATTCAGGTAGAAAATGATCCTGGACCTGAGGAGGCCACCATAGGATTTTTGAGGTATTACTAAAAACTAATAACCATAGGCTTTTAGATAAGCCAAAAGTTAAGGGTGCTAGCTCTTAATTCTGTACAAATCCAGAGGAGGAAAAACATGGGATGGACAGAAAGGCAAGGAAAACCTTCCTGGGCATTGCTCTGAAACACTATCACCATCACCACCATCATCATCATCATCACCATCATCATCACCATCATCACCATCATTATCACCATCATCATCATCATCATCGTCATCATCACTACCATTTATATAGCACTTACTATATGCCAGGCACTGTGCTAAGCACTTTACATTAGTCTACAGGTTTTTAAATAGTCTATAATGGTTTTTCTTTCCATTAGTGAGTTCATATTCCTTTGTCCCAGGGAGCTTGTCGACATGGAGGGCAATTTGTGTCTCAATCCTTGAACAAATCATTTAACTTTTCTGGGCCTCAATTTCCTCACCTATAAAATGAGATAACTGAACTGAGTGGCCTCCAAGGTTGCTTCCAGCTCTGGTCTATGATACTATGATTTTAGGAAGTGTTTTGAAGGAAAAAATGTTCAAGGACTAAAAATGGGGGCTTTGGAACAGGCATCCCCACAAAGAATTGAGGAGAGAATAGAACAAAAACTAAGGTAGGAATATGGGGGCTTTCTCCAGAGAGCAGGATTTAGAGGGTGCAGAGCTTAGCACAAAGTTAGCCAAAATAGTTAATTAAAAAAGGAAGTTGCTAGATGGTGGACTAGGGTGAGTTCTTTCCATGCCCCTCCCCACTTTCCCTCTCCCCATGGTGGCTTCCTAAGCAGTGACTTCATGCCTGAAGGTCTCATTCTTTTTCCATTTTCCCCAATTAGGGGACATCTTTTTATGCCACATCCTACGTGAGGGTTATGGGCAAAAATTTCTACGACAAAAAAAAGGATGGGGATTTATATGCTCTGTAAAGATGAACCAACTAACACAACTGAAGCTAGTAGATTTGAGTTGTTTGGATCACTTTTTGTAGCAGGAGAGGGAAAGAAGAAAAAAAAAGCTCATCAATTGGGAAATGGTTTAATAAATTATGATCCATGAATATAATGGCGTCTTATTTCACTATAAAAAACGAAGACTACGAAGAATTCAGAGAAGCCTGGGAAAACTTGTATAAACTGTTGCTAAGTGAAGTAAGAAGAACCAGGAAAACAACATATGGCTGTGACTGCAACAATTGAAGTGGAAGGAACAAGAATAAAACAAAACAAAATGAACACTATATAATCATGATAATCAAAACTGGTCCCAAAGAAATCATGAAGAAATTTACTTCCCTCCTTACTTTGTAAAGATGAGGGACTATGGGTGCTAAACATTCCACATACTATAAGACACAGTTGGTGCGTAGATTAGTTTTTCTACATTGCCTTTTTTTTTTTTTAAAGAAACCCTCCTCTCTTTTTTTTTTTAATTCTTTGTGATGGGGTATGACTCTCTGGGGAGGGAAAGGGGAAAAACCTATATGTGGAGATGGAGTTAACATTAAAACAAAATATATTAATATATATTTAAAATTTTAAAAATTAAGGAGAGATAAACTCTAACTACTTCTTGGATGAACTAAGGGGAAAATAAGTTCTCCCTTCCTCCTTCCCCTCTCTCCCTTGCAGTTTGATCAATAGGAATTACTACATACTTGTGGCTTAGTGTGGTGGTAGCAGGAAGGAGAGAGCCGAGGCTAGCAGCAAATGCTAGAGCTCTTGTCTGCTTGGGAAATCCACTGGACACTACTCCTGAACCTCCAAATCTGGACTTTCCCTCCAAGTCCCAAGCAAATGCCAGCATAGGTCATTACAAATTTGGATAGGCCCCCTAAAGATTTGCTTGTGACTGCTGTCAAACCCGAATTCATACAAATTGGGGATACTGGCTGGTGGTGAGAGCAATAGGCTTATCATATAAGCCCTTCCCTGTCAGTCTGCTGCCTTAAACACAAGTAAATTCATTCAATGATACAATCAGACCCAGATGGAGCTTGGCAGAGTCACAGGATCTCACAGATGGAAGAGATTTCAGCAGTCATCAATCAACCAATCAATCAATGAACAAGTATTTATTGAGCACCTACTATATGCCAGGCACTATGCCAGACACTAATGATATAAAGACAAAAATGAAACAATTCTTGATCTCAAGGTTTGCTTTCTATCATGGCACTACGGGAAGAATGCTGAACTTGGAATCAAATCCCAACTCTACCACTTACTATCTGTGTGACTTTGAGCCAGTTGCTTAATCTCCCTGGGCCTCAGTGTCCTCATCTGTCAAATGAGGAGGATGGACTACTGACCTCTAAAGTCCATTTGAGGATCTCAAACTTATTTGGCCTCTGCCCCCTTTTAAAAAAATTACTCCTGTAAGTCTATTGTCTTTAACCCTTTAACGTGTTTTTTTTTTTAAATTTGCATCATTTCAAAAAAATATCATCCCCCCCCCCACCTGATTATTCCAGCACTCCCCAGAGGGCAGTATTACCCACTTTGGGAACCTATATATTTTGAAATTGTATTACATTTTGTATTTACATTTTGCAAATGTATGCTCCTATATAAGTATAGAAGAAAAAAACCCACCATGAAGTAATTTGGTGAAGGAAGGCAACTATCAGTAGGGGGTGAGGAAATGTCTCATGGAGAAGGTAATAGTTGACCTGATTTTTAAAAAAATAGTCGTTATTGATACACTTTATTTTTGCATCATTTCCTTTCCCTTTTTCTCTCCCCATTCCACTACCAAGGAACTACCCCAAAGATTTTTAATAAAGGAAAAAGAGAGAAAAAATCAGCATGAGCAATGAATACATCAAAAAGGCTGATGTTCAGCACAGTCTCTCACCTGTGCTCCTTTCCCTCCCCCTCCCCCTCTCCCTGCAAAGGAGCAGGGAGAGGTGTCTTTTCATGATTTGTCTTTGGAGCCAAGCTTAGTTAATATAATTTTGCAATTTTCAGTTTAGATGGGTTTGTTGTTGTTCTTTCCATTTGAATTGTTGTAGTTATTATGTGTATTGTTTTCCTGGTTCTGTTTTAATTTACTTTGTATCAGTTAACATAAGTCTTTCCATGCTTCTCTGGATTCTTTGTCATGTCTTATAGCCCAATAACATTCTATTGCATTCAGCTGCCACAGTTTCTTAGTCAGTCTCCAGTCAATGAGCAGTTGCTTTGTTCCCAGTTCTTTGGAATGACAAGTGCTGCTATTAATATTATGGAGGATATGGAGCCTTCAGTGACCTTTGTAGGGTATATTCCTAGCAATGAAATCTCTGGATCAACAGTATGGACATTTGGTCACTTATTTACATAATTTCAAATTGTTTATCTAAATGTTGAAGGAAGGTAAGGATTCCATGGATCCCAGGCATGGGAGACAGTCTGTGTGAACGTGTGGAGATGGGAGACATAATGTGTGTGCAAACAGGATAATTCATCTCGATTGTACAATGTGTGGAGAGGAATGGGTAACAAGACTGGAGTCAGATTAGGAAGAGCTTTCGATGACAAACAGATGAGTTTTCATTTGTCTTTGCTTAAAGACTTCCATTGAGGAGGACCCCACTTCCCCTTAGGACCACCATTCCCTTTTGGACAGCTCCCATTGAGACTCTTCCATATACACAGATGCACTCAGACACAAACATTGACACCATCAGATACTCTGTTGCAACCTGGCTGAGGCACACACACACATACACACACACACAAACACATCCTGCTGTGCATTGCAATTCTTTGTATGTTTCTCTTTGACCAAACCTAATCTAAACTCCTCCAGGGTAGAAACCATGTGTTACGCCTTCTCTGTGTTCCTCATGGTGTAGCCCAAGTTCAGTAACTTCCACAGTATAGACACTTGGTCAGCAATTGTTGAATGAATGAAAGAATGAGCTCATACATGTACAGATACACACATGTCCTCTTGCAGGCTCACACATGCAGATGAACACAGCTGTGATCTACAGACCAAGTGGGTTACAGTCACTGAATTCCTCTTCTTCTCTTAGCTTTCTTGGAAGTCACTTCCATTGAAGATGTTAGGGATGCGCTGCTGGTGGCAAGGCAGCATCATGGAAACAGCACTGATTCTGAATTCAGAGGACTGGGTTCTAATCCTGCCTTTGCACTTATTACCCATGTAACTCTGGGTGGATCACTTCCTCTTTCTGATCCTCAGTTTCTTTATCTGTGAAAGGAAGATGTTGGATTTGACAGTCTCTCAGGTTCCTTCCTGCTCTGAGGTCCCAGGGCAGTTAGTGAAGATGCAGCGGGCAGCAGAGCTGGGCCTGACTGTCTCATCTCATTTGTCCCTAGGCCATCCTGCTTTCCAGAGCTGAGTGAGAGGCAGAAAGCTAGGTGAGATTCTGTTCCCTCTTTATATAACCCACTAATTGCTAAGAGCCTCTTCCAATTATCCCTGGAAGGGAGCAGCTCCTGTTGTGTCTCTAATAGAGTGGAGAAAGGAAGAGAAAAGAAAAAAAAAGGATTTCTGTGAGTCTTTTATAACCCAATTAAAAAAAGAAAAGGAAACCCACACCAAGAAAAGAAGCACAGCCTTTAGAACGAGCTTTGACAATGCCCTTGGCCAAACACTCCAACTGGAGGAGGGTTCGGTCAAGGCATGTGATCCAGCTAGAAAGCCTGGTGGGCAGCAGGGAGATGGGGAGGGAGGAAGTGATGCCTCGGTCCTGTTGTACATGACGCAGCAGGCTGCTGTTTACTGGAGCCCGCATCTGTGGGGATGTAGCCCACATACTAGCTCACATTTCTGTAGATTTACAGTTTTGTAGCCTATAGAAATTCTGAGGCCCCTTATCACAACACCTACTCACGCTGTCAAGTGGGGTCCCCAGAGCTCTAGGGGAATCCCTGAGGGCTTATGGGATCATTTTAGCACTGTTTGCTTAAACTCCAATTCTGGTCTATCCCCTTAATATTAATCACCAGTTTCAGTTAGCATCTCCTCAATATTTCAGCTGACCTTTTGGATCTTAGACAATCATCCTCACACATTGTGACCAGCAGGAAGAAGAAAGCAAGTTTTTCTGCTGAGGACTTTTGCCTATAATTTTCATTTCTGATCTAGTAGTTAACCAAAAGACCCAGGAGTCCCAAGAGTACTGCAGTAGTACAGATGGCAAGGCTCAGGGGTCCTTAGGGTGCATCAGTGGGTCAGATGGTAGTCTGGGAGGTATTGTGGCAAAACAGGAGGTATGACCCAGAGGACTCTAAGACTTAGAGAAAAAGCAGATGGTAAAGCCTGGTAGGCCTCCATCTCACCACAAGGGTGGTCTGAGACTAATCTTTAAATCTTCTATTTAATACCAGAAAACCTGCTCTCTTCCACCACGTCTCTGGGCTCAAGCTTGCTTCCTCCAATGAACCCACAGAACAGGGGTCCTCCAAAGTTGCATCCTTGGGAATGGGGAGAGCAAGTCTAATTTTGAAATGTGCATGTCTCCATCCAGGAAAGGGAGTTTATGTTCCCCTTTAATGTGATAAAACTTCAATCTGATGAATATTCTTATGAAGCTTCTCATGTAGCCAGAGACAGACCAAGAGAATTCATAGAATGAATGATTAGGAATACAGGATCAGAGAATCTTCAAGTTGGACAGAAGCTCCAAGGTGAACTAGTCTGACCCATTCTTGTATTAGAATTTTCTTAACATCAAGACTCATCCACTCTGTCTTGGAAGACCACCAGTGACAGAGAACTCACTATCATCTTCTTCTAGGCATCTCTAATTGTTGGCAAGTTTGGGGTTATGTGAAGCCCAAATTTGTATTTTGGCAACCTTTATACATTGCCCCACTTTGCTATGAACTTTGGGACAAGGCAAAATGTCTGGTCTCTCTTCTACAGGACAATCCTTCAGATACTGGAAGACAAATATCCTGGATGTTGTAAATCACTCCTTCACTAGGTAAAAGATCCAGGGTTCCTTCAACCAGTCCTCTTTTGGCATTGACTCAAAGTTCTTCTCCGTCTTAACGTCCCTTCTTAGAACTTGTTCCAGTTGTCGATTTCTTTTTTAAAATGTGGTGGACGTCTCCAAAGGTCTCATGATGGACAATGCGATCCACATCCAAAGAAAGAAATATGGAGTTTGAATGCAGATCGAAGCATACTATTTGTTACTTTTTTCTTCTGTTTTGTTTTGTTTCCTCTTTCTGGTGGTTCCTCTTATTGGTTCTAATTCTTCCTTACAACATCACTAATGTGAAAATATATTTAATAGGAATGTATATGTATAGCCTATATCAGATTGTGAGCTGTCTTGGGGAGGGAGGGGGGAGAAAAATTTAAAACTCGAAAGCTTATGGAAGTGATTGTTGATAAATCAAAATAAATTAATAAAAAAATAAATAAAATGTGGTGCCCAGAACAAAACTGAGCAGAACTCCTAACTCGTTTTGGGGGCAGTGTTACGGGGCCATGGAATGAGATGATTTCCAGGTAACATGTGAAGTGCTTTGCAAACCTTAAAGCATTATGTAATTGCTAACTATTATTATACTTATTTTTTAAAGACACACCTGTGATTACATCTATGCCGAGAGTTTCTGGTAAGGAGCTTACAATCTCTTTAATTTACAGTCTTTGAGAACTGCCCAGGGCCCTGAGAAGTTAATCATTCTCTCTATGCAAATGATCTCTTAATCCATATCTCTTATCAAGGTCCCACCCCTGAGCCTCACACCAACATCTCATACAACTGTCTAGACATCTCCACCTGGATATCATTCTTCTACCTCCAACCCAACATGTCCAAGACAGAATTGATTGCCTTCTCCTCTTCCTCCTCCTCCTCCTCCTCCTTCTCTTTTTCCTCCTCCTCCTCCTCCTGCTCTCTCATTAGAGTGCAAGCTCCTTGAGAGCAGGGATTATTTCATTTTTTATACTTGTATTCCCAGTGCCTGGCACTTAGCTGGTATTTAATAAACGCTTGTTGATTGATTGACTGAGCCTCACCTCCCACATCCAATAAATTGCCAAGCCCCATAGGTTTTCTTTCTAAATATTGTTGCATCTGTCCCCTCATCTCCCTTCCCATGATGACTGCCCTAATTCTGCAGCTCTTGCCTGGATTGTTGTCTACTCTCTAGAAGGTCTCTTACCTACCACCTTTCTCCCACCTGCCATTTACACAGCTAATCCCTGGGCCTCTTCATGTCACTTCCTTGCTCAGAAATCTCCAGTGACTCTACCTTATCAAGGAAATAAAAGAAATATCCTCACCCCTGAGAGTGACATTTCAAGCCCTCCATTATCTGGCTTCAATTTGCTTTCCAGTTTTATTCCATACCCCTCCCCTCCAATCATTCTGTGCTCTAGTCACATTGAGCATGCCTGTTCCCTGATCCCATACTACCCTTCTCTCCTGCCTTTGCACAGAACATCTATCAGGCCTGGAAGAACTGTCTGCCATGTCTCCGTCTCTTCTTTCTCAACTTATCTCAGGTATCACTTCCTTTATAAAACCTTCTCTGTTTCCCTCAGCTCAAAGGGATCCCTTCTCTCATAATTTCTCAGACCACATCCTTTCAGTTCCCCACGTACTTTTTTGGGACCTGACTTGCAATTTTATTGATGTAGGGAACTCCTGATGAAGAAATCCCCTCCACCAATGGTACCTGTTGTTATTCTGTCTTTTCTGTTGTGTCTGACTCTTCATGACCCCATTTGGGATTTTCTTGGCAAAGATCCTAAAGTGGTTTGCTGTTTCCTTCTCCAGCTCCTTTTATGGATGAGGAAACTGAGGCAAGCAGGGTGAAGTGACTTGCCCAGGGACACACAGTCATTGTCTGAGGCCGAATTTGAACTTGGATCCTCCTAACTCTGGGGGCCCAAGCTTTAACCTCTGTACCACCTAGCTGCCCAGATCGGCACCTACTATAAATTAATCCTCTTAGAGAGTTGCCTGGGGGCAGAGAGAGGTTAAGTGATTTACCTAGTGTCCCAAAGCCAGTGTATATCAGACTTCCTGACTTTGAGGCTGGCTCTATCCATTCACTAAGTCAAAGTGCTTCTCAAGTACGTAATAAAATGCTAATTAGCACCGCAAGCCTTTGTGTGCATGTCTTGTCCACCCTTCCACCTTCCACTAGACTAGATATTTTATTAGGGCAGGGCAGTCATCTTTCCCCTGAATTTGTATTCCATTGCCTACTATGTAACCCTTTGCACTATCACATGGCGACCATTTAATGAACAATTATTATTACATGTTTGTTGGCTGCATGAAGGATGGGCTGACCTAGGATTCTCATGTCAGGTTAGGCGGGTCTTCAGCTCCCCTTCTTCATCTCTGGAGGCTCTGCTAGAGACCCATCCGCCATGCTGTGCCTGCCCCAGTGTGGATGGGCAGCAGCATGCTGCTGGGAGAAGTGAAGATGCCCTGGCTGTCCACTTCTCTGTCTGTCTGCTGTACTTTGGCGCCCTTGCACATCAAAACACATCAGTTGCCTCCCCAGAATGCACTGGTCCACGAGTGGGTTGTAGATTATCTTCTACTCTCTTTATTCATTAGCCCACCCTTCTACCTTTCTTTTTCCAGGTCTAGGGCTATGCCAGTGAATTTCCTGAAGGTGGCTGAGCTAAGGGTGGAGATGCAGGGGATGTGGGGTAATTAGTGTGGAATGAAGCCTAATTATGGCCAGGTGGGTTTCTGGGGGTGGGGGTAGCTTGCAGCCCCTTTGGAACTGACTTGGAGGGGGATGGAGGTGGGGGCTGGGATGTTGCTGATTGACTGCTGGTTTCAATACCTGCCCATCTTTTATTGCACGTAGTTCATGGCTTTGCTTTCCCCTGGCTTGTGGAATGCCAAACAATTTCACTAATTGCCTTGACTAAGCAGCAGGTTGTGGCTTGACATAATTACAATTTGTTCTGCCGGGGCTGGAGTCTCGCTTGAGGTCCTGAGCAAAAGGAGTTTGATGAGTCCCAGCTCAGCATAAAGCACACATTAGCATAGCAAATTGGGGCTCATTTGGCAGTGATTGGTGGCCTGGGAGCAGAGACCCAAGGTACTACCACTGAGTCATCAGCCTGCCTTGGGAAAGGGAGGGCAGCCGGAGGCCACTGGAAGGCTTGGGGAGACCAGAAATGTGCCCAGACACCTCAGGATGACCCCTTTCCCTAAGGACAATGGATGGGAAGTCTGAGATCTTGGCTTTTGTTTACCTTTTAGTGTGCACCATCCCAGTGTTAGAATGATGAAGACAGAGGACAATTTACAATTTCCTCATTGAGCCTTTGAACTTCCCATTCTTGGAAGGTGGCAAAGCCAGACAGGGAGAAAGAGCTGCCCAAGAGAGTGGAAGGGGTTTATGGGAAGGTTGAGTCTTCCTCCAATGGCTGGTCACAGCTCATTGGTGACCTTGGGCTCTCAAACATCATGGCAGCAGAATGTTAGTCCTATCAGTCCTTGCTACACTGGGAAGGCTTTGAGTCAGAGCCTGGTAGTAGATGCATGACTGTAATCTGAGAATGAACCAAGTTAAGTCTGAAGGTACTTATTACCAGGGTGATTGATTTGTTTGTTCATAGCAATTATTGTCTGCTAAGTTAGAGAGGGGTTGGGATCTGTAGCAGTGAAAGGGGTCCAGTGCCTGGCTCGTAGGGATAAGATTATAAAAACTTGACTTGTGATTTCATTGATTAAAGGGAACTCCCAGATGAGAGAACTCCCTATACCAGGGCAGGCTGGCACTCTCTCCGCAACTTATATAGTCTTGGACTAGGGGTTCTTAATCCTTTTTGTGTCGTGGACCCCTTTAGCAGTTTGGTGAAGCTTATGGAATAATATATATTAATATGTTATACAATAATACATATAAATATATAAATATTCTCAGAATAATGTTTTAAATGCATAAAGTACATGGTGACAAAGGAAACCAATGGTTAGCAAAAATAAAGATGTAATACTCTCCCCCCCAAATAATTTTCATAGACTCCTTGGAATCTGTTCACAGATCCCAAAGGAAGTCTATCAAACCCAGGTTACATAGCCCTGTTTTACAGATTTGCTTAGAGCATTGAGAGATTAAGTGACTTGCCCATGGTCACACAGCTGGTTGGTATCAAAGGTGGGACTTGAACATAATAGGTGCTTAATGAATGTTTATTGATCAATGGAATGATCAGACTACCCACACCCACTAATTCACAGATCCTTGAAGTAGATGTTGATGGGGAGCCTTCGGAGGTTATGTTCTTTATTAAGGGTGATTGGCTTCCCAGGCAGAGCCAAGATAAGGTGGCAGTTCAAAACCTGCATGTCCTCACCATGTGGTATTGCTTACCAGAGCTTGGAGCCTCCATTATGTAAAATACATAAGTCTTGGCTTGACACAAGATAAATACTTATGGGCTATGGAGAACAGCATGTTCTGGCATTAAAAGGAATATTAAAGCATCCCTCCTCAGGGGATGGGGTCCTCAGGGACCCCTCCTCAGGTCCCTACTGTGTTACATCCTCAGCATTCTAGTTTCTGCTCTGCTTCTGGGTTTGGAGGGATATTAGAAGCAAGGAATCAAGAATATCAGAGTTAGAAGGGAGCTCGGAGACCCTTCAGTCCAATCTGTACTCAAACAGGACCCCCACCTCTCTAACTGAATAAATGAATGAATGAGTGAATGAACGAATGAATGAAAAAAGCATTTATTAAATACTCATTCCCCCTAGGGGTACAAATATAAAAGTCAAGACAGACCTTTCCCTCAAGAAGCTTGCATTCCAATGGGGTCATGTCCAGAGAGGAATATTATGGTTTAGGAAGCTATGGGGATGGTAAATAAGGTCATAGGGGAGTAGATTGACACGTCCTTTCCAATAGCAATAATGGTATTGATTTGATTATGATATCAGAACTGAAAATGTGTGGCAGCTGTCTCAGCAGGGAGGTGGTCCAGATAAACAGGAAGTAATATGGCCCCCCTAGATATAGGAGCATTTACCAATTAATAAATCAGTGGCACATGAGGCATTTACCAATTGGAATGGGGGAGGGGTTAGGGCCAATGTCTCCAACAACTGGTCATCTGTACGACAATGTAAGTGGAAAGAATAAGTAAACAAAAGAGGGAACTAAATGCTAGTGATTATAATGCCCAAACTTGAACCCAAAGATGAGAAGACAAAATACACCTTCCTCCCTTCCCCTTGGCTTTGTGAGAGGCAGCATGGAGTGGTGTAGAGGGAGTTGGATTGGAGTCAAGAAGACCTGAGTTTGAATCCCAACTCATGTACTTCCTAGCTGTATGACCTTGGGCAAGTCATTACCTCTCAGCCTCAGTTTCTCCATTTGTAAAATAAAGATAATAATATCTACCTCTCAGAGTGGTTGTGAGGGTCAACTGAGATAAAATGAAACATTTTGCAAACTTTAAAACTCAATATAAATATCATTATCATCATTGTCATGGTCATCATCATTATTTGCAGAGGTGGAGGACCACAGGTGTCGAATATTGCCATAATGTCATAATCAATTGATATGTTGGTTAGTTTTGCTGAACTAATTTTTTCCATCTCATTCTTCTTTATTACAAAGGATGGCTCTCTAGGGAATATATATTTGAAAATGAAGGTGCTATAAAAACAAAAGATTCCCAATAATGTTTTTTAAAACCAAGTGGTCATGTAGCTTTCTAGTGACAGGAGCTGAACTCTACCTCTGACTTCCACTCCATGTCCTTCCCTCTGGGGTCAATGAGAAGAAGGCTCATCCTTCTTTCACATGACAAATAGCCTTCAAATACAGGAGGGAAGGGCAGCTTGTTGACGCAGTGGATAGAGCGCTGGGCTTGGAGTCAGGAGGACTCATCTTCCTGAATTCAAATCCAGCCTCAGATACTTCCTAGCTGTGTGACCCTGGGCAAGTCATTTACCTTGTTTGCCTCAGTTTCCTCATCCATAAAATGATCTGGAAGAGGAAATGACAAACTGCTCCAGTATCTTTGTCAAGAAAACTCCAAGTGAGGTCATGAAGAGTCAGATAAAACTGAAAAATGACTCAACAACATGAAGAAAACTGTCACATCCCAGTCTTTCCCACCCCAAGCCTTGTCTCCTCTGTTACAAGCCTGGCTCTATGAGCATGTCCAGGGTAGTCCCCGCCCCACCTATCCAAATCCTATTCTCTCCAAGCCTTTCCCTTTGTGAGAAGCCTCCCCAGCCCATGGTTCTTTCTCCCTCCCTTGAGCTCCTCCATCCCTCATGGCCTGCATCTCACAACGTAACACTCCATTAGGCGTCTCCTTCCATTGCATTCTAATTGTACTCACCTGGGAGGCCTGTTTGGCCTCCTCCGTGTACCTGTTAGCTCAGCGAGGGCAGTGGATTTCTTCTCTGGTCTCCTTGTCTTCCCTGCTCTAGGCTGGCTGAGCCCAGAGCCTGGTGCACAAGAAGCCGTGAAGACTTGCTGAGAGACTGATTGATTAAGGGATTCTGTTCTCCGGCCTCCTGGGACAAGAAGCTTGGGCTGTTCTGCATTGGCTTGGCCCGCTTGCATTCCCTTTCTCCACATTTGGATATAATAAGAGCCTTCGTCCCTTGCCAAGTGTTGTCCAGTTTACCTCTGCAATATCTCTCCCTTGCTCTCTGATCAATCAATCACTCAACAGGAATTAACTAAACATCATGTACTAGGCCCCTGCTAGGACTGAAGCTGCAAAGACCAAATAGGCAAACAGTGCTCTGGGAAGACAGAAGAGAAGGCTCATGGGGGAAGCATGGGAAACGGGAAATCAAACAATATTAACACAGATCTGTTAAGGGACAAAACAACAAAGCTATGGCAGAATGAGAGGTGATTAGGACCTGGATTAGGGTGGTAACTGTGATGGAGACTCAAAAGGATGGACTCTGGTCAAAAGGAGTTTCCCTCCCTCGCGGTCTGGTAGATCAGTGCCTGTGGGAGCCTAAACCACAGGGCGGTACTGTGAGTCGGGTTTGACTGGTCAGGACTCTGGGGGTAGAGGAACTCACCAGAATGTCTCCGCTGGTCTCGATAGCAACCTCATGTTGAAGTCAAGTCAACAAGCATTTATGAAGTGCCTACTATTTGCCAAACACTGTGCTAAGTGCTAAGCATTCTGGTGTCTTCCCCTAGCAACCATTTCCTATTTATTCTGTATATAGTCCTGCAAATATGTGTTTGCTTGTTGTCACTCCTTGAGGGCTGAAATTGTCTTTTGCCTCATTTCGTATCCCCAGTGTTTAGCATGGTGTCTAGCACATAGTAGGTGCTTAATAAGCTAGGTGGCAAAGTGGATAAAGTCTGGGCCCGGAGTCAGAAAGATTCATCTTCCTCAGTTCAAATCTGGCCTCACTTCCTAGCTATGTGACCCTGAGCACGTCACTGAACCCTGTTTGCCTCAGTTTCCTCATCTGCAAAATGAGCTGGAGAAGGAAATGGCAAACTACTGTAGTACCTCTGCCAAGAGAACCTCATATGGGGTCATGAAGAATGGAACATGACTGAACACAACTGAACAACAAAATCCAAAGTGTTTATCAATTGATTAAGAAAGACAAAAGCTTTCCCTGTTCTTAAGATACTGTTCAATTCCTTTCCAGCAGGAGTGGATGGGCTTTCTCAGCACTTTGGGTGTTTGCTGTATCTGATTTTGGACTCATGTCAGTCCTTTGAATCCTTTGTATCTTCTGTGTTTTCTCTGAGGTAAAATAAAGGTCATCCCATACCTGAAAAACCAACCACAGTCCCTGCCCTCAAGGAGCTTACTTTCTATTTGTGGAAACAACGTGTTAACATTAAACCAATGAAAATTATATAGAAGGTAAATAGAAAGTAACTACGAAAGGGCACCAGTTGGGGTGTGTGTGTATGTCTGTGTGTGTCTGTGTATATGTGTACATGTGTGTGCCAGGAAAAGCTTCACATAGTCTGTGACATCTGAGGGAAGCTTTGAAAGAAGCTAGGGATTCTAAGAGGTGGTGATAAAGAGAGAATACAATGCAGGTAGAGGGGCCAGCCTGTGCAAAGGCAGGGAGGTGGGAGATGAGATGTAGAATGCTGTAGTTAAGGACCAGCAGGCAAACAGGCCAGTTTCAGTAGAAGTAGAGTTGGTCACTCTAACACAGTGATGTCATTTGGTCCTCTTCAAGGACAAAGGAGAACCAACCAACCAGAAGTAGAGCATGTGAGGGTGAAATATATAATTGGCTCCAGGCAAAATCCCACCTTCTACAAGACATCTTTGCTCATCTCCATTAATTCTAGGGCCTTCTCTCTGCTGACTATTTCAGATACATCCTGTCCATGTGTCCATAGCTGTGTGTTGTCTCTCTCCTATTATCCTGTGACCTCCTCAATGGGTGGAACCGTTTTTGCCTTTCTTTGTCTCTGCCATGCTTAGCACAGTGCCTGGGATATAGTGGTCACTTGATCAATGTTTTCTGACTGACTGACTGAGCCAGATTGTGAAGGGTGCCAAGGAGAGAAGCGTTTATTTTACCCTAGAGGTAATAGGGATGCATTGGAGGTCTTTGAACAGAGGAGTGACACGGTCCTCTTGTTCTTTAGGAACATCAATTTGACAGCCATGTGGAGGATGGGCTGGAGAGGGGAGAGCCTTGAGTCGGGAGTCCAATTAGGAGGCTATTGCAATAGACCAAGAGAGAGTCAGGGATCCAATGGCATTGATTGTACATCCATAGTATTTCATGGACCTAGCCCTTCCTCTTTGCTCCCATGATCATAGCGTATCTCAACCATTTCTTGCCTACAGTGTTGCAATACTCCCCTCTCCAACCCATCCTCATTAATGCCTGAGTCAGCTTCCTACTTTGCTACTGTGATCATGGCAATAGGGTGTAGCTGAAAGTGCTGGATTTAGAATCTGAGGACTTGCATTCATACTCCAACTCTGTCACTGATAACCTTGGTGATTTTGAGCAAATCACTTAACTTTTTGGATCTTGGTTTCTTCATCTGTAAAGTGGGGACATTAGACCTGATGGCCTCTAAGATCCTTTCCAGCTCTAAATCTATGATTCTTGAAAGTAGGGCTTCTTCTTCTCCTTCTCCTTCTTCTTCTCCTCCTTTTTCTTCTTCTTATTTTTCTTCTTCTTCTTCTTCTTCTTCTTCTCCTCCTCCTCCTCCTTCTCCTTCTCCTTCTCCTCCTCCTCCTCCTTCTTCTCCTCCTCCTTTTTCTTCTTCTTCTTTTTTCTTCTTCTTCTTTTTCTTCTTCTTCTCCTCCTCCTCCTTCTTCTCCTTCTTTTTTTCTTCTTCTTTTTCTTCTTTCTTCTTTTCCTTCTTCTCCTTCTCCTCCTCCTCCTCTTTCTCTGGAGGAACCTTTCTCTTCTTCATAGTCTTAGAGAGTCTCCTGGCATAGTGGAACCTTGAGTGCCGTGCCCAAGGTCACCCAGACAATATGTGGCACTGGTGAGCCTTGAACCCAGGGCTTTCTGACATTGAAGTCTCTATGCACTTTGCCGTAGTGTCTCCAAATCTCTACTTAGACACTTGAAAAACATTCCCTGACTCGAATTGACCCAGGATTCACACTCTATGAGACGGCCCCTCCCCTGCCAGTTTTTGAAGGGGCTATGGCTCCAGCCCCGATTCAGCAGCTTCTGGGGCTGCTCCAGCCTCTGCCTCTCGCAATCTGGCTCTGTTTGCATTGGAGCTGCCAAATGCTGGTGCTGGCGAGAGTCTAGGTGCTTGATCTCAACTTAAATATTGTTCTCAGTCAGTGAAGTATGCCTTCTAAGCACCACCAGTGAATGACTCCTCCTTCCCTCTCCCTGCCTCCACCCCACGGAGGATGGGACCTTCGAGGTCTACACCGACTAGCTCTTTGGAGCCAGTTACTGGAGGACAAGGGTGGGGTTGGCAGGTGGTGTTCAGGGAGTGGGAACAACATTGGGTTTGGAGTCAGAGTCAAAGAACCTGGACCTGGATCTCAGTCCTGGCTCTGTTCTTTTCTGGCTGTGTGAATATGGGCAGGTCCCTTAGCCTCATCATCTGTAAAAATAAGAGCGTTGTACTTGATGAGGCCTAAGGCCTCTTCCAGCTCTGACGCGCTGTGGGTTATGACTTGTGTGGTGTGGTCCTCTGGAGGAATCTCAGCATCACTCTGTCTGGGTCAATGCCTATCACCATTGGACCTCAGATCAAGAGCCAGGAGGGATCTTAGAGGTCATTGGGTCCAACGCCTTAATTTTACAGTTGAGGAAACTGAGGTCCATCAGGTGAAGTGACCTACTTGAGGTCACACCAGTAGTAAGTGGAAAAACCTGTCAGTACTCTTTTTGTTTCATTGCGCTGTGTTCTGATGGGACTCACGGAAATTATGGAGCAAGGGATTTATGAAGATGGACCTACTGGGATGGCCAACCAGTTAGTCGTTGAGCCAACAAGTGTTTCTGGAGTGTTTACTCTGTGCCAAGTTTTGTGATAAGTGCTGGGGATACAAAGAAGGGCACTCCTTCCCCACCAAAAACAAAGAAGAGGCCTCCTGATGGGATTTGAATTGAGTCCTGAAGGAAGCCAGGGCACTCATGTGAAGAGAGGAATGTCAGACCTTGGAGCCTTTTTTTAAAGTTTGTGTATCTCCTCAAGGTAGCTTCTCTCTCTCTCTCTCTCTCTCTCTCTCTCCCTCCCCCCCATCCCTTCCATCTCTCTCCTCTGTCTCCTCTCTTTCCTACTTCCTTCAATTAAACCTCACATGACACAGAATCCAGGGCCTTCAGCACCCTAGGTTGGCCTTCCTTGGACATTTTACAACTTATCAGTGGCCTTCTTAAACTGTGGTGCCTGGAGCTGAACCCCAGTTAGTTCTACATTAGATGTGGTCTGACAAGGGCAGGAGACAGAGGAGCCATCACATCCTTAACCCCAGAAAGTATTAGAAATGACATCCTTGGGACAGCTGGGTGGTGCAGTAGATAGAGCACTGGCCCTGGAGTCAGGAGGACCTGAGTTCAAATCCAGCCTCAGACACTTGCTAGCTGTGTGACCCTGGGCAAGTCACTTAACCCTATTGCCTAGGGGAAAAAAAAAAGCAATGGCATCCTCTTTGTGCAGCCTGAGATCTCCGTATTCAATAACCACGTCCCCCACCCTCCCCCACCCACACCCCAATCTTTGATACAGATCCAGTTTTTAGGAAAGAAGCTGACAGGCAATACAAAGAGCTCTGGAGTTGGAGACAGAAGACCTGGGTTCAGATCCTACCTTCCTTGGACACATTCTGGTTAGATGGTACATCATTTAGCCTCCCAATTTTCTGGAAAACTCTTTAAATTGCAGAGAAGGTGTGACCTGGACTGGTGGAGGGAATTTCCTCACCTGGGATTTCCTTATCCCGATGACATAACAGGTTCAGTCTGTATCCTAGTGGCTCAGTGAATAGAGCAGTGAACCTGAGGAAGACCTGAGTTGAAATCTGGCCTCAGACACTTACCAGCTGTGTGACCCTGGACAAGTCACTTCACCTTGTTTGCCTCAGTTGCCTTGTGTGTAAAATGGAGATAATAATAGGACCTGCCCCTCAGAGTTGTTGTGTGAGGAATGAGAAAATATTCAAGTGCTGTATAAATGTGAGTTATCTCTCTTATGTATGCCTCCAAGTGAAAGAGCCGAGTAAAGGCAGTATGTAGAGTATGTAGAAATCATGGGATCGTAGAACTCCACGTGGAAGGAAACATGTCAGCCATCTAGCCTGATCCTTGCATTTTACAGATGAGAAATGTGAGCTCCAGGGACGTTCAGGCATTTGACCATGATCACATATGGAACATAAATATCGTGGTGGGATTTGAACCCAGGACCTCTGGCTCCCAAGCCACTCTTCTTTCCATTGAACCATAAAGATCTAGAACTGGAAGGTCCATAAAATTCAACCCCTTCATTTTATATGTAAAGAAACGAGGACCAGCGAGGTCAAGTGATTTGGGTAGGGTCACAGGGACAGAGCATCCGAGGCGGTATTTAGAACCCAGGCCTCCTTACATCACTTCTAGCGCCATTTCTACTCTACTCCTCTTGGAGTCAGGAATATTTGGGTTCAAATATTTCCCTTGGCACTTACTAACTGTATGACCTTGGGCTGGTCACTTAAAATTTTCCTGTGTTCTAACCAGGTCCCTAAGTCTTGTTTATTACTCATAGATGGGTTTTGATATGCAATGGTGGAGGGTGTTTCCATCTTGAGATGTCCCCACCCAAAGACCTCACAATTCTTTCTTGTATTTGTGGATGAATGATTTTACAACTTAAATCTGACCATACAACATGGCCCTACTAAGCCTTCAGGCTCACTCCCAAACTTTGCAAAAAAAAAAGAAAGAAAGAAAGAAAGAAAGAAAGAAAAAAAGGCAGAGTTAATTCCCACCCAAGAATACAAAGACTTTTCTCTCAATAGAGGTATTTCAGGACTCAGAAGGCAAGAATACCCCTCCTCCTCTCCTTGAAATCCTTGCTGAGTAGATGGAGAACTCTTTCTCCATTAAATCTGCCTTTCCACAAAGGAAAACTGTTGCCTTCTGGGGCATTTAAAGAGATGAAACTACAGGGAGCTTTAGCAGCCCAGCCCTGTGGTGCCTTCCAATTTGGGTCCAACCTCCTGCAATTTGCCCCCAACCTCCTCACGGATTCACTGATTTATTTGTTCATTCACTGATTCTTTTGTTCATTCGTTGAGTCATTCATCGATGCATCCAACCATCATAGACTTATCAGGTCTCCACCATGAGTCCACAGCTAGGAAGCTGGACCAGGGGTCTGTCATGCCTACTCTTCCCTCTCTCTTCTCTGCAGTCCCCCTCCCCCCAGGCCACTGTCCCCCAGATGCTGGTTTTGCCCCGAGCTGTGGGGTCAGATGCTTTCCTGGCTACATCCCCTCCCTCCGTGGGCTCGTGACCCTCAGCTGAGGCTCTCTCTGGCTCTTCCTACCCTTGGTTGCCTCGGCCGTGCCTGTCTGAGCCTCAGTAGGGCATGAGCCCCCTGACGGCAGGTCCCCGCTGACTGAGCTCAGGCCCTCCTGCTGGGTGAGGTTTGTCTTCCCACCTGCAAAGGGAGGGGATGGGGGTAGGCTGGGCATGTCTGTCTCCAGTTCAACCTCAGTCTCGGGGAGGATTTTGAACGCCAAGCCTGGGTTACTAATGTGCTGTCTTTCACCTTCCGTTTCATAAATCCTTCTACTCTTGTGTTTTCAAAATGCTTCCTGCTTTATTGGCTCCAAAGTGCCCACTTCAAAAGCCCTTCCATTGTCAAGAGAGCCTAGCTTCTGGCACCCCACCTGAAGTCAAGGAAGAATGGGGAGGGGGGCCAGGGCTCCCTTATTACCGGAGGCTAGAAAACGCCAACCACCTAGCAGCTTCAACTTACGGGACCCCATAGGTGGGCCAGGCTCAAGCTGTGCCCTTAGAAATCACTGCGTTTCAGCACAGTGTAGAGCTGCAGTCGTAGGATGTGAGTTCAAATCCAACCTCTAAAAATTGTATGATCTTGGGCAAGCCACTTATCCTCACTGGGTCTCAGTTTCCTTATTGGTCAAATGAAGGGTTTGGACTAGATGACCCATCTGAGGTCACTTCTAACTCTAGGTCTATCTCTGAGCCTCAGTTTCCTCATCTGTAAAATGAGAGGGTCATACTTGAGGGCATCTGATGTACTTTTCAGCTCTAGAATTAGTATTCTAAGTTATTTCATTTCTCTGGGTCTCAGTTTTCTCATCTGTAAAATGGGGATGTTGTACTCCATGGCCTTTGAGAGGGTTTCCATCTCTAAATCTGTGATCTGAGATCTTTGCCTCCATCCATGAATGTGCCTTCCATATCATTCATGGGCTATGATCACGCCTCTCCCATTCAGAACCAATTTGTCCCCAGGGAGCCCTAAGACAGGTTAGTGATGGAAACACAGCACCCTTCTCCTCCTTCTCCCTATACTAGGGTTACTTCTGGCCTCTACCTGCTGAGGCCAGAAAGTCCAGAGTCCCAAGTTCCCTCCCTATACAGGGCTGTCCCTTGCCCTAAGCTGGGAGCATTGGAAAACAGATTGGTGTGATGGCCAGAATCCAGAGCTCCCCGGTGCTTCAGGGAAATCCTAGAGAGTCAATGTATCCTCCAAGTAGAATCCTGGGCTGGTTTCAGAACACTCATGCTCAGCTCAGCTGCATCTCTCCCCAGGGAAGACTCCCACGTGATAACCTGTTCACAATTCTGTCCTGATGGCTTCCGGCATCTACCCCAGGGGTCTAGCCTGCTGGCTAGCAGCCCACACACTGAGGGATCATGCATATGGTTTCAGAGAGCCTGGGCTAGAACCTGATGGGACTTATGTCAATATCGATGGAGGGCTTGGGGCCTGGGAGGAAGAGTCAAGGCAATTTCTAAGAGCTCTCAGCTTTTCAGTGACGCCAGAGCCCCCTGGGTAAGGAAGGGAGCCCTTCTGGAGGCGTCTTCAACTCCCCGGAGCTCCATCCCCATAAATCTCTCCTTGAAGGCAAAGGCAATGACATCTTGGCATTGAGAATTGGCTGTTGGGTGTGATGGTGTTGTTTCCTCTTAAAATGGGACCTTTCAATTGCTCACACTTTGTAAGCATAGATAAGTTCAGTATGTTAGGCAGCTAGTTGGCATAGCAGCTATGTCACTGAATCTCAAGAAGACCTGAGTTGGAGGCCTGCCCCAGAAATTTATTAGCCTTATGACCCCAAGCAAATAACTTTCGCCCTTGGTTTTCCCATCTAAAAAATGGGAAAATAGTAGCACTTACTCTCAAGATTGTTGCGAGACTCAAATAGGATTTTATATGTGTATGTGTATATATATATATATATACACATACACATACACACATATGTATATGTATATGGTATATGTAAATGTACATGTCTATATGTACACGTGCATATATGTAAATGTATATAAATGTATACAAACATATAATGTGTACATACACACATGTATATATGCATATAAAATATATACACATATACACACATATTTATCTAATATACACATATACATATTAAATACACACATATGCATATAATATGCACACATGCATATAATATATGCATATACATGTATATATGCACACATAGCACACATGTATACATACATAATATATGCATACATAGATAATATATGCACATATATACACATGTGGTATACACATATATACTATATACACATATACTCATATATACATACATAATATGCACATATATGTATATATACACAAATATAATATACACCGGTGTACATATATAACCTATATGTATATGTAAAATATAATATATACATATATAAAATATAATATATAGACATGTGTATATACACATATATGATACATACACACATATATCCCTTTGCGAAAGTACTACATAAATATTAGCTACAATTATTAATAATTGTTATTATCCTGAGGAGGCTGGTAGAATCTAGAGTCTGAAGGGGCTTAAGAGGCCGTCAGTTCTGAAGAAAATGGAGTTCCTAGTGATTTGGCCAAGATCACACAGGTAGTGAGTGTTAGAGGAGTAATTCGAACTCAGCTGCTAACTGCACAGCCAGCACCCTGGTACCCGAGGCAGTGAGGGGGCTCCGTGAATGGAGCACGGGCCTCGGAGGCAGGAAGATCTGAGTTCAAATCTTGCCTCAGATACTTATCGTGTGACCAGATGGTCAAGTGGTCTGTTACCTCATATGATACTTGCAGCAATCCTGTGAGGTGAGTGCTGTGATTATCCCCATTTTAAAGTTGAGGAAACTGAGGCAGAGAGGTGAAGTGACTTGGCCAGGGTCACACAGCTACGAAGTATCTGAGACTGGAGAAGAAAGAGGAAAGGGAAGTGGAGGAGAAGCAGTTCAGTCCGACAGTCCACACAGTGTTCCACACCTGTAGTCCCTCACCTCTGCACGGAAAGGAGGGAGGCACAGTCTCATCTCTCTTCTTTGGGCCCAGCTAGACGTTATAAATACAGAGACCTCAGCTGTGGCCTTTTAGTTGCCGCTTTATTCCCACTTTCTCTGGGTCTGCTGCTCTCTGGGGTCTGGGTACTGGCTTCCGTGTTAGTTCATGTAAGACTTCCTACTGTAGTCCATTAAAAAAATCAGGCCTGTCCAAGTTTGAAGAGAATGACCTTAACTTTGGGTGGCGCATCAAAGCATTTCCAAGGATGGGTGGCTAGCAGTGGAAAAACCCCCCCAGTTCACAGAGAAAGATTCTGTTTATTGTTCCGACGTTTTCTTGAAGCTATTTCTTTCTCCTTCTCCTCCACCTCCCCCTACCCCACAACCCCCAATTCAGACTCCTGGTAGAAGTCTGGCCCTGCCAGCCCGGAGTGCCCAACCTGCAGAAGCCCCCACCGAGGAGACAAAGCATCAGACACCCTTAAGGGAGAGCAGAGGGGGCCCCGGAGGCAGCCTGAGATCTGGTATTTAATATTTCAGGTAAAACACTTACTTAGATTCAATTATCCTCCTTTTTTTTTCCCTTTTTTCCCCCATCCTCCAAAGGAATTGCCTTCTGAATTTGCCAACTCTCTAATTACCAGATTGAACGATTGAAATTTTTAGGGCAATTAAAAGGAAGTATTTCTGCTTTAGAGCCGTGGTGTCCCCCGTCCCCTCCCTTCCCTCCCTTGTCTGGAGCCTTTCTCTAATTTGGAGGCAGTTACAGAAAGACAAGCAGACCTTTAAAACCAAGAAGTATGTCTCCCGGAATTCCTCTGTGGATGTTTTATAGTCTGAGCAGAAAGGGATCTGCTCTGTGAATCTGTTCTCTCTGCACAAGCATGTAGAAACACACAGTTCAAGGGGGTCACATCCTAATCCATCTCACCGTAAAGATAACTGCCTTCTTGATGGCCCCGGTATAAGGTAATGAGAGCACAGGAATCCTCGGGGAGGGAGACGGTGAGAGATGGCGAGGGCTCCGGGGCCAAGCTCAGAAGCTTTTTATCCAGCCTTCTACCATGATGGTCTGCATCCCGTAATAGACTCATAAAGCCCTGTGGGTTCAACCTGGGAAGGACTTGGAAGCCCCTTCTACAGAGGAGGAAACTGAGTCCCAGAGAGAGGACTGTCTTCCCAAAGGCTGAACAGCTAGGAAATAGCAGGGCTGAGACTAAAGCCCATATTATGGAATCTTAGGATCTATTGCTAAAGGAGAAGTTGGAGGTTTGACCGTTAGAATGTAGGTTGCTTGAAGGCAGGAATGAAAACATGTTCCATCTGTTTTTGTATTCAACACTAAGCATGGTGCCCCGCATACAGCAGGTGCTTAATAAGTGCTTTATGATGGATTTAAATTAACACTTCATTTTAACAGATGAGGAAACTGAGGCCCAGAAAGGCTAAGTGATTTGCCTAAGGATATGAAGGTAGCGCCAGAGGTAAGATTCGAGTCAAATCTTCCTGACTCCAAGTCCACAGCTCTAATCGATGCTTTATCTAGCTGCCTAAGCAATTGAGTTTGGCATTTGGTTAACCAGAATAATTTGGTACAATAGGGAGCTGGCGGATGGCGTCCTTTCTCCTTCTGGGGGCTCTACCCTCGACAAGCCCCTCTGCTCCTCTGAGCCCTGAGAGGTTCCCTGGATTCTTCCCCTTCCTGCCATGGGGGCTCTTCCAATGCCTTGTTCTCCATCTCCATGGCATTTATCTTGAAAAGTTGACTTAAAAACCCTTACAAATTAATCATTTGTCGACCAAGAAGCATTTATTGAGAGCCTACTATCGAGTGCGCATAGGGCAGCTAGGTGGTGCCATAGTGCACAGAGCGCTGGGCCTGAAAGTCAAAAATACTCATCTTCTTGAATTCAAATCTGGCCTCAGACACTTACCAGCTAGGTGACCTTGGGCAAGTCACTTCACCCTGTTTGCCTCAGTTTCCTCATCTGTAAAATGGACTGGAGAAGGAAATGGCAAACCACTCCAGTATCTTTGCTAAGAAAACCCCAAATGGGGTCATGAAGAGTTGGAAATGACTCAAAAACTACTGAACGGTTGAGTGAACAGTATTTTAGGCATTGGGGATAGTAAGAGAGGAGTAAAACAACTCCTGCCTTCAAGGAGATTACAATCTAGCGGGGACTACAGCCCATACCTGTGTAGGTATACAGAAAGTCAAATCAGTCAATAAGTATTTTTTTTTTTTTTTGCTTTTTGGTGAGGCAATCAGGGTTAAGTGACTTGCCCAGGGTCACACAGCTAGTAAGTATCAAGTGTCTGAGGCTGGATTTGAACTCTGGTCCTCCTGACTCCAAGGCTGGAGCTCTATCCAGTGCTCCACCTAGCTGCCCCCATCAATAAGTATTTATTAAGTGCTCAGCATATGTCAGGCATGGGCTAAGGAGGCAGCCAGGTGGTGCTGGACTTGGAGTCAGGAAGACCTGAGTTCAAATCCTGTTTCAGGCACTAGCCATGTGACCCTGGGCAGGTCACTTAGTGTCTCTCAGTCTCCATTTCTTCATCTGTAAAACAAAGGTAATCATAATAATACCTTCCTAACAGGGCTGTGGTCAGGATCACATGGGGTAACATATGCAAAGTGCTTTGCCAACCTTGAGCCTATATGAATGCTAGCTATTCTGTATTGTATAGCTCCATGGTCATTTTGGGAGGAGGTCCCGGGGCTGAGGGCAGCGGTCCGAAGGGGCTTCTTGGAGAAGGTGATGCTTGAGGTGAACTTCCTTTCCATATAACTTATGTTTCAGTTTAAGAGGGCTACTCACTATACACTATACAAATGTGAATATCTTGCTTTCCCACTCCTGCACCTTTGCTCATATGGTTCCTCTATGCCAGGAATGCCCTCCTTCTTTCTCTCCATCTTTGCATGTTGAAATACAACCTATTCTTCCCATTTCAGCTGCAATGTCTTTGTTTGATCTAATCGAAAGAGATCATGGAATCACAGATTTAGAGATGAAGGAGATCTCAGAACCTGCCTAGTCACTTTAAAGATGGAGAAACTGAGGCCCAGAGAGGTTCAATGACTTGTCCAAGGTCACACACAGGTGGTAAATGACAAAGGCAGGATTTTACCCCATTGAACCTGGAAGAAAATATTAAGTACTTTCTGACCAACTCCACATTGTGTTGTCTCCACTCAGACCATGGGCTACAGAACCTTAGACTCTGGCTCTAGAACCACCCTAGACTCTGATGGGTGAGCAGTCACCTAGTCTTGTTTGGATCCAGGCTTCCAAAGCACTTCTCTTTTACTTCTTCATGATGCCTTGAGATTCCTTTCCTCTCCTTTTCAGCTTTGCTTAGTATGTTCTCTTTCCCCATGAGAATGTAAGCTCACAGAAGGAAGGCACTGTTCTGATTCCTTGCACTTTTATCCCTGGTGCATAATCCAGTCCCTGGCATATAGTAAGCATTTCATGTTCTATCTATCTATCTATCTATCTATCTATCTATCTATCTATC
>NW_020954546.1:10440745-10499163 GCF_900497805.2 Vombatus ursinus | reverse complement strand
TCTATCTATCTATCTATCTATCTATCTATCTATCTATCTATCTATCTTTCTATGTATCAATGTATCTATAACAGGAAGCATGTTGCCATTAATTTAAGCTTTAATTAATCACATTAATTAAATCAAGCATTAATTTAATTGTTTTGGGGGGGCAGTATAAGTCAATGCTGCAAGAAGACTTTGGTTTTTCAAGGATATGTTCCTGAAAAATAAATCCAGACCAATGTTAAATACAATACTAGGTGAATTAGCAGAATTCAGGTTGTCCTGTGGTGACCCCTTTTGGAAATTGAAAAAGCCCTTTGTCAAGTGAAAAATCATTTCCTCCTTTACTTGGGCTGTGTAACAGACACTTGGTTCATAGATTTATTGATACGTTGGCCTTTTGTGTAAAAAACAGATTTCCACACAGTGGTTTTAAAGTAGAGTACGATTAGATACTTACTAACTGGGTGACCCTGGCCAAGTCACTTAACCCTGTTCATTTCAGTTTCCTCACCTGTAAAATGAACTGGAGAAGGAAATGGCAAATCACTCCAGTGTCTTTGCCAAGAAAACCCCCAATGGGGTCATGAAGAGTTGGACCTGATTGAAACAACTCAACAACCACAATAACAAAAAGCTGATAAATGACATTATAAAAATCTTCTTATGATGCTTTCTTTATAACTAAAGGTGATGCAGTGAAAAGACTCAAGGCATAGGTTTCAGTCTCACCTCTGTTGTTTATGAGATGTATTTCCTTGATCAAGTCATTTTCCATCTCTGGTCCTCAGTTCTTCAGCTATAAATAAGGGTGTGGACTACCTGGCTTATGAAGGCTCTTCCAGTCTTAAATCTGTGATCCTACAGTTCTACCAGTGTGACCTGGGGTGAATCAGCTAGGCTTTCTGGGTCTTAGCTTTTCTGAACTGTAACTTGAAGGGGTTGGATTAGGGGGCTGCTGATGTTACTTCCAGCTCCAAATCTGGCTCTGATTTGGAGGATCTGGGTTCAAATCCTTGTCTCTGGAACTTACTACTTGTGGGACCTTGAGTGAGTCAACCTAGTCTCTCTGGGACTCAGTTTCTCCGTGTGTTAAATGGATGGGGGGGGGAGTCGGTGCCCTTTTAGGGATCTAGCGGAAGAGACACCTCCCTTCCATCTTTAGATCTGTGAGGCTATGGTTCTATGTCACTTTCCCCTGCTGGGCCTCAGTTTCCTCATCTATAAAATGGATTGGTTGTACATGATGCCCCTTAGGTCCCTCTTAACTCTAGGTCTAGGAGCCTATGAAAGTCTGGTGACATTCTCCAAAGTCAGGCGCATCACCCAGAGGGGCTTTCTTTCCAGACGCTGGATTTCTGAAGATCTCAGTTTATCCAATGGAAACTACCGGTGGTAAAGAGCTCTCTTTGTCCTTAGCTCTGGCCCACGTGGAAACTGCCCTCTGTGCCCTGAGGAGCTGTATTGGCATAGTTCTCTGAGGATGCTTAGGACTGAGTGGGACAGGGCCCAATGCTGGAGACCAAACCTCCAAGAGAAACTGAGTCATAGGATCTTAGGTTTAGGATTTAAAGCAACCTTAGAGGCCATCTGCTCCAACTCCTTAATTTTACAGATGAGGAAGCCAAAACTAGAGATGTGGCTTGCCTAAGGTCACTCAGTCCCTCAAAGTCAGAGTGGGATTTGAACTCAGTTCCTTGGTCTCCAAATCCAATGCTCTTTCCAGTGTACCATGGTGGTTCCACAGACCATCTATGAATGTATTTTCAAATGCCACATGATCATTCCATTTTAGAAAAAGAGGGGGAAAAAAGTCTGTGCTCAGAATAACCCCACAACAGATATATTACTAGGTCATTTTTACAGATAAGGAAACAGAGGTGAACTCCTTTATTCAATGTCACACTTCATTCTCAGAGCACCAAACAGGGTCAGAACTCACAGCTCCCCCATTATGGGCATCTGAAGCTTGTCTCTCCCTCCCTGCTGCCAATTTGTTTCACAACAGTCTCATTTTGCTAAGTTTTCCATGGGCTCAGCTCGATTCTGATTGTGGTTGTTTCTGTCTTTATAAGATGAAAAAGAAGGAGGGTAGTGGTGGGGGAAAGGGAGAGGCTAGACAGGAATAATTGGCTAAGAGCTCGTAATTTCTGTTTTGATTCACTAAAAGTCTCAGAACCCACAAATATTCCATCTAGGATTTATCTATGACGCTGGCAGTCTTAGCCGCTCTCACACTCATTACCGCTCAATGACTGGAGGGGACGAGATTTCTTGTCGCCTCTCATCCCGGGGAATCCAGTTCAGTTAGACGTGCACTACTCCCAAACAAGGGCTTAATATGCCAGAAATTAGGAAGTAGCATGCCTTGGTGGCCGCTGGCTCCAGAGATTTATTAGCTGTGGGGAGCACGAAGCTTCCCCTTCCTCTAGACAACAAGTAACTTGTCCAGCCCTGGAGCTAAGAGGCTTCTGGGGAGCCAGAGAGAGAATCCTGGAATGGGATAAGACTTCAGGGGATCACCTCATTCCTTCCTTCCACGAGCCCAGGCAGATAGCTTTCTGAGTTAGTCTTCAAGGAAAAGATTTCAGATGGGAAATGGTGGCTATACGCTTGAAGCCAAGGCACCGGGAAGAAGTTCTTGAGTTTCCTCTGCTGTGTCAGCCTTTCCTGACCACCCCAGCTTGCATTTATTAGAAATCTTAGGGGGATAGTGGAGGGGGTGCTGAAGATTGTGGCTGAACCAAAAATCAACAGAATTTGCCTGAAAGTTGAGCCTGTGTGCCAGGCTGAACTAGCCTGGGGAAATGCCACCCACAGGTTGGTCAGTCAACAAGCGCTTTTTTGTCCAGGAACTGTGCTAAGCACCGGGGATACAAGAAGCAAACCGTCCCTGGCCCTGCATCCGATGAACTTGTGTTCTATGCACATAGATAGGGTGTCCCAAAAATCTCAGTGCAGGTTGGAGCTTTTGGAATGAAAACTTTTGGAATACCCTTTATAAGTAAAAGGTGTGTAAAAGCAATACAAGGTCAAGGGGAGATGGTGGGAAGGAGAAGGCACTAGGAGTTGGGGTTGACTTGCCAAAGGTCACAGCAAAGGCATACCTAGAGTCCTCCAACTCTAGATCCAAGGTGATACTTGAGCTGAGCTTTGAGGGAAACCAGAGACTCTGAGCATCAGAAGAAGAGGAAAAGAGGGGTAAAGGTCTGAGGACAAGGATGGAGTGTCTGCCATGTCCCTTACCGGGGATCACTTAGCCTTTGCCTAAAGACCTCTAGTTGGGGGGGGAACCCACTGCCTCCCCAGGAAGCTCATTGACCTTTTGAGTAGTTCTGATGACTAGGTGGCTTTTCCTTGCTTCAAGCTGAAATCTGTCTCATTGCATTGAGAATGCTTCTGACCTGTACTCTTGATCTGTTCTCTGGGGCCATGTGACAGCCCTTTAAATACTGGAAGATAAAAGTCAACCTTTAAATGGCATTGCCACCCTTATAATTCTAATCACCCTCTTCCAACCTACTCCAGTTGGTCTTTCCTAAAATGTGCCCTTTTCCCCACCCCCAGTTCACTTTATTCTGACCAAGGCATAGTATAGGACTCTTGTCTCCCTAGCCACGGTCACTCTGGCCCAAGTAAAAGCCACCCAAGACAGTGTTAGCTTTCTGTTTGGTTGCTTTATTCATACCGTTCGTATGTCTTGAGTTCACAATCCACCAAATCTCTAAGATCGTTTTCAGACATTGGTTGTTTAGCCATATCTTCCCCACCTTGGACTTGTGAAATTGATTCCTCGGTGCCAAGTGTCGGACTTTGCATTTATTCTTATTATATTTCATCTTCTTAGATTTGGCCCATTTGGCTTGTTGAGACCTTAGAATCTTGACTCTGACGGCTATTATTTTAGCTTTTCCTTCTAGCATCTATAATGCTCTGCCTTCATTTAAGTCATTGATAAAAAATGTCAAATGACACTGGGTCAAGAACACTTCTCTACCTCATTCCTCTCAACAATGGTGGCTCCGTAACAGTTTTCTTCTGGGGCTAGACCAGAAAAGGTTGATATTCTCCAATTGTCTCTTCCCACCTCTCCTTCCCACCAGGGAAATGCGTCTTCATTCACCCATTGGATGTATTCACACATAGGATGCTCCACTAGACCCCACCCCTCCAAGTTGCTACCAGTCCAGGAATGACTGTGACCCTGCAGAGGGGTTTCTTTGAGACATGGGCGGTATTTTCTCTGAGCTTTGGGAATGTCCCAAACACCCAGGTCAATGTCATATTCAGTATTCTGTGGTTTTAGCTTGATTCTGATTGTAACTTTTTGTACTTTCAGCCACTGAATAAAAAAGGGGTTGGGGGCAGGGAAGGTGGAGGAACTAGACAGGAATGATTGACTAAGAGCCTGTCATGTCTGTTTTGTTTCTCTCAAAGTCTCAGAACCCACAACGATTTCATCTTGCATTTGTCTTTGGCTCCGGTAGCCTTTCTTGCTCTCACACACATTACTGTTCGGTGGCTGGAGGGAATGTTGTTTCTGATCCTCTCCCTTCCTGGGGAAGCCAGTTAAGTCAGACACGCTCTACGCCCAGACAATAGCTAAAGCAGGCAGAAAATGAAGACACTCAGTGCGCTCTGCAGTCCTGAGCACCTTTCTCCCAGCTTTGGTCACTTGGAGTTTCTTTATCGCTGTTTACACACTTTGGGGTTGTTGGGGAGATTTGGGAGGGTGGATGGTAGTCATGCTTCCAGATCTCTCATTGCAGTGGGTTGTGGGAGATTGTGTGCCACTCTTGACATGGGAGATGGTGTGGCATCCCTGAGAGAAAGCCAGCCTTGCAGTCAGGAGGTCCTAGGTTAAGTCTAGCTTCTGACACATATTGGCTATGTGATCCTGGGCAAGTCACTGAAATTCTCAGAGCTCTTTTTGAGACTGTAAGTTAGCAATCTGCAATGGCGGAGGGAGTTTTCTAACCTGGGAGTTCCCCACACACATGAAATTGCAAGAAGTCTGATGGCCCTCCACTGCTAAGCATCTTCCTCACCTCCTACAAAAATCAAGCATATCATGTCTTTAATTTCCGTCTAGTTTTGTACTTCATGTTTCTTCCAATAGACTATAAGCCCTAGGGAGGGAAGAGACTTTCATTTTTGTCTCTGTACCTCCAGAGCCTAGGACAGTGCCAGGCACATTTAAAGTTTTTAATAAATGCTTAATGAACACAAAACAGTGGCTAATTAGCTGCCAGGGCGAAACTCGCCATGAATTGACCACCTTCCCAAGGCCGTTCAGCGTATGCCGAGCGTAGGGGTGTGCACTTAGAGGCCACTGGATCTCTCGAGCCTGAGAGAAGGGGAAGAAAGAGGCAGTACAGGGAAGTGAACAGAGCTCTGACTCTGAAATCAGAGGATGTGGGGTCATTTCCTTTCTGTGATACTCCTTATGTGACCTTCGGTTGTGTTTCAGTTGCGTCTGACTCTTCATGAACCTATTTAGGGGCTTCTTGGCAGAGATACTGGAGTGGTTTGCCATTTCCTTCTCCAGTTCATTTTACAGGCAAGGAAACTGAGGCAAACAGGGTGAAGGGACTTGCCCAGGGTCACACAGCTAAGACGTGTCTGAGGCAAGATTTGAACTCAAGTCTTCCTGACTCCAGGACCGGCCCTCTTTCCACTGAGCCACCTACCTGCCCCATGCATGACTTTCAGTAAAGTCATTAGTTTCTCAGTGCCTCAGTTTCCCCTGAGCTGCGATGGGCTAAGCCAATTGGGCATCTGCACTAATTTTGGCATTCATAATGATAACATGTTCCACTTGGAGCCAGAAGGCAGAACAAAGGGCTATGATTGGAGTTATGGGAAGGCAGATTTGTACTCAATATAAGGGAAAACTCCCCCAAAACGACATCTGCGCAAGAGTGAAATGGTGTCCCCTTGTGGGGTGGGAGACATGGACCCCAGACAGCTCGCCGGCCAGTGAGGCCCCTTCAGCTCTCAGGTTCTATGGCACCTTTCCTGTTTCCCCCAGCTGCTACATCCCACTCCACCATCCCAAAGTGCTTGGCATTTAATTACTGTTTCTGCTTTCATCTTGTATTCGTGCTGTATGTGTCTCAGGGGCAGTTAGGTGGTTAGATCACTTGGAATCAAGTAATATCAAGTAATATCTGATGTTCTAACCCTATCTCAGATACTCACTGTCTGTGTGACCCTGGGCAAGTCACTGTGTTAGCCTCAGTTTTCCCATCTACACAATAGGAATACTAACAGCTCCTATTATTAATAACCAATAATTGTTGGCTAATAATCAATACCAATTATTAATATCATTAGCATTCATAATTATTACTACTTAATAACTCTTGGGGTTCTTGTGAGGACCAACGGAGTCAAAGCACTTCGCAAACCTTAGATTGCTATAGAAAGCAAGCTAGTGTTACTATTATTATTACTATTGTTGAACTTGTTTTCTTTCCCATTAGAATGTAAGCTCTTTGTGGGTTGGGATTGTTTCATTCCTAATGCTAATAATAACTAGCATTTCTCTCCCCACAGTGCCTTGCACGGTGCCCTCAACATAATCAATACTTAATAAGTGTTTGCTGATTGGGTCTGTGACAATCTTCTCTACTCCTCCCAGTCCTCTTTACCTTGGACTCTTCCCTCCGGGATCACCTCCAGTTTATCCTGTATTTCTCCTGTTTGTGCATGGCTGCTCGCCTATTCTTTCCCCCACGGGATGGTGAGCTCCTGGAGAACAGGGACTCATTTTTGCCTTTCTTTGTACTCCAAGTGCCTGGCACATAGTAGGTGCGTGTTACCTTGATGTGCATCCTGTTATCCCAGGTTTCATCTGCACTTGGATTTAGTCTCAATTCAACACTTCTTTGCTACAGGAGGGTAGCTTTTTATCACTCAATGAGGGCAGGGACTGTATCATTTTTGCCTATAAATCAAGAAGCATTTTTTAAAGATCCTACTATGTGCCAAGCACTGTGCTAGGTGGGGAGATAAGGGGAAAATAGTCAAGAAAGGAAGGCAGCGCAGGAAAGTGGAGATAGCTCTGATTTGGAAGTCAGAAGACCCTGGGTTCATTTCTTACTGGAGATACTGCTGTTGCTACCTTGGAAAAGTCACTTAACTTCCCCGGACCTCAGTTTTCTCATCTGTAAGAATATGTTTTCTGGAGTCCCTCTCAGCTTCTTGTGTATGATCTATGAAATAGTTCTTGCCTCCAATGAATTTACATTCCATAAGGGAGACCTGGACATATGTAGATAGAAAATAAATACCAGGTTATGTGTTGGGGGTGGGGTACTAGCCCCTCGGGGTGGGGCTGGGGTCAGCAAAAGCTCCCTGCTAAAGGTGGTATTTAGCCTGAGTTTTGAAGAGGAATCGGAAAGGCTTCCCGGAGGAAGTGGTCTTAAGATGGGCCTTGAAGGATGTCCGGGGCTGACATAGTCACAGCCAGTCACACTTCTCCTCTGCGCTAGGCAGAAAGTTACCACGACCAGCAGGAAGAGCCCCTTCAAGCCTCCATTCCCACCATTGAGCCAGAGGCCGCCAGGACTTAGGCTCGGGCTTATGCTCCTGCCTGAATCCCAACTGCATCAGATCTTCTGTGAGGCAGCATCGAAGGGAAACTCTGGACCACAATGCTTGCTGCTCTTCCCCAAGCTTCATGGGCCTTGATGCTCCCCCATGGGACAGTTAAGCCCTCACATTCCTGGGGACGTGGTCAGACCCTAATCTGAGTTATGTTTTCCCTGGCAAAGGATCTGACCAAGCGGCCCCCAAACAGGCTTCGTGACCAGAGACAGTCAGGGACCAGAGAGCTGGAGCTCAAAGGAGCTTTGGAGGTCAGTGAATCCAGCCCCCTCATCTTACAAACGAGGAAACCGAGGCCCAGGTGGTCATCTAACTGGCTCAAGGTCACACAGGCAGGAGATGGTAGAACCGGGATTCGAACTCAGGTCCTTTAACTTATGGCACACTTTCCTCTGCACCAAGCTGCACGCCCCCAGGCTGATTTTTCAGGTGCACAAACTGGGACTTGTCCAAGCTAGTCAGGATTTGAACCCAGGACCTCTTCCTTCAATTCGGTGCTCTTCTTACTTCCTCACAGGATTCTTGAGAGAGTCACCTGGGCTCTAATGCATGGAAAGGTTTTGTCTCTCTAGAAGGGCACACAGATTGTGATACTGGCAGATAGTCCTTGCAGCTGCCTGTCCCTTGGGTCTCTCTCCTGATTCTTCAGGAAACGGAGGAAGCTTCATCAGAATCTAAGCCCTCTGAGGGCAGGGACCATGTTTCCCTTTCCTTTAGATCCTCAGTGCTTAGCACACAGGCTAGGCTTACAGTCTCATAGGTCCAGGGCTAGAAGAGGCTTCACAGTCAGTCAGTGCTTACTGTGTGCCATGGACTGTGCTCAATGCTGGGCATACAAAGAAAGGCCAAAAGTTGCCCCTGCTCTCAAGGACCTCACAGTCTAAGGTCTTTTATTCCAACTAGCCCATTTTATAGATGAGGAAGCAGAGACCTGGGGAGATGAAATGACTTGCCCACGGTCATTTTAACCCAAATCCTCTGACTCCAGAGGCAGTGATTTTTCCTTTCTAGAGCGTAGAGCTCAAGCCCGTGGTGGTTCAGAGAAGCATTTGAGGAACCCAAGGAGATCATGCCAATTCAGCTTAGCATTTCTGTGGGAGGCATTTCTGGGACATGCACACCCTTTCTTAGCTTGGCATGGACAACACCTGCCGGAAGGGAGGGTGCCTGGACTTTTAGCTGTCTGAAGCCATCATTCAATAAACAAGCAGCCATTCTGTGCCAGGCATGGTGATGGGCACTGGGATCCCTGCCCTCAAACAATTCACATTCTATTTGAAGGTAACGAGATATAAATAAATTAATATTTTTGTTGTTCAGTCATTTATCAATCTTGTCTAGCTCTTCGTGATCCCATTTGGGGTTTTCTTGCTAGAGATACTGGAATGATTTACCATTTCCTTCTCCAGCTCATTTTACAGATGAGGAAATTGAGGCAAATAGGGTTAAGTGACTTGCTTAGGGTCACAAAGCTAGTAAGAGTCTGAGGTTGGATTTGAACCCAAGAAGAGGAGTCTTCCTGACTCCAGGGTTGGTACTCTATCCACTGCACCATCTAGCTGCCCACATAAATTAGTATACATACAATAAATACAAGGTGAATTTGGGGGGAGGAGTACTAGCAGCTGGGGAAGGGGGTCAGGAAAGGCTTCCTGTAGAAGAAGGGTTCTTCAGCTGGGAGCCGTGAATTTGGGACTTTTGGTATTTTGATTACATTATTTGGTGTCCTTTGTAATAGGATGTATTTTATTTTATGCACCTAATAACATCATTCTATGAAGGGGTCCACAAGTCTTGATTGGATTGCCAAAGGGGGCCATAACGTGCAAAAAAGTGAAGGTGTAAGAGGTAATGCTTGGGCAAACTTTTGATGAAAACAAGGGTTTTTAAGAGATGACAGTGAGGAAGGCGTGGAGCACTGCCATTCCAAAATTGTGGACTCTGGAAATGGAGCAGCTAATATGAAGGAGGACAAGGGTGGCTGGAATTGCCTTTTCCCCACCTTTTATCCAGTTGACCAGTATTTATTGAATACTGGCAGATCCTAGGCTTGTGGTGGTGGGGGATCCTGAAGAAAGCTCAGATGTAACCTCTATGAAGTCAAAGACTTTGCGGTCATCTTCAGGAGATCATCCTGTCTGGCAGAGTTCATCTTTAGAGATCCTTTCAATTTTAGGATAAAGGCACAGCGTTTCCACCATGAGCCACACTTGTCCACCATGCCTTTCTGAGTGCCCAGTTGGTACTCTCTGGGAGGGGGCATTTCTCAAGGGCAGCCCTAGGCCAACGTTCATCTCCAGCTTTGTTGCTGGGCAAATCCCAAGTCCTGCACAGATGAGATGCCAGAGATTCTCCTGGGCTCTGGTTACCGCACTTTTGCCACCTTACATCTATTGTCTAAACTTGGAACGGGCATATTTGCCCTCATTGTCAGCAACACTATAAAATTGCCACTCGATGTGCTATCTTGCAGGTTGGCACAACAGACGCGGCAGAAAGAACAGCTTTATGGTAGGTAGAATGTGATTATTTTTCTCTTTTCTTTCACTCTTTTTTTTTCTCTCTCTCTTTAGCCCCATTTCTTGTGTCTTCTCTTGTCTTTGCTCACCCAGTCTCTCTCTTCCATTTCCTCTATCTGGCTGATGCTGATGGGAGGAAACTTGAAGCAGCAGGAGCTCAGCCAGAGATCTTCTCTGCTGAGCCCATGTGGCTTCAATTCTAACCTGAGGTCATCCCCGGAGGGAGCTGAGGGTCTCCCCACAGGCCACAAGGGACCCAGAGTGCCTCCCTCTCTGGGTTTCTCATGGTGGTTTCCCTCTGCCATGCCCCTACCTTGGCCTTATCTTCCCAACCTCAACCATATATGTCTTCCCTCAGCTCCAACTTCGCTGAAAGCCCCCTAAACCTTCAAATCTGACCTTGGTTCCAACCTGGACCTCATCCCAACCACACAGACCCCATCCTACCAGTCCAAAGCTGATCTTATCTCCCTAGCTCTGTTCTCACTCCTAACCCTGACCTCATCCCACCCCCGCAAACCTGAACCCCACCCACAAACCTACCTTATTCTTTCAGTTCTGACCTCCCCCCAAACCAGACCTCACCCTCCCAGCCCTGACCTCCCCCTCATCCTTAACCTCATCTTCAATCATCATCTCACCTCCACCTCCAGCCCCTCCCCCGACACAGCCTCCCCTCCACCCCTGATCTCAACGCCTCATTCCAGTTGTGGCCTCAGCCCCCAGCCTGTCCTCACCCTCATTATGCCCACGCCCCATCTATCCGAAGCTTGTCCCCCACCGGGTCCTCAGTTGGCAATAACAATTTGCTGACTGACTTGTTTAACAATTCCGTTATTTCTAGGTTTGTGGGGAGATGAGAGGGCTGGTGGTTGAGAAAAGAAGGGTGGTGAAGGAGGAACAAAGAAGAAAAGAGGGAGAAGAAGAGGGGGGAGACAGGAGGACTCAGGGAAGTGGAACAAAAAACTTGGAAGCCACAGCTCAGGACTGGTCTTTACCCTCTCCTTGCTTTCCTCTAAAGGCCACGGGGCACAGTGGGAAAGAATAGAGGATTTGGGGGTCACAGGGCCTGGCTCTGCTTCCTTCTACTTGAGTGACCTTGGCCAAGTCACTTCACTCTCATGGGCCTCAATTTTCTCATCTGTAAAATGAAGAGATTGGCCTGGATAGCCTCGAAAGTCCCTTCCAGCTTGAAATCTGTGATTCCCATCGGTTTCCTCCTGGGGTCCCACTCCCCCAGTGCATTATCATGATACTGACATTATTCCAGGTACGGAGGCTAGTCTGGGGAGCGGGCAGAGCCAAGCTGCCTTCAGTCTTCTTTTTCCTGAATAACCTCCAGGCCTTCAGCTGCACTAATCCTTGCTGGCAGGGAGTGAAGGGTCTGATGCCCTCATTCACAGAGAGGAGCTAGCCTATGACTCATAGGGAGGGATGGGCAGCCTTGATTTCAAAGCACCTGGAAAGGTAGGGCTGGACTCAGAGGGATAAGGTGCCAGTAGCTGGGAGATCTTAACCGTAGAGCTGAAAGGGACCTCTGAGGCCATCGTTTTACAGATGAGGAAACTGTGGCCCTGGGAGGGAGAGAGTTTTACGGCAGGTCCCCCAAGGAAGAGATGATTTCTAAGTTCACTGTCAGCCCTAGGGCTAGGGTCCTTGAAGGCTAGGGGACAACTAGCCCTGCATTTGACTTAGAATGTTGGCTCTGTAACTCACTACCCGTGTGACTGTGGGCTGGTCATTTCATCTTGGTCCTCGGGTCCAGCTTCTGCAGAATGAGGGGACTGGACTAAAAGCATAGGGCTGGAGAGGACCTTAGCTGCCATGTGGTCCAACACCCAGAATGGACCTTTGTCCACTGAGGAACTTGGCCAAGGTCACGTGGCTAGCCATCATGACTGCTAATGTTTATCCAAAATAGACGAAGAGATCATAAGGGACCTCAGAGGCATCTAGTCCAGCCCTCTCACTTTACAGATGGGGAAACTGAGGCCCAGTGAGGGCAAGGGACTCGAGATTCAGATTCTTTAAAGTGCTTTACATATTGTCATCTCATTTGAGACTTACAAAAGCTCTGGGAAGTAGGTGCTATTATCATCCCTGTATTACAGACCAGAAAACTGAGGCTGAATAAGCTTAAGTGACTTGCCCAGGATTACGTAGCTGGTAAGTGTCTAAGGCAGGACTCCCTGGCTCCCCATCTAGCACCACCTGGCTGGGAGGCAGGATCTGAAAGCAGATCCTCTGACTCCAGCCTCGGTGCTTTGCCCACTGCACAACCCTGCCTCCCATACTCAGTGCCTGCCTCATATACTAAAATTATTTCTATCTCTAGAGCCTAGGAATTCCAGGCTCCCCAAAGGCTTGTACAGACAGCTTGCTATGTAGGTGGCTGGCTCCTCTGTCTCACTGATGAGACCCTCAATCCCCCTGCCGAGTAAGTGGGTCCTATGGTCTTGGGAGAACAAAGGCTTTTTGCTCCTGGAATTCGGTCCCTTTTTTCTTGTTCAGGCAGCAGCTCAGGGGAGAGAGGTCCTACTGTGGTGGGCCAGGCCCTTACGCTTTCTGACACCTTTCTCTGCAGAGGAGAAAGGGGAAAGATCTGAGCTGAAAAGGGAAGGAGGGGGTCCAGGGACCAGGGAAGAGGGGGGCTGGAGGGAAGAGAGCTCAGTCTATCTTTCCATAAGGAAGTGATCATTTTTTATTAATCAGAGGGAAATGTATATGTAATTATGTTAGATGAACTCTGTGGGGAGGTTTTTTTTTCTTTATGATGTCTTAAGGGATTTATAAATATTACAGAGATTTTATAGCATCATAATATTTCAGCTGTTCAGTAAAGCTTCTTTCAAAGGATTAGTGGAGACAAAGAACCATAGTAAAAATAATTACAAGTCAGCAGAGTGCTTCTAGGCTCTGACAAACAGTCTTGGAAGAGAGGGTGAGATGGACGGGTTCAGGGAGATCCTTTGGGGAACAAGGGGGAGACCACACAGAGCCTCTGGAATGGAATTCAGAGGGTCAGAGGACCCAGAGAGCGAATTCCACTGCACGCATGGCCTCCCTTTTGTCTTGGGTGTCTGGGTTCGGGGTCTCTGCCTTTGGGGAGAAGAGGAGGGCTGGGAAGAGGGAGTGTCCCCGAGACAGAAGAGCAGGCCAGGACTAGGGTGTCTGCTGTCTGGGCTCAAGGAGGGGTGGGTTGGTCTCTTCTGAGTTCTGGTCTGGAGTTTGGCTCATTCCCTCATACCTTGTTGGTGAGAAAAGGAAAACTCAATGCAATTTATCTCACCTCCCCCAAAATAGACCAAGAGATCATAGCCCTCAATTTGGAAGGGACCTCAGAGGCATCTAGTCCAGCCCTCTCACTTTACAGATGGGGAAACTGAGGCCCGGGGAGGGCAAGGGACTCGAGATTCAGATTCTTTAAAGTGCTTTGCAGCTTCTGAAGTTTTCTGGAATATACCAGGTGATGTAAGGGAAGACTGGCAAACTTCCAAGCAGACCCCGACTCTCCAGAGGAAGGGGACGGGCAGGCGCCTCACTCTAGAGGAGAGGCCAACCTCTTGTACAGATGAGGACAGTCTAGCCCAGGTGGGCTCAGTGACGTCCACGGCCGCGCAGATGCTAAACCTCAGAAATGGAATCTGAAGCCAAGGTTCTCTGGCTTCCGTGTTCTTTTTGCCGGCCCAACCTGCCTCACAGGAAAGGGACTGAGGACGTCTAGGGGGATGCACTCCGACCCAGGCTATGGCTGAAAGGAAGACAGTGTATTTTGGGGCTGACTGTACTTTTCAGGGAAATGGGCTCAACATGTGTTTTGTGAGAAATGTGAGCATGTGTGTGTGTGTGTGTGTGTGTGTGTGTGTGTGTGTGTGTGTATGTGGGGGGTAGATTGTGTATTAAAAAAAATGAAAGCCAAATAGAAGCCAGTTTGAATTTACTGAACACCTACTATATGCACAGGGCTGTTCTAGACACTTGGGGTGATGGAGGGGTTGTGGGGAGGTGGGGAGAGAAAATCCAAGATATATGTGGGAGTGGCTGTGGCTGAGCAGTCCCAGGAGGAGAAGGCGGGACTGGGTGTGTGTGTGGGGGGGGAGTGTATAAAAGGGAAATTTATGTCAGGAGTAAAGAAGGGTGTGTGTGTGTGTGTGTGTGTGTGTGTGTGTGTGTGTGTATTAGAGACAGAGATGGAAAGACAGGAGGAACACAGGGAGGAGAGAAACAAACAGGGAAATTCAGCTTGGAAAAACAAAGAAAAGCAGACGTAGAGAAATCACGAGGGGGAGAAAAAAAAGGCCAAGACAGAACAAGGGAGAGAGACAAAGAGCGGAGAGGGAGGAAGGCAGGAAGTCAGCCTGAGTGCTGGAGAAGAGGGTGCTGCTGTTCCCACGGGAGCCCAAGTAAATCGGTCCTATGAGTAATTCTGGGCGGCAGACCAAGTAGGGAATGAGAACCGATTTTGGAGGGGCTGATGAGAAGCGGGAGAATCCTATTAGTGCAAATGCTAATTGTGTTTAAATCGAAGGCAACCCCTGTTTGAAATCCAAATTGCATCCTTCGGGAGGTCTCTCAGGCCATCTCCTCCTGGGTCCTCCCCAACAAGGGCTGGCTTTTGATGGTGCATCTGGCCTTCACCTGCCCCCAAGAGGACCCGGCAGCAACGAGCAGCAGGCCCCTTGCCCCTGACTGGGGCGTCTCACTCGCTTCATAAAGAATGAGGCCAACCGAGATGAAGGCCCAGGCCCTCCCCAGGCTCACGGAGGGCCTGCTGACCCTCAGGTCTTTCTAGGCGATCTTTCACCTGGCAAGACTACGGGAAAAGCAGGAGGCTTTGGTTTGAACTTGAGGCCCACTAGATTCTGGCCCTACCAAACTGCATTTGTCGCTGCTCACCTACAAAAAATTTCTGCTTGGCCAGGCCAGTAAACTCCCTGTGAATTCTCTATCGCCTGATCTTTGTCCGAGCTGTTCCCTCCCCCTGGAATGCCCTCTTTCCTACCTGGTTTGTGCACAGTTTGACTCATTCTATCAGCCACAAAGGATAGCTAGTACTTGTAGTGTTATCCCCATTTTCTAGATGAAGAAATCAAGGTATGGAAAGGCAAATGACTTGCCCGAGGTCACACAACTGTTAAGTGGCAGAGCTGGGATCTGAACCCAGGTCTTCTTGACTCCACATCCACTCTGAATTTGACCCACCCTTCAAGGCCCAGGCCCTAGCCTACCTCCTCTGGGATGCACCCTAAGGGCATTCTTTCTTTTGGTGACTGCTCACTCCAGTTGTCCTGGTCTCTATCTGGCCACTGGGCCCAGATGGCGCCGGAGGAGAAAGTGAGGCTGGTACCTTTGCACAACTCTGCCTCACTTAAATCCAATTCACTTGTATGTCATGGCATCACTGCCCTGACTGCTCACTCCTGGGCACGACTGGCCAACAGTTCAGAAAAGTTCTGGGGACTTTTGTTGGGTGCAAGATCCATATGAGTAATAGTGAGATCCAGCAGCCAAAGTAGCTAAAGTAATTATGGAATTAGATTAATAGGTTCAACCATTTCAGTTGTATATGACTCTTCGTGTCTCCTTTTGGGGTTTTCTTGGCAGAGATACTGGAGTGATTTGCCATTTCCTTCTCCAGCTCATTTTACAGATGAGGAAACTGAGGCAAACAAGATTGAGTGACTTGCCCAGGGTCACACAGAGAGCAAGTGTCTAAGGTTGGATTTGAACTCAGATCATCCTGACTCCAGGCCTGGTGCTGTATGCACTATGGTGCCACCTAGCTGCCCCACTTTAATAAGAGAAAGCATTAAGACTAATATGAATTATTATTAATCTCTCATTTTCTCAATACGTGAAACATATTATCAGGAGTATTTGAAGCAAGCTTCCTCTGTTTCCTTCCTCTATCTCCCTTCTCCCTTCTCTGCTCTTCTTTCTTTTCTATTTTTTGGTTAAATTGTCAATTTTTTCTTACAAACTTGAACGTGAACATTTCACTGTACAAACAGCAGAAAAAAGAGCATTGCAGAGGAAACCCTGAATCTATTACATTCAACTTGTTTTTTCCAGAAGGTGTTTATTAAATTTAATGCAATTGCACCCACAATGCTTGTTCGTGTCTCTTCTAAAGTTCCTTCTGCTCACTTCAGCGCATTTAAAAAATATTTTATTGATGCTTTTTTTCTCTTTTCTTTCCTTTTTCCATCACTACCCCCTTCTTACAACATTGCATGGTTGGGATTAGGCGAGAGTTAGAAGCTAGTGTTCTTTTTCTCCTCAAAAAAAAATCTTTAAAATATAAACATACTCTAAGATAATTGGTGGCAGCTAAGTGGTTCAATGGATAGAGGGCTGGGCTTGGGATCAAGAAACCCCTGAGTTCAAATCCAGCCTCAAACACTCTAGCTGTGTGACTCTGGACAAGTCATTTAACCTCTTTTGGCCACTGGAGAAGGAAATGGCAAACCACTTTGGTATCTTTGCCAAGAAAACCCCACACAGGGTCGTGAAGATACAATTGAACAACAATATAGTAATTGTAATTAATTTCTATATTTGTGTATATATGTATACACACACATAAATATCACACACAAAATTATTTTTTACAAGTTACATACTCTTATTTACCTACCCCCCACCCCACCCCTCCAGCTTGCAGTCTGGTAGGGGGAAAGGATGGATATAAAAATAACTATAATAGAAAAGGATACATGCTAAGTACCTGATTGAGGTACTAATGTAGAAATAAAATGCCTTCTATGATCCTAGTGGAAAGAGAGCAGGGAAGGCTTCCTGGAGGAGGTGGCATTTGATTTGGATTTGTCTGATGTCCAAGAAGTCAATAGAGAAGAAGTGAATAGTGGGGTATATTGGCTAGGATTGGAAGGTTATTCCAGGCACAGGCATGAAGGATACATGCAATAGCATAGGTTAATGGAAGGGACTTCAGTGATGATGTAGCTCATGGTTCTTAGAGCTTATCTGTCTTGCCTCAATTCACAGTTACTAGGTTGGAATCTATGTGATTACAAACTCAGCAAGGGCTCCTAGAGGCTTCCTAGTCATACGATCCACCATGTAGTAAGTGCTTATTATGCCTCAGACACTGTGCTAAATCCTGGGTCTACAGAGAAAAAGCAAATGCAATTCTTGCCCTCAAGGAGCTTACACTCTGCGGATGGAAGCTTACTATTTGCTTTTTTTTCCTTCTGTTTTGTTTTGTTTCCTCTTTCTTGTGGTTCCTTCTATTGGTTCTAATTTTTCTTTACAACATGACTAATGTGAAAAGATGTTTAATAGGGATGTATTTGTAGAGCCTATATCAGATTGCACACCATCTTGGGGAGTGCGGCAGAGAGGGAGGGGCAGAAAATTTAAAACTCAAAAGCTTATGGAAGTGATTGTTGAAAACTAAAAATTAATTAATTGATTTTTTAAAAAAAGAGCTTACATTCTAATGGGGGAGACACGTACATAAATCGGTAGGTATAAGATAAATACAAGGTTTATGTAAGTAATATCAGAGGGGAGGCATTAACAGTTAGGGGGACCAGAAAGGTGGTCTTGCACATGATGGGATTTGAAATGAGTCTTATAGGAAGGCAGCAAAAGTAAGAGGCAGAAGTGAAGTAAGAGGCAGAGGATAGGATCCTAGCTTTAGAACTGCAAGGTACCCTTGAGACCATCAGGTTCATCCCTTTCCTTTTGTAGATGAGGAAATGAAGGGCCATGGATATGAAGGTACTTACCCCATGTCACACAGGGATTGAGAATCAGAGGCAGGATTTGAACCTAGAGCCTTTCCCCTACACTGTGCTAACACTCTAAAGTCCAGTCAGGCCCTTCGACTCTACTGGACTTTCCATTGTACCACAGGACTCTTTGGCAAGTCAGGGAACCTCTTTGGGCTGCCATTTTCTTTTTCACCGAATGAGAAGATTGAGCTAGGTTATCTCTGAAATTCCCTCCATCCAGTCTTAAATCCCAAGAGCCTGTGATGCTGAATCAGGCTCATGTTCCCATGCCTATAACGCCCTTCAAATTCATCATGACCCTGCCCAACCTTTCCCCACCCTTCCCTTCTCAACTCTTGACTTCTGGCCCATCATGTGTGTGTGACTCTGGAGGACCACTGAGACCTCTTCCCATTCTCAAATCCAGCGATTCTCTGATGCCAGACACTGCCCTGGCATGGGGGAGAGCACAGTGCTACCTTTTGCTTTGACACGTCTTATATTAGATTTTTTCCCTCGAAACCTCCAAGTCCCTAAAATCTAAGAATTCAGACAGGAGCTTTGAGAGAAGAGGAAGGAGACTGGCTGGTACGGTGTGTTGCCTAGGCACCCAGTCTCGGGCAGGGTCAGGAGATGCTGATTATTTTTTATTATTGTTATTACTATTTTTTTTTAAATTCTAAAAATAACAAAAAAGATTCTGGGAAACAGCCCAGTTGAAAGAACATTAGCATTTGTGATATAATAAAGTGATTAGAGGCGGCTATGAAGTTGGCCTTTTAATTATTCAGCAAAGGGAACTGTGCTGTTCAGCACAGAGGGGTGATTAAGGCATGCAAGGAGGAATATAAACCAGCTCATTGCAGGCTGGCCCAGCCCTCCTGCTGCTTTGCCCTCAGGGTTCTGCAAGTCTGCCGACTCCTCCTAGGCACCTGGCTCTGAGCCCTCTCCCCAGTGTGAGGAAGGAGAATGTGGGGGAACCAACTGGACATCACTGGGGAAGCCTCCTTGAAGCTGGGGAAAATGAGTAGTATGGATGGAGAGAGTGGAGGGAGGGAAGGCGAGAGGGAGGGAGGGCGAGAGGGAGGGAGGGCAGAGTTCCCCCGCATTCTGCTCAAGTCAAGCCATACCTGGAACAGTGTTCAGTTCTGGGGACGGCGTTTCGGAGAGGATGCTGGTGAGAGGCAGCATGGTGTAACAGGGAGAAAGCAGGCCTCTGAGTCAGGAATACCTGGGTTCAAATCTTACTTCTGAGACATGCTGGCTGTATGACCCTGGGCAAGTCACCTAAACCAGTGCCACAGGCAACTAAGACTGTAAATTGAAGACTAGCTTGTCAAGAGTTGAAGAAGTTCCCCACATTGTTGAAATCGCAGGGACTACTGATGAACTAGAATTTGTCCTTGGGAGAGACACTAGGCCAGTGGGAGGACTCGCAATGCCTTAGGAGGGCTGGTCCAAAGAACTGGGATATTTGTCTTCAAATATTTGAAGGTGGGTTGTTTGGTGGGTCTGGGTTCAGATCCAGGCTCTTCTATTTACTCCCTATGGATAAATCACTTAACCTACCTGTACCTCAGTTTCTTCATCTGCAAACTGAGATGATTGGAGTTGATCTCATGCTCCCTTCCAATGCTAAATCCTATGGCACAGTGGAAAACGAACTAGCTCTGAAGTCAAAGGACCTGGGTTCAAATTTTACCTTTTATGCCTACTCTCTGTGTGACCATAGTCAAGTCACTTTACCACTCAAGGTCTCTGTTTCCTTATCTGTAAAATAAGCAGGTTAGACTGGTTTGTCTCTAAGGTTCCTCCAGTTCTAAATCGATGGTCCTATGATCTTACTATCTGTGTAATCATGGGCAAGTCACAAGGGACTGTCTCGGCCTCAGTTTCCTCCAGGGTACAATGAAGGGATTTGGACGAGGAGGCCCTAGAGGTCCTTTTCAGCTTTTGCTCTTGGGATCATATAATCATAAAGCAATGGGTAAAAGCTGCAGTGATAATGGTTAGCTAATAATGATAGCGCTTTAAGGTTGCTTTTCAGATATCATTTCACTGGATCCTCATGACAACCCTCTGAGCTAGATGCTGTTATTATCCCAATTTTACATTTGGGGAAACTGAGGACAACAGGGTTTTAGTGATTTGCTCAGGGTCCCATAGCTAGGAAGTGTCTGAGGCTGGATTTGAATTCATGTCTTCCTGATTTTAGGCCCAGTGCTCTACCCACTGGAGCACCACCTACCTGCCTCTGGATAACTTGGCATTCGTTTTCAAAGATGATTGGGCCAGATGACCCCCATGTTCCCTTCCAGCCCAGCCCATCTCTCGTCTGATTTTTTTATTGCATGAGTGACCTCCTGAGGAAGGCACAAGAACATAGTCTTGGTCTGGGTGACCCAATAGCTTAATTAAAGAACAGCCGTGTATCTTGGAATCTGGTGAAAGGCAGTTGCTTTGAATTACATGCTCTTTTGGCTCGGCCGGTGTTCTCTTGACAAGGACTTCTCTCTTTATGGGTTTGTTTCTCAGCTGTGCCAGACTTGCCCATCCCACCTGGTGCTGTCTGTCGGGCAGGGAGACAGATCTTTGGAGAAGCAGCCTCCCATCTGGGGAGGTTGCCCTCCTCCCATTCTAGGGCGGAACCAGTTACCCACAGGCCAGGCAAGGAGCACAGGTCCAGAGGGACCTGTGAGATCACCCAATTCAGCTTCCTCCTTTTATGGATTAATAAATAAGAGATTAAGCGACTGACTCCAGGTAAGCGGAAGAGACGGTATTTGAACCTAGGCCCTTTGACTTCGAATTCAGCACTCTTTCTACTGCCCCCAGCTATGAGGCCAAGTGTACAGGGCCCCATCTCACACTGCCCTCCCTTTATCCTTGCACCCGCATTGCCTTCACGTTCCTAGCCTTCTGCCCCACGGAGTAAATCGTATTGACTTCCAGGACTGACGCATTAGGAGCCAGGCTTCGAATATCAGTCTGAGCACAATGAGCCCTGATGAGTGGAGTGGGGATTTGGGAGTCTCACAGGCCCTGGAGTCTTGGAAAGCCAGATTCCCAAGCAGTCATTCAGTGGGGAAGGGACGATGGCATGTGGCTTCTTTGGTGGGACTCGGCAATTTCTATTAATAGCTGACAGATGCCGGAAGTCTGGCTTTGGCGCCCACCCTTCTTGCAGTTATATATCCTTCTTGGCTTTCTTGGAGCTAAAAGTCCTCATTTCTCTGGAGTCTATCCTATATCTCTGTCCCAAGGGTTTTCAATCATGTCTGACTCTTTGTGACCCCATTTGAGATTTTTCTTGGCAGAGATATTAGAGTGGTTTGCCATTTCCTTCTCCAACTCACTTTACAGATGAGGAAACTGAGGCAAACAGGGTGAAGTGATTTACCTAGGGTCATGTAGGTAGTAACTGTCTGAGATGGAATTTGAAGATAAAGAGAAGTCTTCCTGATTCCAAACCGAGTGCTCTATCCACTGCACTACCTGGCTGGTTTCATGATTCCTACAAAAATGCTGGTAGATAATAGTCTTCCCACTATCAGAGGTATTTAACAGAGGATTCTGAAAGACTAGATAACCTTAAAGATCCAAAGAAATGAATCTCTAATGGTGGAATTTTAAGGCCCCTGACTGGCCAGTTGTGGAGTGGTAAAGGGGAATATTCAGTCCCTATTCTGAGAAGGGCTCTATAAGCTTCACCAGACTGCCAAATGGTTCCATGACACCAAAAAAGGGGAAGAATCCCCTCAGTGAAGGCATCAGGACCCAGATTCCTGAAGGCCGACCCTCAGTTCCCAGTCACTGAATGAGTCATGTCAGACAGCAGCCCCCCTTGCACTCCTGCTATAAACACACTCCTTCAAATCAAACCTGTCTCCCAAGTTCCTGGTCAGTCTCTCCTGAATGATGAACTAATCGTCACCTTCTGATTTCATACCCTTGCAAGAACTGCTCCTTCCTCCTCTCCCATACAAATACACACACTTTGTTCTTGTTCAGTTGTTTCCAGTTGTGTCTGACTCTCTGTGACCCCACTTGGGGTTTTCTTGACAGAGTTACTGGAATGGTTTGCCATTTCCTTCTCCAGTTCATTTTACAGATGAAGAAACCTGGGCAAGTAGGGTTAAGTGACTTGCCCAGGGTCACATAGCCAGTAAATGTCTGAGACTGGATTTGAACTCAGGAAGATGTCCTGACCCAGCCCTCTATGCACTGTACCACCTAGCTGCACACACACACACACACACACACACACACACACACACACACACACACCTTCATACATCCGGAGGCTAGCTTCTACTGCCATGATTTCTCTAGTACCAGCGTGAGGCTCTTAAAATAATCAATGGGTAATGATCAGCAGTGCTGTGTCTACACCTCCTCCTGCACACTTTCCCTTGACAGTCTATCAATTTAGTTCAACTTGGTTGTTGCTTTTTAGCCTGGAAGTGTGATTTCATCAGTATAGGGGCTAGTGAGGAAGAACTCTCTCTCCTAAAGCAGTTCATCTCCTCTTCAGCCTTGAGAGAGCTACATAGGGGCATTGATTGGTGAAGTAAATTAGCTCAGGCAACTCAGTTTGTGTCTGAGTGAGGACTCGAATCCAGCACTTCCTGAGTCTAATGCCAGCTCTCTATCCACTGTGGAATTCTGCCTCTACAGCTGGCTTTACACGGAACAACCCCCCTCTACAGCAATATTGATGGGTGGTCTTCCAGTCTCATCTTGGTCTCTAGTCAGTGAAATTGAACTCACTCCTTCCTGGGGCAGTCATTCCATTTGAGGATTGTTCTAATTATCATGAAATTTTCCTTTCATCAACCGAAATCTGTCTCTTTGTAACTTCCACACATTGTTCTTATTTATGCCCTTTGGGGGAAAGCAGAGTAGGTCTAATCCAATCTTTCAAATACTTGAAGACAGCTTTCCTCTCTCACCCAAGTTGTCTACACACCAAATCTCTCTACCTCCTTTGACTGATCCTGATGTAGCGTGGTCTCCAGTTTCTTCCCTGTCACTGGATGAATTTGAGGTTGTCGACATCTTTCCTAAAAATGGGATGTCCAGAACTGAACACAACACTCCCATGTGGTCTGACCAGGGCAGAGGACAGCAGGATTGGGACCTCTTTTCCTCTGGACAGTCTTCCTCTCTTAGTGCAATCCAAGAGTGCATTAATTGTTTTGGTCACCATGGTATAGTGTTGACTCATGACAAGCTGGAGGTCCACTAGAAAGTCAAGATCATTTTTATAAGAGCATTAGCCCTGCCATGCCCTTCTTTCATTCTGTCCATCCTGATTTTTTAGACCCAAGTACAAGACTTTACATTGAATTTCATATGTTGGTGAATCGGTGATTTTATCTGTGTCAATGCCCCGTATGCCAGTGGAGGTCGTAACCAATACCAGGATTTCTCATCATTAGCCACCAAGGATATCAGGAAATGTCTCGTATAGAAGGTCACACATGAGTTGAGCCTTTTAAAAAAACTAGGGATTCTGGGAGATGGAGCTAAGGAAGGAGGGCATTGCACATATGGGATACCGTCACTGCAAAGTCACAGAGATGGGAAATGGAATGTCCTGTGTAAAGAACAGCTAAGAATGCAGTTTGGCTGGACCACAGTGTTTAACCATAATTCTGAGGGAAGTAATGTGTAATAAGGCTTGAAAGATTATAAAGATGGTGTGAGATTCAGGAGAGAGACAGAGACAGAGAGATAGAGACAGAGACAGAGACAGAGACAGAGGGAGACAGTGAGAGACAGAGACAGAGACAGAGAGAGACAGACGCAGAGAGAATGGGAGAGATGATGCTCAGGTCCCAGACTTGCAGTACCCCTATAGTTAGGGGGCATGCTGTAGATTATGACCCCTAAAAGGGAACAAAGAAAGAATGGTCAGATAAGTAGGAAGAGAATCAAGAGAGAGTAAGGTCCCAAATGTCTAAAGAAGTGAGATTATCTGGAAGAAAGGGTAATCTATGGGGTCAAATACTCCAGAGAAGTCAAGAAGAATGAAGAAAGGACCACCGGCCTCCATAACGAAGAGATCATCAGTGACTTTGGAAAGGGCAGTGATGATGAGTGATGATGGTGGAAGGATGATTGTAGTGAGTTCTGAAGACTGAGAATAGAGGGAATGAAGGAAATGAGTGTAGATAGTATTTTTGAGGAGTTTGACTTTAAAAAAAGAAAGGAGAGATATAGGAGGCTAGCTTGATGGGTTGGTAGGGTTTAGTGAGGGTGTTTTTTTAAGGATGGAGGAGATCTAGGCATGCTTGTAGGCATCTGGGAAGGAACCAGTAGATAAGGAGAGATGGGGTGTTAGAAAGAGAGGTAGGAATGATCATGACGCCAATCAGCTGGAAAACACTAGTCATTTAGCTATTTCTGAATCCACTCAATCACACCATCATCATGCTTGAATCTGTCCAACTTGTCCACAAGATTCCACGTGAGAGACTCACGTGGCAACTTTGTCAGATGTTTTGCTGCAATCCATGTACAGCCAACCATCTTTGTTGGTTGGCCATACCTTCATTTGTCCAAGAGACATTTATTAATCACCTACTCTAACTCATAAATTAGACCTGGTCCTTGTCTTTAGGGGGCTTATAATCTAGTAGAGAAGAAAAGAAGTACACAAATATCCATAACTCCCTCTCACTTCCACCCCCAAATGGGAAGAGAGGCAGTTGTCTTTTTTAAATTTTTTTTTAATTTTAATTTTTAAAAAATTTTTAAATTTAATTTTTTATTTTTTTGCAGTTATCTTGATGAACTTCATAGACAGGGTGGCACCTGACGGATGGAGAACATTTCAGCAGGGGGAGCTTGGGTTGGGATGTGGCTGGAAATTTAAAGGGTAGGAAATGGCAATTAGAAGGAGCTTTAATCTTCTCATCTGTAAAATGAAAGGACTGGGTTAGATGATCTCTAAGCTTGGAAATTCTATGATTCTATTCTTCCTGTCCTTGAGGGTGGAGACTGTTACATCCTTTGGAACACCATTGCCCTGTAGCTTAATGATCCCTTCCCTTATGCCCCAAGGGTGGGTGGGCTGGTTAGACAGTAATGGACTGGGAAGATGTGATACTTATTTACAAGGCTTCAGTCAGATTTTGCTCTTTCTCTGTTTTGGGAGTGGGGAGCTGGTATGGCTATTAACACAGGTAGGGATGGTAATGATATGGTTTTTAATAATACAGGGCTTTTAACTTTTTCTCCAAGGTGTTTTCACGGGGACTTTCTGCCCCAGTGTTGGGAAGCTATGGGCTGCAGTGGCTTGTATCTGCATGTCGAGGTGGTAATGACTGATGTCACCTATACGTCGGTTCATTGCAGGCTCCCAAAAAGGCAAAGAAGAAGACAGAAGGGGGAGCTGGCTCCAATGTGTTCTCCATGTTTGACCAATCCCAGATCCAGGAGTTTAAAGAGGTTGGTTCCTCCAAAATGGAGTCAAGGCCCCCACCTGTCCAAACTTGAGTCGAAACCTGTTTCTCTAAGCAAACTGCATGTGGGAAAATCCGGATATAGAAAGACAGAGAGACAGAGGAGAGACACAAAGAAAGGAGAGGAGAAGAGAGGGGGCAAGAAAAGATGAGAAGGGGGCAGCTAGGTGGCGCAGTAGACCTGTGTTCAAATTCAGCCTCACACCAAACACTTGACACTTACTAGCTGTGTGACCCTGGGCAAGTCACTTAACCCCAATTGCCTAAAAAAAAAAAAAGAAGAAGAAAAGAAAAAAAAGAAAAGATGAGAAGAACAAGGGGAAGAAAAAAGAGAAGAGGAAGAAAAGAGAGTAAATTGGGGTGTTGAGTATGCTCTAGGAACATACCCCCAAAGCTTTCTTTAGATTGTCAGCTCCCATGCTTAGCTCCTGAGGACGTGTGAAATTGGACTCCAGTTATAAAATGTGGATTTACACCCAGTGTTTAAAGAGCACATTGATTTCTTAAATCGAGGTAGACTTGAGGAGACAATGTAGTTAAGTAGAAAGGTCACAGCAGCCAGAGGACCTGGCTTTGAGTCTCATCTTTTGATGATTAACACCTGTGTGACTTCAGCAGTCATTTCACTTCCCTAGGTCTCAGCTGTAAAATGAGGGGTTGAAATTGGCCCCTAAAGCCCCTTCTTTTTTATTTTTATTTATTTATTTTAATATTGTATATTAATTTTATAAATATTATATATATATTTATTTAGTTTAGTTTAGTCTGAGGCCAAATTTGAACTCAGGTCCTCCTGACTTCAGGGCCGGTGTTCTATCCACTGAGCCACCTAGCTTCCCCCCTAAGGTCCCTTCTACCTCCAGAGGGATCATCCTACGATTTAAAAACTGGGCTTTCCCCCTCTCAAAAGGACTTGATACCGATGCCCCAAAGGAGTGGTTTCAAGGGCTGAATGTGGGTGGGTCAGAAAATCTTAGGCCCATTACTTAATCCCACTGCATCTGGGCTGCCATGGAAGACCTTGGGTAAATCGCTTCATTTTTGACCCTCAGTTTCTCCATCTGTATGAGGGGGTTGGACTACATGGCCTCTGGGCTTCCTATCTTCTCTAAATCTGTGACCCGAAATAGCTTTTCCTGAGCTCTGTCTGCTAATTGTCATGACAGACTTTGCTTTGCTGTACTGTTCCCATATCTTTCCCACCTTGAGTTTCCTTCTGTCTGGGAAGAATGAATTGGGCATTTAGCTGGTCCGTCCATAGAAATGGGTGGGAAGAGGCCTGGGGTCATTGAAATACCATCCCTTGAGCCTCACAAATAAAAGCCCTCATGGGTTAAAAAAGTGAATGGCTGGAGCCAACAGCATTGGCTGAGACCCAATGCCAAGTCTCACCAAGTGTTAATCTGGTAAGGGAAGTTTGAGTGGATTTGATTAAGCTTCTCACCAACATGGATTGATGTGCTGAAAGTATGTAATGCCCAAGAGTTCCATAGGCTGAAGAGAGATGAATAATATGGAACAGAATCTGGGCCCTTGTTCTCATGTGATAATAAAATCACATTCATGGCTGGGAGGGAGGAAGGGAGGGGAGCAGGAGGTCGAGAAGGAACCAGGCACTAACGGGCCTTTTGCTCTTTATTAGGCCTTCACCATCATGGATCAGAACCGGGATGGCTTCATTGATAAGAACGACCTGAGAGACACCTTTGCTGCCCTGGGTAATGCTCAGAGATAAAGCATTAGAATGAGGGTCACAATAGCTCCACTTTATAGAATGATTTAATGTCACAAACAACTCCACATATGTCATTATTTAATACTTACAATAAGCCTGTGAGGTAAGTAGTGAAAATACTCATTCGTTCAGTGTTTAGCAAACCCCTACTCTATGCAGAGCTTGAAGCTGGGAGCGAAGGGCCTGTTTTAATAGAGTTTTGAGTGAGGTTTGAGATCTCAGGTAGAGTACCAGGTTGTTGTATGTTGTAGGTGCGGTCTTATCTGGGTCAAGAAGGACTAAACACTGGGGAGGGAGGGAGGGAGGGAGAGAGGGAAGGCGGAATCTTGACCCGGTTTCTGGGCTTTGGTTTGGGGGCTGGTCCTGCTTCAGGTTGGGGGGAATCCCTGGGGAATTAGTGGCTAGTTAATATTCAAAGTCTCTGCCAATGAGAAGAAGTGCTTTTAGCTATTATCAAAGGCCTTCCTTATCTTATCTAGCTGGGTTGACTAACAGGTTTTGGCTTCCTGGCTTCTTCAATTTTAGGGACGGGAAGGCCACTGAGTTCCTTGTGTTCATTTTAGTTGGTTTTTTTTTTTCAGTCGTGTCTGACTCTTTGTGACCCCATTTGGTGTTTTCTTGGCAGAGATACTGGAGTGGTTTGTCATTCCCTTCTCTAGCTCGTTTTATAGACGAGGAAATGGTGGCAAATAGAGTTAAGTGACTTGCCCAGGGTCACCCACATGGTGTCTGAGTCTAGATTTGGACTCGGGAAGGTGAGTCTTCCTGACTCCAGGCCCAGCGTTTTGTGCACTATGACGCCCACGCGGCTGCCCCCATGGATAGGTGTTACTAGCCTCATTTTATAAACGGGGCATCTAAGGCTCAGAAAGGTCAAGTGACTTCCCCAAGGTCACTCAGTAGCAAATGGTAGTCAGAAATCAGGCCTTGCTCTTTTGATCCCACGTCCAATTTACTTCCCAGACCCAGGGACTGTCCCTTACCTCCTTCCAACCTCCGCTCACAGGTCGCCTCAATGTCAAGAATGAAGAGTTGGAAGCCATGGTGAAGGAGGCTCCTGGGCCCATCAACTTCACCGTCTTCTTGACCATGTTCGGTGAGAAGCTGAAGGGTGAGCATCCTTGGGAGCAACAGCAGAGACAGGCAGAGGGAAGGGCGTGTCTGAGGGACAGGGCACCAGGCCAGGCGTGGCCTGGAAGACGGTCTTCTGGGAAGAGTCTGGGAGCTGAGGTGACCATGTTCAAGCTCTGGCTGCTTGTGGTCCCTCTGACATTAGCCGCCATCAGCTTTTTCTGAGTCTTTGTATTGCCTACCCTGTCCCTCCCCCACCCCCGTGCCTGTACTGTTCTCTTTCCTCATTCTACCTCTTGGCTCCTCCGGCTCCATTTAAGATTCTGCCTTTGGCAGACAGCTTTTCCCTGTCTCCCCAGCCGCCAGTTCCTTCTCTCTAGAACTAACTTCCATCTACTTCACATTTCTCTCGCATCTCTTGTATCTACCAAACTACCTACGTGTTGCCTCTCTTATTAAAATGATAATGAGTAATCATATTAACTGGCATTATTTGGCACTTTAATGTTTGCAAAGTGCTCCACAAATATTATCTCATTTTATCCTGACAACGATCCTGGTAGGTAGGTGCTATTATCATCCCCATCTTACAGATGAGGAAACTAAGGCAGACAATATCAATGACAATGACAGGGTCACACAGGTTTTCCGTATGGTCAGGCCTTCTAATGATACTTAGTTGGCTCCATCCCTCCCCTCCCTCCTTTTGGCCCTCCTGAACTCCCGTCTAAGGCCTTAAGTGTTTGTGGTCTCAGGGTTTGGAAAAAGGAAAGAGGGAGCTTAAGAAGGCTGGCTCGCCTTGAGGGAGGTCCTTGGGGGAATGAAAAACTAGGCTGGGAGATTTCCTTTCTTTGAGGTAAAGTGTGTCTTCATCCATAGCCAAAGTAGGAGAGGTGGTAGTTAGCATCTCAGTCGCTGCCTAGCATTCTACCTCTTCCTATGACTCACCTTTCTGAAACAGATTCTGTGCCATCATAGAGACCTACAATCCCTCCACCCCTCAGGACTTTCGCAGACCATTACTCATGTCCTAATTTCACTTTCCTCCGTTTCTGATCTGGAGAATTCTGAGAAAATAAGCAGGACTTTGAGGTTGGGAGAAAAGGAAGGGAGTAGGGAGGAAAGGGGAAGGAGGAGGAGGAGAAGAGGATAGGAGGGAAAAAAGGAAGAGAAGGGGAAGAGAAGAGGGGAAAGGGAAAGGAAAGAGAGGAGGGATGGGAAGAAGGGAAGGAGTGACCTTAATTCCTTTCTTTTCTGCTTGCCATCTCTGCCCTCTTTCCCTTCCCTTTCTCCTCTTCTTCCCTTTCCTCCCTCTTACCCTTCCCTCTCCTTTTTTTATCTTCTCTTTCCTTCTTCTTCTTCCTCTGTCCTTTCCCTCCCCCTCCTCCTTTTCTCCCAGCCTCAAAGTTAGTTACTTTTCTCTTCCTCCCATGGCCCAAGGGGCCTCGTAATTCTTCAAGGAGGGGCACATGTCTTGGTCTGGCTCCATTTGGGAGGGTCAGCTCAGAAGTGATTAGGAGGGATACGCTTCTACCAACAAGCTTAGAGCTATACAGCTCGTTTTCAGGTTTCCCAATGAAAACTATTATCCAAAAGTTACAGTAGAACCTTGTTAATGTGAAACACAAGGGATTCGGGGACAGACTTTGAATGAACTGAATTGGGATTATCTGATGGCTTGATTTAAGAATAAAAGGGGATCTCTCTTGTAGCTTTGAATTAAGAGCTATGTTTGCCTGAGCTGACACCAATTCAGGGCTGGTCTGTGGCGTTGTACTGTTCAGGGGAAAGAAACCTAGGAACTGACCGATAGAGACAAATGAGCAAGAAGAGGGCAGACTACTGCGGAAGCTCAGTCTGGCAAAAAGAAAAATGGCTCTGGAGTCAAAAGATCTGGATTCAGATCCTCCTCTGATGCTTATTACCTGTGTGGCCTAGGGCAATTCACTTACACGTTTCTGGGCCTCAGTTTCCTCCCCTGAAAGATGACGGGACTGGATGAGATACACAGGCCAGGGTCCCCGCTGCTCTTTCCCTCCCTTGATTCTCTGACCTTAGCCTCTCCTCTGTGTCCCACCTTCACGTCACTGAGAGCCCTAGGCCGCGGGAAGCGGGTGCCACGTCCCCAGTCCGCCATCCTCAGGCTTCCTCTTGGCCAGGAGGAGGCCAGCTTTTTTTCATTTGACAAGGGGGAAACAGCTGGGCCTGTCAGGCCCTTCTGGCTGGGCTTTTGTCATGCAAACGATGCTGAGCCAAAAGGCTGCTCGGAGCCAATCAAAGCTAATTGGGACGAAGAGCCTTTGTAGTGGGACCAGAGAGTCAGGGAAGGAACACAAGCAGGGAGCCAGACCCGGCCATCAGACTGGGATTCTCGTTTGCCAACCACGATGCCAGGAGGATGCTGAAAGGTGCCTTCCCTGGGAAATCTGTGGCACTGTAATTGATTTCTGTCATAAAGGGCGAGCTGGGATTCTGGAGACGAGACTGAGCCTTGTACATCGATATCACGGTGCCAGATGAACAGCTAACAAAACTCCATTTATGTTAATGCCATCCACATGGAACTGTAGCTACAGGGAAACAGAGTAATGCAATTTGTCCAGAAAGCAGGGATGCAGGCACATCAAAAGAGCCGCGCTATTTACCAGCTAATCAATAAAGGCTGCCTAGTGCAGCCCGGCTCTGCCGGGCCTCGTGTCTAGTGTAGGGGAGAAGAGGCAGTTTGCATGCAGGAAGGAAAGAAAGGAAGCCTCCCCACGCCCCCACAAACCCATCTCCTGCCCACACGCAGTGGAGTCTGGCTCCAAATGGGCCCCATTCTCACCCTGGGAATGGGAATCTTCCCTGCACCTGGCCTAGAAATTCATAGGCCCATAGAGAGAGACCTGGAATCATGCCTTCTCCTATGCTGATTTCTCTATTTTATCCTGTGCATACATATTTCTTTGCATGTTGTCTCCCTGTTAGACTGTGAGCACCTTCGTACCAGGGATGGTTGTTTTTGTCTCTTTGTATCCCTAGCACTTAGCTCATAGCTGGTGTTCCATTTGGTCATTTCAGTCGTGTCTGACAATTCGTGACCCCATTTGGGGTTTTCTTGGCAAAGCTACTGGAGCGGTTCGCCATTTCCTTCTCCAGCTCATTTTTACAGATGAGGAAATGGAGGCAGAGAGGGTTAAATGACTTGACCTGGGTCACACAGCTAGTAAGCGTCTGAGGCCAGATTTGAACTGAGGAAGATGAGTCTTCCTGACTCCAGGTTCTCTCCACCGCTCCCTTTGTATCAAGAAAATAGCACCTTTAAAACTCTGCAACCCAAAATTTAAAACCAACGATATCAACCACCAAAAACCTCACTAAGCAATAATCGGTCGACTCCATTACCCTTTGAAAATGGAAGGAATAGCCCTGGGCAAGGTGTATTCATTTAAATAATAATAAGACTAATAAGTCTCATTTGCTGTATTCGACCACATTGCGAACTCCCTTTCCACCCCTTCCCCAAATCTGGCTTCTATCAAACCCAAGTGTAGTCTATAATGACCCTCGGCTTATGATAAGCGGCAATTAAAGTGAACGGGGATGATAAACACCATAATCCATCCTCCCCACGCCGGCCGCTTTAATCTTTCTAATGAACCCTGTCGCTCTCTTGCTTATAAATATTCAGTGACTCCCTATTATCTTGAGGACGAACTTATTGAGGTACCTTACCTCCTGATAGGAGCCTACCTCCGCAGCTGGATTTCACTATTCTTCACACTCATGCTAGGATGAGCCAAGAGGAACTGTCAGCTGGTCCCTGATGTGATCCAGCTTTCTGCTAACTCCATGCATGCCCCCAGCAAGGCAGGAGACCTCCATTCTAGTCCCAGCTATGACATTAGCTTTATTGTGACCTTGGATAGGTCATTCAACCACACTGGGCTTTGCTTTCCTCTTTGGTAAAACCAAGAGGTTGGGGGGAGGGGCAGCTAACCTCTAGGGTCCCTTTCAAAACTGATTTTAATTAGCTGTTTTAGTTTGTTACAAAAGGAAGGCTTCCTGGGTGGGCAGGAGTAGGGGAATGACTGATTTTTTTTTTTAAAGGCATCAATAAAATCTTAATTTAGAAAAAAAATTAAAGGACCCAGTTCAAAAAAAAAAATAAATTAGTCTAAACTTCAAGGGAGGGAAGAGAGAAGTTAAGGGATTTTGTGAAGAAGCTTGTCTTTACCATGACCATCCTGATTTTATTGAAGCAGACCCTACTTCTCCTTAGCCTCAGTCTCTCCGCAGGGACTCCTGGCTACATGAAACATTCTTTGTCTGTTTTGTCCTTCCAGGCACAGATCCAGAAGATGCCATCCTGCATGCTTTCAAGATTTTTGATGTTGAAGGAAAAGGTTTCCTTAAGGCAGACTTGTAAGTTCACCTTTCAAAAGGACGCTTTGTTTTTTTTTCTAAATGAACATTTCATCGATGACTTTAAAAAATCATAGTCATTCCAGATATAATCCCCCTATTCCAGCCCACCTAGTAAGTCTCCCTTTGTAACAAAGAAAAACAATCAAGCAACACCAACTGCCATAGCGGTGACACCAAACGGTATTTGAAAAAAATTGCATCCATAGTCTTCCTCTTCTTTAAGGAAAGGGGAAGTGTGAAGTGAACAGCATTTGGCGTGGCTCGCCACATCTGGAGTAACACAAGGGAAAGCATTTCTTCATCCCGTCTCTATCCCTAGACAGGTAGACAATTATGGCATCATCCCTGGGACACACAGGGGAAAGACATTTTCTCATCTCTTCTTTAGGACCAGGTTTGGCCATTGTAGCTACTCACTGTTTAGCTTTGTTAAAGGATCCACTTTAAGACAAATGTGTCCTCTCTCCATACTGTGTAGAAAGACAGCAGAAAGATCATTGTGATGTCTCAAACTGGACATCCAGGAGACATCTTAAACTCATTTTATCCAAAACCTAACTCCTTATCTTTCCCCCTAAACCCTACCCCTTTCCTGCCTTCTCTATTACTGTAGAAGGCAATATCATCCTCCCAGGCTTTCAGGTTCCCAACCTAAGTGTCACCCTCAAGTCTTCACTATCTCCCCCCCCCACCCCATATTCAATCTGTTGCCAAGGTTTATTGACTTCACCTCCGTAATATATCTGGTGGGTAGTATTTGCCAATTTCTAAGATGTAAATGCTCACACTGAACATTTAACAATCAGCTCTTATGAGCTGATACAAGCTGGCTCCAACATGCCCCCCACCACCCCCAGGTATGGATTGATGGTAGTTGAGATCCCTTTCAGCTCTGAAATCCACTGATTCTATAGAATGGTTACCAGGCCCAAAGTGGGTGGCATGCCCAAAGTTCAAGGTAAAGGTCTCTGAAGCTTTGGATTACTAAACTGAAACTGAGTTCCAGCAAGGTTAAATGACTTGCCCAAGGTCACGCAGGGTTGGGTTTTGCCCAATACCTCCCTTTTCAGTGGTTGACTGGGTCCTTGAAAGGGCATTGACAAACAGTAACAAGGCTGAGAACTTTTTGAATAAATCTGGAGATCATTGATGAGATGATTTTCGAGAGAGGCTGTTAGATGACCTGAAGGTGATCTAAGGTGAGCTTCTGAAATGGTTCCTAATTCTGGACATAGGTTACAAGGCAAGAAATCGAGGCAGAGGAATCCCAGTGGGAATTGCAGTCAACTGCAATGCCCCTCTGGATCCAAACTCTCTTGGTCTATTTCCTATAGATAATACATATATTTCACAGTCAAAATGAAGACAGTTCCCTCCCCCCAGCCAAACTCCCCTCTCTTGAGAGGTCAGAGCTCCCTTTTCTCTGCTCTGTTCAAAGTAGACAGTTGCTTTAGTCTGTCCCCACTGGAGACCGTGATGTTTCCCTATTAGACCTGAGAGTAATGCTGATCATTATGGAGCAAACCATTTAATCAATTCCTGAAATGTCTTTGAGGTTTCCGTTCGTACTCACGGGCTCCCCTGGGTTAGAGATTTGAAGGTTTTGTAACAGATTCTTGGGATGGTGCTTTTCTTCCCCACTTCAAGACGAACCTTCCAAGCCCAATTAATGTCATATTTTAGAACTTAAAATTTTAACGATAATTGTGTTCCATATTAAAATAATTAGATAATTCAAGGGAAAAAAAGCCTCGATGACCTTTAATCAACATTTATTTTGTTCATCTCCATATGAACCCGCCTTGGAGGGGGGGGAGCCATGGTTTGCATCCCATCTCCTTTTGTATTTTCACCTCTCCTCTGGAAAGTTGTGACTCATGCAGTCCATCTGATGGCGGTTGGAATGGGCCTCCGGATGGACAGCCCTGGCCCTCTTTTCCCACTTCTAACAGATCCCCTGGTACCTTCTCCATCCTTCCTCCCCCAGGAGTCGAGGGAGAGAGAATTCAGGGAGTTGACAGCAGCCTTTCCTAGTATGTTCCTAATAATGTGCTTCTCCTGAGGTCCCCATGATGAGGCCCCCATTTCCCCACCCCCTTCATTCTTCCTCCGCCCTAGCTCCATGTGCTGCTGGATCAGGGGAAGTCACTTGCCCCGCAGATTCCAATGATAATCTTTTAAAAGATTGTATGCAAATCAAAGGAACAACAAAATAGTTTCAATATTAGAACCAGTTGATACTGGCCAGACTGTTCATCAGTGAGAGACCCACATCAAGACGCTAGGCACGAATTTCTGTAAAGGCACCAGAAGGCTCTGGTTGTTGTCTTGTTTGGGGGGAAGTTTTTGTTTTTCTTCCAGAAATAAATAGTATGTGAAAAGGACATAACTTTCAACATTGGAAACTGTGACTTCTCCTTCCCCTATAAAATAAATAATGGAAAATGCACATAGGTCTTTAACTTGGTTTCCTTGTGCCCTTGCCAGGGGAGGGAGGGTGGGCCGGGCATCAGAAGATTATAATTAGACACTGGATCCTCCACACCCCTCCCCCATGCTCTTACACTTCAAATTTTCCAGTAGAAATTTAGGCCCATAAAGCCCAAGACTGTCAAGTTTATGTCTATGTGCTCAGGGGTGATTATTCCCTCACCAGTACTGCCATGACCTTGACCTTCACAACCCATGATGTTTTCACTGACCAATGGGACAAAGGGTGGCATCTCACATAGAAGGCACCTCTGAGGACTTAAGAGATGGAGGGGAGACGAGGGCAGGAAATGCTACAGAAGGTCCTATGCCCATTTTTCCAGGGACATGCAAGTCAGGGGAAATCATGGTGGAGTCCCAGGGGAAAATGCTGATAAAACCAGCTGTCCATGTGGTGGAAAGAGCTAAGTTCTAATCCTGCCTCTCTCCCTCACTACCTTTTTAGGGCTCAGTTTCCTCATCTGCAAAATGAAGACTTGGACTAGATGACCTTTAAGGTCTTTCTACATCCAGGAAGCGCAATTATTTGTCTGATGGGCCTCAGTTTCCTCATCTGTAAGATAAGAGGGCTGGAATGGATGGCCTTTAATTTCCCCTCTAGCTCTAAATCCATGACTCTAAAATTTGATGACTAATCTCATTTTAAAGTTTTGAAATAATTTGGTGGATAAGCCTCAGTTTCCTCATCTGTAATTACATTATCTCCCCTCTTTTTGGGGGCCACCCAGGTTTGATCATTATAATTATACAGTGTTCAGTAATTTTTTTGTTCTTTCTATTTACATTATCATGGTCACTGTGTTTATTGTTTTCCTGATTCTACTCACTTCCCTCTGCATCATTTCATATGTCTTCTCACCCTTCTCTGAATTCGTCACGTACACCACTTCTTATAGTGAAGTAAAATTCCATTACATTCCTGTTTGTTCAGCCATTCCCGGATTGATGAGTTCCTCCTTTGTCCCAGTTCTTTACTATTTCAAAAAGGGCTGTAATAAATACTTTGGGGCCTAATGATCTTCCTATCTTTGATCTGCTAGAGATTTATGGTAGTGCTTGCATTTTGAGAGAGCTGCCTGGAGAGGGCAATCCTGAGCCCAAAGAATTAGGACTCTAACCCAAGCAGAATTTCAGGGATTAGGAAGAGACTAATCTACCTGATTCTTCCCATATCCTGCAGCAGCGACAACTGCATCATTTGCCCCTGGAGCCCCGTGGAGGACTAGTAAATATTGAGCCTTAAAAACTTTAGAAGGAGAAAACCAAGGCAAGAAATTGGCCAGCTTTGGTGGGCTGGAGGGGCTGGATCTGCTAGAGGAGGCAGGGAGCTCTTTTTGGAGGAGGATTTTGGTATGAGGAAGGGGGATGACTTCTGATGGCTGTGAGGGCCGGGAAGAACAAATGACTAGAGGTAAAACAAGCCAATGTTATAGTGCCTGGATGCTGGGTTCTAATCACGGCTCAGGGCCTTGAAGGGGGGTGGGAGAGGGAATGCCATTGAGGCATCATTTCTCACGTTTTAGATCTGGACTTGAGGGTAGGTGCTGCTGTGTCATCCTAGTGGCCTTCTTTCGAAGCAGGGACATCTATGAAGGTTGAGAATCGAAGGGGAATTCTTTGGAAGGTCCTTAGGGACCTGCCCAGGAGCAGCCAGTAGGAGAATGGAGACATGGGATCTAATTCCGATTTTTATATTAACTTGCTGTGTGACTTTGAGAAAGACACTTCTCTCCACCTCAGTTTCTCCATTTGTACAGTGAAGGTCCCCACCAGTTCTAACCCTTAGTGATTCATGACGGTTGCAGGTTTTCCATAGTGAGAGAGGAAAGGCACAGTGAAAGGCAGGAGGGGAAGACAGAGCCATCACCAACTGGGAGAAATGATCATCTGTAGCTTGTTACCCAGGGGAATAAGAAGCAGAAGCCGGCTAGCTGGAGAAAACAATATTCTGTTTCAAGGCAAATAACTTCAGTAATAAATAACATGGGAAGGAAGGAGATAAATCCCTGATGCTGTTTCTAAATGTGGCCGGTGTCCTCACTGGGGAGGAAGCCGTGGGGGGTCTCTGGCCACGGCCGGACTAGAATGTGGCTTCATGCAACTACGTTTGGAACGATCCCTTGAGCACGAAGCCTGGGAGGCAGCTTAGGGAACATTCGACTCATTCCTCATGTTTTGCAGAAGAAGAAACTGAGGCTCAGAGAGAGGAACGTGGCCGTGGTTCTAAGGGTGAAGTGTTTCCAAGCCCAATTGTTTCCTGCCATGAAATGAAGTAATTTGCTTTGTTTTTTATTTTAACAGCATCAAAGAAAAGCTCATGACACAGGCAGACCGATTCAGTGAGGAGGAGGTAAGGTCATCCTTTCTGTCCTTGGGATTTGATTGCTTTACACACAAGGTGCAATCCTCCCCAGAGGCAGGGGGATGGATGTGATGACCTCTCAAGGTCCCTTCCTCTCAGGGTGGGGACCTGTTTTCCTTCAGCTTGACAAGTGAGTTTTGCTGAAGACTGACTTGTTGATACCAGGAATTCCCTACACTGACAAAAGCAAAGATCCCCTCTGTATCCACGTAGAGTGAGGCCAGTGCTTCTGTTATGCTTCCCTGCAGGGTGGTTGTGAGGAAAGCAAGCACTTTGTCAAATGCTCAGTAAATGAATTGTTATTATTACATTTCCCTGCCAGATTGTAGACAGACAACCATGAGATAGTGGACGGGGGCTGACGTAAGAGTCAGGAAGATTTGGGTTCAAGTTCAGTCTCTGATACATACTAACAGTGTCACCCTGGGCAAGTCATTTTCCTTTTCAGGGACCCCAGGCCACTCTCTAAGACTTTTAAGTTACTGAACAGATACTGATCTGCCTCTCCTCACTGGGAGTCTCTCTGAGGGGGGATGGATTGGAAGTGAATAAGCATCTTTATAGCACCTACTATGCGCTAGACATTGTGCTAAGTGCTTTTTACAAATATTAACTCATTTGATCTTCACCACAACCCGGTGAGAGTTGGTTACTGTTATGATCCCCATTTTACAGTTGAGGAAACTGAGGCAAACAGAGATTCAATGACTTGCCCAGAGTCACACAGTTGAGTAAGCCTCTGAGGTTGGATCTGAACTCAGGTCTTCTTGATTCCAGGCCCAGTGTTCTATCTACTTACCCACCTAGCTGCTTATACTGATGAAATCACAGGTTTGGTCTGAAAAACCAGACTGTAGGCTTCTTGAAGGCAGGAACTCAGCCTTACTTTTTTTGGGTGACTCTTACTGATGGGAGAGTCTGGAGGAAAATGATGCCACTGTCACAGATGCCCAAATATGGATTCTCTGAAGAATTCTGCACATTCATTCCTCATACATACTGTGGGCTGGGAAGGAGAATGGCGATTTTTCCTTCATTAACTGACCAACGGACCGAGTCCAAGCAAGGTTTGGGGATAGGCTGGACTCAGTGACCTCAGCGGTTCCCACCAGCGCTTGGACGCTGAGATGTTCTGTGACCCTCCAGGAAAGGCCTGGTTAGGATTCATATGGGGAGCAGAGCTCGAGGCTGTCCTGAGCTCAGCAAAGGCTGGGAGGGTTCAGTGGATTTGGATGAGGGTTCCCAGCAGAACTCTCCCTCCAGTGAGACTGGACAAGGCATGTCTTTGTCAGAGAGGAGGCCAGCTGGACGGGATTTGGGGTTCTTCTCCTCCCCCCTCCCCACCCCGTGGATGCCTGTTTCTCGAATTTATTTTCCAGGTCAAACAGATGTTTACAGCTTTCCCTCCAGATGTACGTGGCAATCTCGATTACAAGAACCTGTGCTATGTCATCACCCATGGCGATGAGAAAGACTAGGTGGGGGGAGAAAGCCCCCAGTGTCTCCTCTGGAAGCACTTAGTGGCAAAGGTGAAAGGAATGAGGAGGCTTCTACTGGAGATAAAGAGAAGAAAAGTCTCCCCACTGGCATGCGGCTCATCCGAAAAGAACCAAAAATAATAATTAAAAAAATGGAAATGAGGTTAAAGTTATTCTATTTAATGTTCTAGCCTGGATAAAAGCTGAAAATTCCAATTCTGTTAGTTTTTCCCACACTTAAGATAAAAAAAAAACCTTTTGGTGGTTTCTGCTGGAATTTTCCTGACGAGTTGTTGCTTTTAATTTATTGACAATTTTAATGATCACCAGATGGCCCATAGGATAGAGGAAACATCTTGGCAGCCCCTCCCCCCCAACCACCCATTGCCTGGGCCAGACTCCGTGCTCCCAGCTATTGCATCATAAAGGGTCTTTGGTAACCAGAATTCTCTTCCACTCCTTGGCCTTTTACATTAGATATTTAAGTGGAACCGAACTCTAGGTTGGAAGCAAAGGGAGTCTGTTGGTTTATCTTGGGAGTTATTGCACAGATTTATTTTGAAAAGTGACACTAAAGATGTTTTCAGAAAGTCCTAGCTTTCTTGAGACCGATTTCAAAGGATAACCTATTCAGCACCTAGCTTGGTGCCTGGTACACAGCGGCATTTAATAGAAGTTTATTGATTGATGGGTGGATTTGTTGGACTCTCCCCCTAACCCTCCACCCTCCAATACCTATAAGGATAGCCGCTAAGTTCCCGAAGGAAGCTTACTATTTATAAGAATCTTACGGCCAATCCCTCCAGAAGGCAAAGTCTCTCACTCTGATTTTAAATAAGATTCATTACAATCAACTTGACCATTGCACCCCACGGACCATAGATTGGAAGGTGAGGTGAGGTTGATGTTAAGGAAAGACTTCTTAACAATTTGGGCCACTCGAAATAGTTTTCTGCCTTCAGACCTGAGAAGCCATCTGGTCCAACCCCTCTCCCCTTTTACAGATGAGAAAACTGAACCCTGGGAAAGTAAAATGACTTACCCCAAATCATGTAGGTATTCAATGGCAGTGTCAGCATTTGAACCCAGGCCCTGTGATCCCAGAGCTAGTATTTCTTGTGGAGCCAGGTACCTGATAGCCAGAAGGAGCCGTGGAATGACAAGCTGGAGAAGGATGTAGATCCACCTCTGTGTGGACCCTGGGCCCAGCAGTGACACGAGGAATTCATTTTGCCCGGGCTGGGCTTGACTTTTGCCCATACTTAGCCCGAGGCAGAACTCCCAAGGCGATTTGTTGTCCCACCTTCCCCCAGACTCCTCTCTCCCAGTTGCCTTTACTTTCACTTCAGTTCCCTACTGACAGTCCTCCAGGGCCATCCCACGCCTAACCTCCTTCCCCCCAGATAAGAGCCATTGAATATATGACTGTGAGGGCTATAGGGGTAAGAGAAGAGATTACATTCTGTGAGTTGAATTCCCACTTCCACTCAGGTGAGAAGCAGGGACGGCCCTGTACAAGGTGCCTGGAGGGAGATAAGACCCCTGACTGGCTGCAAGGACACTTTGAAGGAGGACCTGGGGCATGGTGGAGTGAGGAGAGGGAGGGAGGGAGACAGAGACAGAGACAGAGACTGACAGAGAAACAGAGAGAGACAGAGAGGAGAGACAGAGAGATAGAAAGAGACACACACAGAGACAGCGAGAGAGACAGAGAGAGACACAGAGAGAGAGAGGAGGTACAAAATTTTGAATGGAGGACTGGAGCCCCAGGCACGGACAAGCCTGCCTCCTATCATGTCCCTTGACCTCAGGGCCTGCACATCTAGAGACCGCTGAGAGTGGACATCGTGGTGAGATCACGCCCTTCCTCCCTTGATATGAACTGAGGTGTCTCTCCCCTAGCCAAAGGGTTGGGAGACTGGAGGAAACATCACCCAGCCTAAACAATACAGGCTTCTGACTACCTCCCTCCTGTCCTCCCCCCAGTTGTTGCTGGTGCACATGTTCCCCCGTGCCCCCAACCTCCTAATCTTGGCAAAGGTGGACCAGACCTTGGATCATATCCAGCTGAGCCCCCTAGAGCCCCTCCCACAGACATGGATCCCCTCCCCTGCTTCCCCATGTACACAGTAAATGAAGATCACCTGGGGGTTCATTTTGAACTCGACAAACTGAGCATTTCCATACAGAAGAAAGGGAAAAGGAGATTACATACGAAACCACACATCTCCACTTTGTTTCACTCTCATCTCTTCTCAGAATTCTATAATAAACCCAACAAAGTTTCAAAGCTGTCCTGCTTGTCCGTGTCTCCTGCTCAACCCCCTTCTGTTTTCTTCGGTGTGTTTTTATATTTTAAAAATTGTTTCTTTTTTTTAAATTGATTTATTTTGAATTATCAACAATCACTTCCATAAGCTTCTGAGCTTCAAATTTTTCTTCATCTCCCTCCCCACCTCCGTCCCCAAGACGTTGCGCAATCTGATGTAGGCTGTACATATACATTCCCATTAAACATATTTTCCCATTAGTGATGTCGTAAGTAAGAATTAGAGCCAATAGGAGGAACCACCAGAAAGAGGAAGCAAAACACAACAGAAGAAAAAAATTAGCAAATAGTATGCTTCGATCAGCATTTGAACTCCATAGTTCTTTCTTTGAATGTGGATAGTATTTTCCATCATGAGGCCTTTGGAGATGTCTTAGATCCTTGTATTGCTGGGAAGGGTTAAGTCTATCAATATGAGTCATCGCACAACGTGGCTCTTACTGTGTACAACGTTCTCCTGGTTCTGCTCACTTCACTCAGCATCAGACTATACAAGTCTTCCTAGGTTTTTCTGAAGTCTACCTGTTCATCATTTCTTATAGCACAATAGTTTCTGTGTGTTTTTAAAAAAGGCTTCGACAATTCTTATCTTTTTTTCACTTTTTTTAAGAGGGGGAGGAGAAAATCTCTGTTGCTATTTCTCTTCTCCCTTTCAACCTTTCCACAACTTGGTAACAAATAAGCATAGGTAAGCACAACTATTCCATGCATTCCTCATGTGTGAAGATTTTTATTTTATTTTATTATTATTTTTAGTGAGGCAATTGGGGTTAAGTGACTTGCCCAGAGTCACACAGCTAGGAAGTATGTGTCTGAGGCTGGATTTGAACTCAGGTCTTCCTGACTCCAGGGCTGGTGCTCTATCCACTGCTCCACCTAGCTGCCCCCATGAAGATGTATTTTTCATCTGGTGCCTCAAGTCCCTCACCTCTCTGGTGGTTATATTTTAAGAGAGAATCCTGAAGAAAGCAATTCTGAACCCAAAGGAGTGATATCATCAGTTGATGTTCAGTCGTATCTGACTCTCCGTGACCCCATTTGGGATTTTCCTGGCAGAGATACTGGAGTGGTTGGCCATTTCCTTCTCCAGCTCATTTTACAGATGAGGAAACTGAGGCAAACAGGGTGAAGTGACTTGTCCAGGGTCACACAGCTAGTAAGTATCTAAGGCTGAATTTGAACTCATGAAGATGAGTCTTACTGATTCCAATCTCAGTGCTCTATCCAGTGCTTTACCCAGCTCCCAATATCATTAATTATGGAATTTCAAACATCCATTGGGGAGATATTTGGGGACAAAAGGATCTTCCCAGGCCACTCACATCACACTACGTAGACAGCTGTCCCTTTTGCCCAAGAGGCCAGCTTGGTCTGTGAGCATCTGTGTAGATACTTACACAAGTTCTGAACCTAGGATCTGTGAGCATCTTTAAAACATTTGTATAGGGGCAGTTAGGTGGTGCAGTGGATAGAGCACCAGCCCTGGAGTCAGAAGGACCTGAGTTCAAATGTGACCTCAGACATGTAGTACTTCCTAGTGTGTGACTCTGGGCAAGTCACTTAACCCCAATTGCCTCACTGAAAAAACAAAACAAACAAAAAAACCCCCCATATTTGTATAACCATATTTCTTTTTTAAAAATCTTATTTAATATTTTCCCAATTGCATGCAAAACAATTTCAACGTTCTTTTCCCCCCAAATTTTGAATTCCAAATTCTTTCCCCTCTTTCCCCCCTTCCCCATTGAGGAGGCAGGTAATTTGACAAATGCATATAACCATAATTCAATGGAATTGGCTTCCTTTGTAATCCTATGTATTTTGAATTATTCATTTAAAAGCATTATTCTGAGGAGGCATCCATAGGCTTCTCCATCATGCCAAATGGATTCATGACATAAAAAGCATTAAGAATTCCTGATTTAGTCCAATCTCTTCATCTTACAGAGGGGGAAACTGAGGCTGAGGGCAAAGTGACTAGTCCAAAGTCACACAGGTCTTTGACAGAGACAGGATTTGATCCCAGGTTCTATGACTCTAAAACTAAGGCTTTCTCCACTGTCTTTTTTTTTAAATGGGGGGTTGGTGGGTCTTGTCAATTAATATATAGAATAAATAAATGAATAAATGATTCCATCCTAGGTTGGATAATGACGATTGAGGAAAAAACCTCAGGAAGGGGTAGAAAAACCTTCCTAGTGCTTGATAGCAGTGTGTGTGTGTGTGTGTGTGTGTGTGTATGTGTGAAGGGTCTTTGGTGCTCAGGTCTTCCTTCTCCTGGCTTGGGTCTTTGCCACATCCTGACTTCTTTTGTACTCTCCAGGAGCTCAGTTTTCACGGAAATACCTGCCAAAACCTTGGGAGTCCCATCTTTAAGAACTTGCTCAGCCTGTTTGCTGCCCAGTGATCCCGAGCAGGGCCCAGCCTTCTTTCCTGTAGTCAAGAGACACCAAAGCCCTCCCTAGTCTGGGACACCAGGTTGCTTGCCTGCAGGGCTCCAAGCTGGGGCTCATACATTCCACCCTGGCATCTCTGGGCTTGTAGGTTTGCAATTACCAGATATGGCCTTGTCTCCAGCAAAGGCAAGACTCAGGAACCCTCAGATCCCAGAAGCAGACATGAAAAGGAGGGCAGAGATGTGCCAGGAGAGACAGAGTGTCGGTTCAAGAAAGGGACTTGGGAAAAATACTAGTGGGGTCTATGTTTTGGCAGTGCATCCCTAAGGAGAACAGTATTTTAATGAGACAAGGACACACACACACACACACACACATATACACGGAGTTCTGGGCAAAATTGTGAGATCAGTGGAATTTGCTTTCGGACCCTGACTCCCAAGGCATTATGGGGCGCCAAGTGTCCTGTCACCAATGGAATGGAATGAGGAACGGGTCTGAAAGTCTTCTCTCTAGGTCATAGGATCTTTGAGGTCATCTGGTCCAAGCCCCCTGTTTTATAGTGGGAGAAACTGAGGCCCAGAGGGGTAAAATGGTCACACAGAGACACGATTTGAACCCCAGTCCTCTAACAGTGCCCACAGCCTCACAAATCTAGAAAGTCAAATCAACTAGCATTTATTAAGTGCATACAATATGCCTGTCACTGAGCTAGGTTCTGGGTATACAAAGATAAGCAGGAAGAAAGACAGCCCCACATAGGACCTTCTATTCTCATGGAAGATTAAACATAATATGAAGCTAAAAAGTTTCCGCCCCTCTCTTTTCAGAGATGAAGAATAGAATAGATGATCCCTTCAGGGGATTTACATTTTTAAAAAGGGGGCTGGAGAGGGCAAAGCTGATTCCAAAGGAATGAAGTTATAATAGTGGAACTGGGGAAGTGTGTCACATGTGGGGGGCAGAGGAGGCATCCCAGGGCATCCTGCATCAGAATGAACAAGCAGTCTGAGCAGTCGTTCAATAAATATTTACTAAGTGCTTTCTATGTGTCAGGCACTGTGCTAAGTGTCAGGGAGACAAATAGAAATAAAGAGAAAGACAGTACCTGCCCTCGAGATGCTTACTATCTAATGAAGGAAAACAACACACAGAAGGAAATTGAAAAGGAAGCAAGTGGAAGAAGGTAGCAGACATGGGGGCACGATGGAGACATTTAAAAGCGGTGTAGCTAGCACAAAATGAGAAGCTGACTCCTTACACGGAGGTTCTGGAGCCCATGACTGCGCCCTCCAATCGGAGGGGCAGAGGAGACTTTCAGGGGAGAGCACATCTAGCATCCTGCAGGCTGATGAGATTTCCCAGCAATGAAGTTCCTGGGCCACTATGGGAAGATGGACAAGTCCCACAGCATTTTAGCAGATGGGAAATGCCAATCCTATGGAGAAGTGTGAACAGAGACACAAATTGTATGGGACAAATGGGGCTTGGGGGGGGGGGAGCACTTTTAGGACTTCTTCCCATGGTGATTGCTGGAACTGTGCCTCCCTTCTTGGTATTTCACCAGCCAACTGCCGTTATGTAGTGTAACTTCCTAGCCCGAGGGTAGAACTCTCAGGGTCTCTTGCTATGTCCCTCTTCCAAACAGCCTTCTCCTTCCTCCCCCGACTCTCCAGGGGCTAAGGCTGGACAGCCTTCTCAGGACCTGGAGTTAGACTGTTCTCTGCACAGTCTTTGTCAATTTCTTCCTCCCTCCCAACACACATACACAAACACACAAAACACACACACACACACACACACACACACACACACACACACACAGTGTTTCATGCCGCCCTTGGCCTCCTGTCATCAGCAGAGTGGAGTGAGGAAAAGATCTGAGAAATTAGTTTTGTTTCAGGTTAAAAAATCTTTGTCCAGCTTCAAGTGGGAAATCTTGTAGTTTGACAGATTGGGATGGAGTGGGGGTGGGGGTGGGTGGGATGCGTGCTAGTATGTGATTGAATGAAAAAGCTTTTTAAAAGTTTTTTAAAGTATTTTTAAAGTATTTCCTGTGTATGAAGGCACTATGGCGTGGATCAAAGATTTAGAGCTGGAGAGGACCTTGAAGCCCCTCAAGTTTCCCCTCTTCATTTTACACTTTCCCGGGGTCAGGGTTAGTTTGTGTCCGAGTCAGGAATTAAATCTTAACTCTGAGTCTAGGTCTCTGTCCTCTACACCCATAGTGGTCTCTGGAAGGAAGGCTCTCGGGTCTGACCTCTATGCGTGATCTGGGATGACTGCACAGCTATAAATAAAGAATTACATTTATTTTCTGCGCCTCTCTCAGCTCTTCGCTTTTTTCTGTGACCTGTTCACCGGCTTTAGTGGCAGTTTCCAGAGGTCTGTCCAGGAGTGGGTCAATTGCTTGGAATAACACCTGAGCTTACCCCATGCGGAGGGGGACGGCCATCCCTCTGAACTGCCTAGGCCTGTCCCCAGGAGGCCTGGCCACAGGCCTGAGTGTCCAGAGCCTCAGTCCCTTGCCTCTCGACCTTGTTCCTCTTGCTGATTTTCTAAGGCTGTGAGGTACATGGCAGTGGTCGATCTGCATTGGTAGAGGTGATTCAATTTTCTAACAGGATTGCTGTGAACCAACTTAAACCCAAGGTCACGGAGATAAATGTCAGATGTGGGATTGTGAACATGACCTCTTTCTGCGCTGGTGAGGCATTTTAGAGAATTTAGAGATGGACCAGAACACAATGCGATTCAGTGGAGTCAGGGCTAGAGCCAAAGAGTTTGAGGTCAACTTGAATGGGGGTCTCTAGCAGATTATCGAGGGATCTGTGCTCAGTCCTGCCCTACTGAAGATTTTTATCAGTGACTTGGATGAAAGCGTTGCTGGCATGATTGTGAAACCTGCAGATAACACAAATCTGGGAGGGATGTTAACAAACTAGTTGACAGAGTCAATATTCAAAAAAGATCTTCACAGACTAGAAGATCAGGTTTGCTCTAATAAAATGAAAATGAATAGGAATAAATGTAAAATCTTACTGTTAGGTTAGGAATATCACCTTCAGAAGTACAAGGTGAGAGGGAGATGGGTTGGTCAAAGTTCAGCTGAAAAAGATTTGGAGGTTTTAACATGATGGAATATTAATATAAGGAAATGGTTTTATGTGACAGTCTAAACACAGCTCATACAATCTCAGGCTGAATTAAGAGAGGGATAGCTTCTGGGGGCAAGAGTGCTGGGTCTGCTGTACTCTGCCCTAACTGTGCCTCATCTGTAGCACTGTGTCCTATTCTGGTCACTGTTTTAGGAAGAGCAGAGAGCATTCAGAAGAGGGTAACCAAGATTCAGTTCAATCCAATGAGCATTTTAAAAATCACCTACTGTGTGTCAGGAGCTGAGCCAGGCATTGGGGATAGAAAAAGATAAAAATGAAACAATCTCTGTTGTCAAGAGGCTCACAACTAAAAGGGGAATCAAAACACAGAAAATTAAATGCATGATAAAATCCAAGTAAATTCTGGGACGGGGGAGGAGACAATTTGTTAGCAACAGGGCAAGAATTACAGAGGGACAATGGAGGGGTCAGTCAGCAGGAGACAGGGACGCAGGATGGATGGAGTTGACGTGGACAGGCACGAGGGAATGTGGACTCATGGCCAAAAAACAACTTCAGCTTAAGTGACTCGTGACTCAGAATTACAAGGACAGAGAGAATAAGAGAGTGAGGGAGAGTATCCCCAATGACCCGTTGACTTGTGCTATTTCCTGACTCTGGAAATCCAATAGGAATTCTTCTAAAAGATCCCACCCTCCAACCCTTGGCAGCAGTAGGAGGATTCACACATGTGGACAATTGCATATGTTGTCAGACTATTTGGAGATGTACTGATTGGTTTTGCTGATTTTTCTTTCTTTTTTAAAAATAATTTGTTACAAAGGATTGCTAGGGGATGGAAAGGAGGGATATGAGCAAGAATTTAGATGACATAAAAATAAAAGATGTCAATAAAATTTTATTTAAAACAACAACAACAAAAGAAGTCTTCTAAAGGCACCATTTGTCTGGATCTACCTTTCTATTTGGGGCAGAATCTCAGCCACAAGGTGCCTTCTAGCCCTGAGACCTAGGACTTTATTTACTGTTGTTGCTTTTACAGAGACCTTTTCCTAAGCACACCTGCCCATGGGAAGCATTTGAAGACAAAAAGGGAAGGTCACTCATAAAAACAAAGAACCGTGTGCCTTAATGTATGTCTGACTACATGACTTCCCCACTCATAAGATGTCCCTGGCATCCCCTTACCCGTGAATAAAATACAAACTCCATAGCCTGGTTTTAAAGCCCTCCACAATCTGTTCCCACATACCGCTCAAGTCTTATTCATATTATTTCCTTTTCTTTCATGCACACTCTAGCCAACCAGACTACTAGCTGGTCTTAGAACTTGGAACTCCATCCACTGCCTCTGTCCCCACAAATCATTCCCTGCCCCACTCCAGTCCTGTAATGCACCTCCTCATCTTATCCTTATAGAATCTTTGTCTTCCTTTGTCAAGGCCCATCTCCGGGGTCCCCTCATCTCGGAGACTTTTCCTTACCACCCCTCCATTGTTCATGTTCCTTTTCCTTCTCAATATCCCTTACATTATCCTTCTTTTTGTACATGTCATATCAGCTTGCCTAAGAATGTAAGCTTCTTGAGGGCAGGGATTATTTTATTTTTGTTTTTGTATCCTCCCCCCCCCCCACAATGTACAATGCCTGGTATACAGTAGGTGCTTAATAATTATATGTTGACTTGAATTGCATTCTATAGTGCTTTGAGGTTTTACTCACAACATCCCTGAGAAAGTAGTTCAAATATTATTAATCCAGATTTACAGATGAAGAAACAGCTCAGGGAAATAAAAGAACATGCCTACAGTTAGTTAATAGCTGTTTGATTAATAAACCAGTGTGCCTGGGACATAGTAGGCACTTAATAAATGTTGATTGATTGGTTGATAGATGCCAAATGGGAACTTGAACCCCAGTCTGGGGACTCCAGGTCCACACACCACACTGCCTCAATGAGGACAGCTCCTTGACTCGCTGTGACTTTGTTCGAATATTGGATTCTTCAAAAAGTACTTTGCCATTCTTGAATCAATTCCAAGGTGAATCTACAAATCTAGTTAACTAGCTCCACTGGTAGATGGAATTTGGAGTTTCTTTTTAATGGTGACTCCCACTAAGTTTATGTGAGTACCCCACCGTCCAGTGCTCAGAACCAAGACATCACAAATGGAAAATGCTATTCCAAGGCCCTTTATTTGAAAGGTGTTAATGAAAGCCAGCTGGTTTAGTTAGTGGGAGGACAGAGGTGGGGCTGGGTTTCTCTTCTGGACTTGGGAACCTCAGAGGTCTCCCATTATCTTTAGTTCCTTGCAAAAGAGGGATGAGCAAGTTAAAGGGCCAGCTCTGGTAAGTATTTCTTTTCCCTGCAGACTTTGCCCTCACTTATTCCAGCTTTGCCGGGTTATCCTCAAAGGTGTGAGTTGGTCTGGCTTCAATTATTTGAACACAACCAAGGCTTTAAAGTCAGGCCTTCCAGAACATGGAAATATTTACTAACATCTCCTGATGGAGGAGAGAAGGAATGTTTCCTTCCCATCATCCTGACATTTAGTAAATAACAAAAATATGAGGCCAAAGTTTGGAAAAAATAACTTAGGAAATGTCTTCTTCAAAAAGCAACAGTCAAAGGAACCAGAGGAAGACTCCTAGGAATGCAGATTTGGGACTGGAAAGGACCTCAGAACCCATCGACTCCAATTCCCTCATGTTCTAGATGAGGAAACTGAAGCCCAGGGATGTTAAATAAGTTACCCAAGGTTACACAGTCACTAAATATTAGAGGTGGGAACTGAATCCAGGTCTTTCCAAAACCAAAACAGCACTGACTCATCTACTGGGCCATAGTCCAACCTCCTTGAAACAATCACAGAATGTTAAAGATGGAAAGGTCCCAAGAGATTCTCTAGTAGTCCAACCTTCTCATTTTACATATGCAGAAACTGAGACCTAGAGAGAAATGACTTGACTAAGGTCAAACAGGCAGTAACGGCAGAGCTCCAAATCTCATCTCTTGATTTCCAGTCTACGGCTCTGTTGTGAAGGTCAAGATGTCGGGAATGTGTCCTTCACTTCACAATTTCTCTTAGATTTCTTTTTTTTCTTTTTTTGTTGGGCAATGGGGGTTACGTGACTTGCCCAGGGTCACACAGCTAGTAAGTGTTATGTGTCTGAGGCCAGATTTGAACTCAGGTCCTCCTGAATCCAGGGCCAGTGCTCTATCCTCTACATCACCTAGCTGCCCCAGAACCCAGGATTTTTTGATGATACATTTGGACAAGTCAGCTCGTGACTCTCTTGATCTCACTTTCCTCACCTAGCTAGAAAATGATGGGCTTAGATTAGATGGAATCTCAATTTACCCCTGGCTCTGTCTGTCATGCTGATATACAGGGATGAACAAGGTGATTTGGGGTGAAGGGGTGATATTATAACCAAGTCTCATCACAATTTCACAAAAATTCACTGGACTAGAGCATTGTCTGATTGGTTCTATTTAGGATATTGTGATATTCCTATAGAAATATCTGGTCTCTAGTAGTTTCACCAAACAGCAGGTTTTCATACAACTATTTGCCAGTGTTAGGTAGGGTATTGTCGGTATTTTTATGACTCTCTCTCTCTCTCTCTCCTTTCTCTCTTGCTCTCTCTCTGTCTCTCGTCTCTCTCTCTTGCTCTATCTCCCTTCTCCTCTGAAGTGTTTTGAGAATAGTTTACATGCACTGAATACTTGAAGGTTTGCAAAGCACTTCACAGACATTACCTCACTCAATCTTCACAACCCTCCTATGAGGTAGGTGCTATAAATACCTCCAGTTTACAGATAAAGAAATCAAGACTCATAGAAGCTAATTGGCTTGATCAAAGTAATACAGTTAAAAGATATCTAAGGCGGAATTTGAACCTGGGCCTTCCTGACTCCTAGCAGAGAGCCCCATTGACCACATTAGGAAGGAAAGGCCCTTGCACATTGCTCAGTAAGAACATATATTGAAAGTTGGGACGGAAAAGATTGACGTGTAAAAGTAAGCAGTACATAATCGGCAGCAATCCCTGACATTTACATAGCCTTTTTTCTTAAACTTTCAAAGCTCATTTGCCTCTATTAATTATCTCATTTTCCTCACTACAAATACTAAATGTTTTCATATTTATTGATCCCACTTCTGGCACTAACCTCCCATGTGCCCTTGGAAAAAGTCACTTCACTTTCCTGGGCCTCAGTTTCCTCATCTATAAAATGAGGGGCATGGGCTAGATTCACCCTGAGGCGCCTTAAAAAGTCTAGATCTATGATTATGGAGCCCTAAATACTTACCTTCCCTTGGTCCTTCATTTTTCTTCATTTCTAAAATGTGGGGTTTGGACTAGATGGTTTCTGGAGTCCCTTACAAGTTAGACAAGGAGACAGAAAGAATTAGATAAAAATTTCCCCCTCCTGAAAAGTATTACTAGTTGCCAGATCTTGCCTGTCGAGTAAATGAACCTATAAACAGAACGAGCAGTGTGGTCTAATAGAAAGAACGCAGGGATTAGTGTTAGCAGATCTGAGCTGAAGTCTTGTCTGGGTGGGTCACTTGTGTGCTTCATGACCTTTCTTTCGCATCTGCAAATGGGGCACAATAATCCCCGATCCACCTGCCTCAGGGTGGAGGCATGGGGTGTGAGGACCAAATAAGAGAATTATGTGAAACTGGTCATTGTGCTGTAAAGTGGCATGCAAATATAAGGCATGATAAGTATTAGCAGGCATGGTAGTAAACATGACGTTATGTTTCTGTCAACTAATTCAGTCTTCGAAGTACTCAAACCAATTTGGTATCTTGAAGACAAACTGTGGGCTGATTGAATTTTCCATCGCAGAGTTCTCATTCAAGCCTTTGCCTCTCCCAGCTCTCTTTGTGGTTCCCTGGCTGGGCCATGGGGATTAGGCTACAGATGTACCTATTTGCCAGGTGCATTGTGAAGATTAATTATTTAATGTTGGTAAATTGCCTTAGAGATTATAAGTGCTCAGTGTTATTAGAGGTCTTTGTCTCTGTTGTGGTTGAAGCAACTGGCAGCTGTAACCTGGGGGAAGACTGGGTGCTCAAATTCCAGCCTAGCTTTTTATCTTCTAGGAAACCAACAATAGCTACCTTGGTTGTCCACTTCCTCCAGTTACTGGCTGTTTCCCTCCTTTGGTTATGTGTTTCCTGTCAGATACAACTGTCCTCAGTGAACCAAGAGATTGAAGGTAGCTTTAGGATTTTAGAATTTAGAATGGAAAGGACCATAGAGGACATGTAGAGGACACCTATCACATGCTTGTTAGTTGATTTTACAAAGGAGGAAACCGAGGCTCAAGCAAAGGGAAATGGCTTTCCCAAGGCAACACAAGTTGTCATCAGCAAAACTCAAGTCTTTGGACTCCACACATAGTGCTCCAATGTTCCAGTGTCTCATCAGTAAATTTAAAAAAAATCTTGGTTATGTGAACAAGTAAGCAACATTATGTGGAAAGAACGTGGAACTTGGAGTCCACTGGAAAATAAAGTCCTCCAAATATACACGATGATTTCAACAATATAAGTGGAAAGAAAAATAACAACAAAATAGTAGAAATGAATTGTTGTGAAATTTTAAAGAGGAGGTTTGCCTCCAAGTAAGAGAGATGAGAAGATCTCCATTCATTTGCAGAAGTGAGGGTCCACAGGTGCAGACAACTGGCAGAGTTTTTTGATGTGTTGTTTGGTTTTGCCGAATTTGTTTTTCATTTCTCTTTTTAAAAATATAAGAGATTGCTCTTTGGGAGAAGAAGTGGGAAATGTAGGCACTGTTAAAATAAAAGATATCAATAGAAATCTATTTTTAAAAATACTCCTCTTGAGGGGACTTTCATTTTTATATTTTCCTCCACTCATGTTAGCCTTCTTTCAATGGCACATGGCAACCAGCAAGGTAAGAAGTATTTATTAAGTACTTACTATGTGTCAGGCAATAGGCACATAAGATAAGCAGAAAGAAGGGCAGTGGCCACTCTCAAGCAGCTTACATTCTTTTGGAGGAAGATAACACATAATGAGGAGGACTGGAAAGAGGAGGAGTTTTGTATTGCTGTGGTTCGTGAATGGTTAGCAAGCAATGTGGAAGCCTGATTCTGGACAAGACAAGGTGAAAGAAAGCTTACCTGTCAGGGCACAGTGTGTTTCCTGAGGCAGAGTTCAAGGTTCTAGTGGGAGGAGAATGAGGAAGATGGGTGGAGAGGTGGTGACATGCTTTTGTGAATAAACACCATTGAAAAACTGGGCTGAGAAGAAGGGTAGAGCTGTCTAGTGGGATGAGGATGGAATTATGAGATTTGAATGGACAAATACACACACACACACACACACACACACACACACACACACTAAGCTCTTAGACTCATTGACCGATATTGCCACCCACAAAGGGATAGAACTATGGAAGAGAAGCAACCATAATGGCATTATTACAGAATTCCCTGTGGCATTGATTGGAGTGTATACCACCTGGAAATGAATGAGTGCCTGAATATTGGGCAGGTTCAGGCAAGTGGTCAGCAGCGCCTCCTGGTGGTTGTATATAAAATGAGGCCAATAATATGCCCAACAGGTTGTGAGGAAAGTGCTTTACAAATAATAAAGTACTACAGAAACATGAGCTGAACTACTGATTCCTTGGCATATACTGCCTTCCCATATCTCTTGCATTATTGTCTTATTTTGTTCATTCTTATGTATCCCATATAAACATAAATGTGTATAGTGACTTTTTGTGGTAGCAAAGAACTGAAACTAAGGGGTATTTACCTATTGGGGAACGTCTGAACAACTTATGGCATATGAACGTAATGGAATACTATTATGCCCTAAAAATGACAAAAGGGAAGACTTCAGAGAAACCTGGGAGGACTTGTATGAATCGATGCAGAGTAAAGTGATCAGAACTAGGAGGACAATTTATACAATAACAACAACATTGTAAAGACAAGTAACTTTGAAAGACTTTGGAACTCTGATCAGTACAATGGCTAACCACAATTCCAGAGGAGGCATGAGGAAGCATGCTATCCACCTTCTGACAGAAAGGTAATAGACCCAAGATATAGAATAAGGCATATGTTTTTGGACGTGGCCTGTAACACCTCACTGTAAGACCTTTTGTTTTGCTTGACTATATTTTAGGTTGCAGGTTATTTATTTTTTTCTTTTCTTTTCCCAATTGGAGGCAGGAGGTAGGAGGGAGAGAGAAGAAATACTTGTTCATTAAAATTAAATTTAAAAAATATTTAAACCTTCTTGTTTTTCTGGGTAACACCTTATGTGTTTTTGTTTCATCTCACCAAGCAGTAAGTCAGCAAGCATTTATTGAACCCCTACTGTGTGCCAGGCACTGTCTTAAGTGCCAATAATCCAAAAGTAAAAATGAAACAGCCCCTGTCCTCTGTTGGAGATTGTATGTGTGTGTATATATATGTGTGTATGTGTGTATATATGTATATATATACATATATATACATATATGTATATATCTACACACACATACACAGAGAGAGGGAGAGAGAGAGGATATATACAATATATACAAATGATATATATGTACAAATATATACAATGTGTACAAATGGTAGTTTTAGGAAGGAGGATACTAGTACCTGGAGGATCAAGAAAAGCTCTGTGTAGAAAAGATGCTTGAGCTAAGTCTAAAGGAAAGAAGGGATTTTAAGAGGAGGCAGTGTATCAGGAATAAGAGCCAGCCAGCACAAAGCCACAGATGAAGTATTGTGGGGGAGGGGCAGCAACTAGATCTACTACAAGGCCAACTAGACTGTAAGACCCTGGAAGGCAGGGGCCTCGTCTCTCTATGGCCCATCCCCTAGTGCTTCCTGAGCACTGTGTTGTGGTTGATCTCACCTGTAAGAGGCTCCCTCCAAGTTTCCATGTGGCAGATTAAAACCAGGCAGGGACTTCCTGCAGATACTCCAAGGCTAGACCACTCACACTGTTCACTCAATAAATGCTTGCTCGATTATTGTGGTTCTTTGTAAAAAAATGGTTTAGTTATCATTGATTAACCTTCAGGATACATACTCTGCTACAAGAAGGAAGCCATTGATAAATCCCCAATTAAAAACAAAAAGAAATAGAGAATTGACCATAATTGTTAGATAACAGTAGACATTTGTATGGTCTTTTTCAGGTAACAAAACACTTTTATGTTCCCCAGGCCATTTGATTTTCACAGCCATTCACTAAGGAAGGCAAGGAGGAATTATTCCCATTTTTAAGATGAAGAAACTGAGGGTCAAAGAGTTTAAATGACCTTTTAGAATCCCACAGTCTCAGAGTTGGAAGGTCCCATAGGGTCCAGTTAATCCAGGGATTCTTAGCCTGGGGTCTATGAATTTGGGTTTTCTTTTTATATTTTGATCCCTGTATTTCAATACAATTGACTTCCTTTGCAATCCTTTGTGTTTTGTTTTATAAATTTAAAAACAAGATTCTGCAAAAGCGTCTATGGGCTTCACCAGACTGTTGCAGTGGAGGTCTATGATGCAGCAGAAGTTAAGAACCTCTGTTGTAGAGGGCTCTTTCTGCTTTCTTGGTGATTTCAGTCCATTAGCCTGAAAGTGAGGGTAGAGACAGTGGAACCTTTTGAAATTTTTGAAATCATTCCTAGTGGGCATTGTCTGCTCAGCCTATGGTTAAATCCAAATGTTCATTATTATAAAGTTAGACTCCGCTGAGGATTTTGTAAGGAGATGGCTTTAGTGGATGACCTAATATGATTCCTCTTTGCTCTGCCATTGGGAGCCTTCCTTCAGACAACTGGGCAAAACACATCTCCTGCATCCTTCTACCTTCTAGTGACCTTGAAATTGTACCATATGTGCTAAGTGACTCAGTGGGTAGAGCATGGAACTCAGGAAGACCCGAGTTCAAACTGTCTCAGACATTTGCCAGCTGTGTGACCCAGGACAAGTCATTTCCTCTCGGAAACTGAGGCAAACAAGAGCTAAAGTGAGTCTCACAAAGGGGAGTCTTCCTTACTCCAAGTCCAGTGTCCTATCCATTGTGCCACCTAGCTACCCCTTGGTGAGGGGGGGGGGAGTTGGACTAGATAATTTCTAAAGTCTCCTTCCATCTCTAATATTTTGAGATTCCATTAGAAGGTAGTCCTTCCCAGTATTTTGAGATTCCATTATTTTGAGAGTTATTGGTGGAATTAAAGGTATAATAACAGGTGTGTTTGTGTGTGTGTGAGAGAGAGACAGACAGACAGACAGATAGACAGACAGACAGGCAGGCAGACAGAGACAGAGAGAGATATAAAGAGAGAGACAAGGAGAGAGAGAAAGATGGGGGGAGAGAGGGAGGGAGGGAGGGAGAGAGAGAGAGAGAGAGAGAGAGAGAGAGAGAGAGAGAGAGAGAGAGATTTGGGTAGAGTGAATAGGGGATATATGAAATAAACATACACTTTCCTTACTGAACAGTTTACTATATTTTTGTGACAGCAGGCACAGTGTACTGGACAGACTCTTAAATTTGTTTAGATTTCTTTCTTTCTTTTCTTCTGTTTTCTTTCTTTTTTTCTAAAATTACCTTCCTTCCTGTGACTGTAGAAGTGATTAGAAACATCCTGGAAGCATCAATCTACAATTTTCAAACTCTCTACCTCTTTCTGTTCTGTGTCTTCTGTTAGTATCTTTCTTTCTTTCTTTCTTTCTTTCTTTCTTTCTTTCTTTCTTTCTTTCTTTCTTTCTTTCTTTCTTTCTTTCTTCCTTTCTTCCTTTCTTTTATCTCTAACATCTATCTCTGTCATATCTGTCTATCATCTATATCTATCCATCCATCTATCCATCTGTCTGTTGGTCTAACATCTCTGTCTATCTTATCAATCTATCTACCCATTTAATACCTTCTCTCTGAAGGATTATCTCTAATTCAGTCCATATACAGCTCGATCGTCCATAGCTGTTTGCGTGTTTTCTTCTCCATTAGACTGGGAGATCCTTGGGAGCAGGGATTGTTTTTTGTCTTTCTTTGTATCCCCAGCACTTAGAACAGGGTGTTGCACACAGGAGGTGCTTAATAAATGCTTGTCAACTTGCCTTGACTTTCAATCTATATGTACATATGCACATACACACTGGTTACTTTTTCTACTCTATGTCCTCTACAGAGACAGTGTGGTGCAGTGGTCATGGCCCTAAACTCAAAGTCAGGAAGAGCTTGTTTCAAGTCCTACTTCTGATTCTTCCATTTGGTCAAACCCTGGACAAGTCATTTAACCTCAAGGAACTCCTAAAACCCATCTCCTCATTGATAGAGGGTCTATGAACTGAATGTGGAGGGAATTTCCACATTAGGAATTCCCTGTGCTGACCATAGATTTATAACTGGAACTTAGAAGGCAGCTAGCCCGACTCTCTCATATGACAGATGGGGAAATTGAGGTCTGGATTTGTCCATTAGCAGTAGTAATGAGAGAGGCAAGATCCAAACTCAAGTCTTTTAACTTGAAGTTCCTCCCTTTTCCAGGCAGCAGAGCACTGGGTCTACAGTCAAGGAAGACCTCAGTTCAAATCCAGTCTCAGACACTAAATAGCTGTGTGACCTTGGGCAAGTCACCGAATCCCGTTTGCCTCAGTTTCCTCATCTGTAAAATGAGCTGGAGAAAGGAAAGACAAACCACTGCAGTATCTTTGCCAAGTAAACCCCCAAATCGGGTCACAAAGAGTTGGACACGACTGAAAAACAAAACCCTCCCTTTTTCAGATCCAGTTTAATTTCCTTTGACAGGTACAGTTATCTAAGAAAGAGCACAAGAAAGATGAAAAAAAAAAAAGAACATAAAAATAGAGCAAAAAACATGCACACGACTGTCAGCGATTGTCTGTGCGACCTACTGCTTGTTTCTCCCATCTCTGGGGATGTAAACACTGGTTTCCACAGACTGAGGCTCACGTGCCACGTTTTCCGGGTCTTTCTCGACTTTGTCTTCCCGGTCTCGGTCTCGGGCATGGATTGGTGGCTGGTGTGCACAGCCGCAGTCAAGGGGATTGCGGGTCTTTTGGCTCTTATTTCTTCCCCCAGAGTCACTTCCTTGAAGTCAAGGAGGTGACTTTTAAGGAGAGTTTGTGAATCTTCCAGGGTGGGAGGGTTTGTGTGGGTGTGCATCAATATGTATGAGCGTTCCACTGTGTGCAAACGTTTAGCCTGGGATGTTTCACCGGGAGAAGGGAAGACTAAGGGGAGCCATACATATGTATGAGAGTTGTCTCCTAAAGGAAATCAGCCTCCTCCCCCTCTTCCCCCTCCCCCTCCTCCTCCCCCCTCCCCCCTCCCCCTTCCCCTCCCCCTCCCCTTCCTTCTCCCCCGTCTAATTAAGCCTGTCCCTCCCCCCAAATTCCTCATCTCCAGGGTGGGCTTTGCCATCTTCCAAGTCACTTGGGTTCTAACTTTTAAGTCATCCTAGACTGTTCCTTCTCACTCATTTGGTATCCAATAAGTTGCTAAGTCTGCTTGATTCTACCTCCATGTTATTTCTACCATTCATCTCCTTTTCTCCCCTCCCAAAACCATCACCCCAGTTTAGGTCCTCAGAAGTCTCTCACTTAAACTACTGCATTGGTCTCTATGCTTCTTCTCTCTCTCTCTCTCTTTTCTTCTCTCCTCTCCTCTCTCTTCTTTCTTTCCTTTTCT
>NW_020954546.1:10376149-10440735 GCF_900497805.2 Vombatus ursinus | reverse complement strand
TTCTCTCTTCTCCTCTCCTCCTCTCTCTCCTCTCTTCTTCTTCTTCTTCTTCTTCTCTCTCTCTCTCTCTCTCTCTCTCTCTCTCTCTCTCTCTCCTTCCCTCCCTCCCTTTACAATCTAGCCTTCTGGTATACTAAATCATTCTTTCTAAAGCACAGGCTCCCCTACTCAAAAATCTTCCTTGGCTTCCTATTGCCTCTAGTATAAAATATAGCCTGGCATTTATGGCCCTCCCGATATAGTCCTCTCTTTCCTTTGCAGGCTTCCTTATTTCATGACTCCCTTCCCTTCCTGCTTCAGCCAAACGAGATTACTCACTGGCCCCCAGATTAAACATTCCATCTCCCTTATGCATATATTTGTGCAGGCATCCCCCCCTCCATGTCTGCAATGCTGTGTTCCTTCCTCATCAATGATGCTATGAATCCTGAGCTTACTCTGGCCTCAGCTCAGGAGTTTCCTTCCTTTCTGTGATGCTGCCTCCTTCCTCGAATTACCTTGTATTTATCTATCTGGGGTCATATTTGTTCCCCCAGGAGAACGTAAGCTCCCTGAGGGCACAGATTGCTAAGTTTTCATCTCTGTCTCCCCAGAACTCAGCTAGGTGCTTTTTTCCATAGCAGCTGCCTAATGCAAGCCTGTCAAATTGAATTGGCTTGATAACTGACTTCAAGTATCTGAAAGGTTGTCATGTGGAATAGGGATTATATGTGTTCTGCTCAGCCCCAGAGGGCAAAACAGGGAACAGGAGGTGGAAGTTATTGAAAGAAAAATTTCAGCTCAACATAAGGGGAAAAAAAATCTTCCTGATAATTAGAGCTATTCAAAGTATAATGGACTGCCTTCACAGGTACTGAGCTCCCCATAGCTGGGGGCCTCCAAGCTTGACAATTGGCAACTTGTCAGGGAGGTAGCAAAGGCATCACTTGAATGGGTCTGCCTTGGACCAATGGCCTTCTGAGGCCCTTTCCTACTGTGAGATTCGGTGAAATATTTTAATCTCTGTGAGGTGGTATTTGTGGATATAGCCGGCTGTGATGAGTTCAGAGGGGGGTGGGAGTGAATGTGTGCACAGAAAAGGATGTGTGTACGTGCAGGTGAGTGTGTGTGTGTGTGTGTGTGTGCGTGTGTGTGTGTGTGTGTAGATGAAGCCTGGATGTGTCTGCAAGGATGAGAGAGTGTGTGTGTTGGTGGCTGTGTGTGGGTGTGAGTGGATGAGTGTTCTGGGAGCCTGAGAGATGCTTTGCTTTTCGTCTGCCTCGCTCCCTGGACCACCAGCAGCTCCCCAGCACCATCTACTGGAAACAGGAGAACAGAAAGGTTTCTCCCAACCTGCTGGAAAAGAGAGCCCCAAAGGGGATTTTTCTCCAAGTCTAGCTGCTGGCTTAGAATAGGGGGCTTGGGACATAAAACATGCAACACAAAGAAGTATGTAGAGTAGAGCACGATGGGACATGAGCTGGGGGCAGGAGGCACGGGCCATGGGCCATGGGGAGCAAGGCATGGGGCATGGGGCAGGAGCCTAGGGCCACCCTAGGGTGAGGAGCCTACATTTTAGGACCTTTTCAGGAAGGAGACAGCAATAGGGGGCTCAGTCAGGCTATTGGGCCCCTGACCTGGCTTCCTAGAACAGTCTTGAAAACTTTTGGAATGGGGGGGGGGAAGCACCACCTCCATCACTACCCCACCTCCAGTGCACGGCCCCAAAGGAGAGTTTGTTTTATTTTAATAAGCCTTGTAGTGAATAATCCCCACAGGAGCCTCACACACTTTAACCAGAGCCAAAAATACCAAGAGAGGATTTAAAGACCACTACAAATTAGTTGAGGTGTTAGGGCCAGCCCTCAAGCTAAGCTGTGATGTCATTTATCCTGGGTCCCTTCCTTTACCCTCAGTGTCCTCTCCTCTTCTTCCTTCTCTCTCTCTCTCTCTCTCTCTCTCTCTCTCTCTCTCTCTGTCTCTTCTTTCCTTCATCTCCTTCTCTTCTTTCTTTTTCTTCTTTTTCTTTTAAAAAATTCTTATTTAATTATGAATTTATAAACAAACAGACATTTAAACAATGCAAATTGTTGTATCACAATACCAAGAAACTGAGTCTCTTTTGCATATAGTTTTAAAAATAAACAGCCTAAATTTAATGAGAATAAAATTGCCCTATTCATACTACTTTTATGCCTTTTGATTCAGTCTATGCATTTAAAAATGTTTAATAATGCTCTTTGGTGGGGTGGGTGGATACCTCTCTTTCCTTCCAGCCTTTACCGTCTGGCTGTGCTGGTCTCCACTGTGCCTGGGAACGATGTCTGCTAAACATCCCCCTCTAGAGGTATGAAGGATTCATGTTGTTTCCTTCTTCCGTGAGGGTTTTACACTTAAAAGAAGAGTCTGGAGAGGCAGATTCTGAAATGAGAGAGATCCTGCCTTGGTTACTTGGAAGATTTTGGGAAAGACACTTCATCGCTTGGTGCCTCAGTTTCCTCACTTGTAAAATGAAACTAGATGACCTCTGAGGTTTCTTCCCTGGATTCAGGATCCCAGGATGGAGCTCAAATGGCGGGATTTCAAGCACCAAAGGGCAGAGATTGCCTAGATTGTGATGAGTTGCTGTAATGGTGCATAACACTGGTTCCATCCCAAGGATCTCAGCTTTATTTTCGTTTCATCTTGTTATCGAAGCACACCGTAGGTGCTTCACCAAAGCTTACTAGATTAGGTTGCATTAGGGAGTTGGTAATAATAAACTCTTACTCTTCTGCTTGAGATGATGGTGACCCGGGCCTCTACAATCCTGGCAGACAGTCAGCATTCTTTTCATGGTGCGGTCGATAAAGCACTGGGCCTAGAGTCAGGAACTGTTGAGTTCATATCCAGCCTCACACACAGAACTCTCACGAGATGAAGGTAAAGAAGGAGCGCATTCCAAGTGTGTTGACAATCAGTGAAAAAGCTTGGAAAGCTTGGAGATGGTGTGACACAGGTGAGGAAGAGAAGACCTTGGATAAGTCGCTTAACCTCTGGTTGCCTCAGTTTCCTCAACCATAAAATGGGGATAATAGTAGTACCCACCTCCCAGGGTTATTTCAAGGATCAAATGAGATAAATTTGTAAAGCACTTAGCACGGTGCCTGGCACATAGTAGGTACCATATAAATGCCAGCTATTGTTGTTATTGTTGTTATCGAGCATTAAGATGTCAAGGAAAAGGCCAGGACTGAATATATTAAAAGAGATACTGGTGTCCTGAAATCAAAGATGACTGGGAAGAACAGGTTTACAGAAATCAGCAATGGCAAAATACCTGACAATACACACGTTCAGAGCTATAAAATTGACCCTAACAGATTGGGAAAGTATTCTAATGCGAACTCCTAAATATTAATGAGACCGCCCTACAGCACCCTCAAAGTGGCTACAGAAAGATTAATACTCCCCTACCGAAAAAGGAAGAAGACTGATTGACGTTCTCAGAGCAGGTAAAAAACACACAAAAATACTTTTGGAACAAAAAGATGTTACCTCAACAGGCAATAGCAAAGGCTGCTAACAGATACATGGTATTGGATGTATTAAATATAAGTGAAGTGTTTTGCTGCCACCTAAAGCCTAGAAGAAGACTAAGATGCAGAGTGGAATCAAAAGGCCCCATGTGGGCGAGGTCTCACCACCAATGTGTCATGTCTGAGTAAGTCCAAGGTTTTCACTTTCACCCATTGGTTCAGTTTGGCCTCTGGATGCCAGGTCTAAGCCTTCAGTCTCTACCATTCCCTGGCATATATTAAGGATTTGACACTTATTAAGTAGAAATGATATCTTGTTATCACTGTGAAAAGACTCAGTGGAGAGGAAGGAATTGTTCATGGACTTTTCCATGGAGCCATAGAGCTTGATATCACCACAAGACAAGAATATCTTGATAGAGAAGTATTTACCAAAAACCTATCAAGCAAATTTGTTAATGGAAACAGAGAAGTTAATGACGGGAATTCAGGAAGTCATTGCCACCAGAAATTGTAAAGGATTTGCACTTGGACTTGGGCTCAGTCAAAAGGCCGCACCCGAGGACCTAGAAGGTCACATGTGGCCTCGAGGCTGCAGGTTCCCCACCCCGGCTTATATTGTCCCTCTTTATACGCTCTCATGGTCACATCTTCTGCTCCCATTTGAGTCTCTATGCAGATGACTTACAGATGTATATCTATGTCTACATTCATATCCATATCTTTCCATATACCTATATCTATAAGGGTACCTACATCTGTATCTTTTTCTATATTCACAACCATTTATACCAATATCCATATCTATCTATCTCTATACTTACATCTATCTATTCATCTCTATTTCTACCACTATCCATCTTTCATCTATCTATCCTCAGGATCTCTCCAGAACTTTAGTCCTACATCACCAGTTGACGAGGAACATCGTAAACAGGTTGCCACACAGACGTTTCAAATTCAACATGTGCAAAACTGAACTCATTTCTGTTGAAGGCAACACCAGCCCTCTAATCTTCCAGGTTCATAAACTCAGAATTCTCCTCGGTTCATTTGTCTCTCACCCCACACAGACGAGCAGTTTTGAAATCTTGGCCTTTTGGCCTTTACGCTTCTTGAATGGATAATAATGGCTCCCTTGTCTTTACTCACGCACCTACCATCTCAATTCGAGGTCTCATCAGCTCTCTCCTAAGTCATTGGAAAAGCTTCTCATGGGTCTCTTTCCAAAGTAATTTTCCCTAAGTGTAGATCTGATCATGTGACTCACCTATTCCATCAACCCCGCTGGTTCCCTATCGCCTCTGAAATAAAACGTTGGCATTTCTTTGTTTAGCTTTTAAAGCCGTTCACAGCCTGGCCCTGACCCATCTTTCTGACCACATCGGACATTAGCCCCCTTCCTTATTCTCTGATCTAGCCACACTGGCCTTCTCTCTCTTGCTCACCCGTGTCACACCGTCTCCCATTTCTAAGCTTTTCCACTGATTGTCAGCATGCTCGGAGCGTGCTCCTTCCTCACCTTTGTCTCATGAGGGTTTCTCTCTTCCTTTCAGGCGCTGCTCAGGCACCGCCTTCCACATGACGCCTTTCCTGGTCCCCTTCTGCCCCACAGCTAGTGCCGTCCCTCCCAAACTACCTGGTATTTATTCATTTTATGTGCCTATGTTTCATGTGTCCTTGTCTGCCCTTTAGAATGGAAACTCTTCACCGGTAGGGATTGTTTCATTCTTTGTACTCAGCATAGTTCTTGACACGTAGTAGGCACTTAATAAATTATTGCTGATTGATTGGTTGAAGGAACTTGGTGATCAATGCAGGTAATTCAGAACGCAGTAAAAATAGTGCAACCTCTCACTGCCAAAATTTAGTACCTACTGAATCTCTAGTAAGAAATAACCTGGTAGAAAGAATTATATTTCAAAGGCTCACTCTCTTTCAGGGACTGACAGGGGATAAATTACTGTCCAAAAACAGACCTCGAGAATATCCTTAAGAACTCACCAGAACTAGAGCATTGCCAAAGACTGATCGCTTACCTATGCTGATATATTCGTGATCTATCAACACTTAGGAATATTTTATTTGTATCTCTTTATATCACCCACATTTCCCCCTGTAACCCTCCTTTTCTCCCTCCCAGAGAACCATCATTTATAACAAAGAATTTTTAAAAGAAAAAGAGAATGAAGTATTAAAACATCAATAGATTGAAAAAAATCTGATATAAAATGTTAGATTAAATTAAGTCCCAAATTAAATTAAATTCTACACCTATGCTCTGACCCCTCTGCAAAAGAGTAGGGGCATCTTCTCATGTTTCTTATTGGGGAAAACTTTGTCATTTTGCAACCTTCATTTTAAATAGTTTTGTGATTTTTGGTCTTTCTACCTGCATTGTTCTAGTCATGTTTATGGTTCTCATAGCTTTGCTTACTTCACTTTACATCTGTTCATAAAGGGTTTCCCATGCTTCTTTGAATTCATCACATCCATGGCTTCTTATAGCATGGTAATATTCCATTACAATCATGTGTCATGGTTTGCTCAGCGATTCCCTGTTTGATGGCCATCTACTTTGTTTGTCTATTTTGTTTTGAGCTCTCCAAGGCCACAAAAAGTGCTGCTATAAATATTTTGGTGTATATGGAGCCTTTCTCCATATATGTACATATATGTATATACAAGGAGGTGTATATGGAGGTCAGTGACCTCCTTGGGAGATATGCCTTGCAGTGGAATCACTGGGTCAATGGGAATGGGCGTTTTTAGCCATTTTATTTGTGTAATTTCAAATTGCTTTCCAGAATGGTTATACTAATTCATAGCTCCACCATTAGAGCTCCATTCATTATGGTACCTGTCTTTCCACAACACCTCCACTATGTCTATTCTAATCTTTTGCCATTTTTGCCAATTTTCCAGGTGGAGGGTAAAACCTCAGGACTGTTTTGATCTCATTTCTCACAAAAAAACTTGAGTATATTTTTAGTAGATACTATCACAAGACACATTGAGGTGGCATAACAGATAGAGCATTGTACTTGTGGTCAGGGAGACCTGGATTCACATCTTGCCTCAGGGACTTACTAAATGTGTGACCTTGGGCAAAGCTTAAACTCTTAGTCTCAATTGCCTCATCTGTAAACTGGGGACAATAATAGACCTATTTCACAGGGTTGTTTGAGACTCAAGTCAAAAACATGTGAAAAGCACTTTGTAAATCTTAACGCCCTATATAAATGCTATTATTCCTACCGAATAATCATAATCTCTATGCTACAAGGAACAAAATTTTTTTTTTCAATATGGAGGCCTTGCCAAAGAAAAGTCAGGATGAAGCATATATTATCCCCATCAGCCTGTCAGCTGCTAGAGTTGGTTTATTTAATTACAAAAATCAGTTGTTTTACTATCAGGGTAATAGATAGATTTTTAGATAGATAGATGATGGATAGAAAATAGATAGATGGTAGGTAAATGATATATTGATAGACAATAGATAATAGATAGATGATAGATAATGGATAGGTAGTAGATAGACAATACATAGATGATGGATAGACAATAGACAGAGAGAGGATAAACAGATAGATAGATAGAGATGATAAAATGAACATTTATTAAGTACTTACTCAGGCACTGGGGATATAAATGCCAGGGGGGAAAAGACATTGCACATAAAAACGTCGTAACAAGGTAGTGACTAAATCCAACCCCTTTTCTATCTGAACAATGAGAATGAGATGACAATAAGGAATATAAACTACAACATATTCTTGAGAATTCAACAAACAATCTGTCCTGGAATCAGAACCCGAGTGTCATCACAGATGACTAAACTATTGTCTTTAGTTATCTGAGTTTCAGCTTGATGTGTTAAAAACTTATGAATATTTAAAATCGTCAGTATCCAAAATACTCATCATCTAAGGTCCATGGAACAAAGAACCTTCCCAACACAGAGACCAAAGAGAATAAATCAAGATCACGTGAGAACAGGATGAGGCTCATGCCATGCCCACCATCCTGTCTGCTCTGGGATTTGTCACGCGGATGCTTTCAGTAAGCCGGGAGAAGGTGAACTAAGTTTTTTATTCAACTGCAAATATTTTATTCACCTACTTATGAGTCATTAACTATAAACTCATAAGTGTAGGATATTGACTGGCCCCTGGGCCATATCTATCCGAATGGCATCTAATCATAATAACAATAATAATAACGCCTCTCCAAAACCCAACCCATCATTTATGCCATGAATGGGGATGGGCAACAGCAATGAAGTAGGGAAATGCCAATCAAGGTAATGGGGGGGGGGGGAAGCTGCATGTTCTCTACAGACCGCAGCTGTGAAGGCCTGGTGAGAGCTCTGAAACGTTGAACAATAATAACAATAACAAAAACAACAATAGCATATTCATATTATAATACGTAACAATGTAAGAATGATAGTAATAACTGACATTTATGCAGTGTTTGGAGGCTTATACAGTTCTTTTAAAAAGAATTTCAGGTTTCTCTTCTTTGAGCTTATCTGAAACTCCCTTGGATTCCATGAGACACGTACCGCAGGTCTGATTGTTCCCGTTTTACAGATGTACAAATTCAGGCTCTGAATGTTTGAGCCAAACCCCGTCTCCTCAGCTAAAGGCTTTCCTCACTTTCATTTGGCCGCATATTATTTCCCAACTTAGTGCTTTTACCTTAGGATACAAATAGAACAGAGCCCCAGAGTCATTACCTTCTGCCTGTTCTGACAGATGCCTCCATGGGCATATAGATTCCTTCTTCCAGCTTTGAGGGAAAAGGGAGATAGAATGCTAAACATGAATGTAATGTTACTGCTCAGGCATCAAGATGGAGGGGCACTGGGTATGTGTCAAAAAGTCGTCCAGAAAGAAATCAGAGCCAGCTCTTGAGAGATATATGTGTGGTTAGAGGACATAGCAGCTTCAGTGTGATGAGAGGGGCTCTGAGGAAGTTATTATTTCTACCTTCTCCCCAAAAGAATCTTTCTCAAGGCCCTGCCATCTATAATTTGACCTTTGGAGAGCCATTCCTTTGGGTTCAGCATTACCCTCCCTAGGCCCCTCTCTTAAAATGTAATCTCTTTTGGTGGAAAGAATATGGTCTCAGAAGAAATAAATCTTTGCAGGCCCTGAGAGGTCAGGGCCAGGGAGAGTGCTGTGAAAACATGGGAAAGCATCAGAAAGGAGAGGTAGTCTAGTCTGAAGCCAAATTGGCGGTCTTGAGGACAAGGATCCAGATTGTAGGAGCAATCTAGGGAGGGAAAGGGGCCCCTTCCATCAAGCATTTCCAGAAGTAGGCTCACCAAACTTCCCTGTGGTTTATTGGCAGGGAGAGTATGTTGCAAATTCTCCAAAGACTGGACCCTCACTGGCCAGTCCCCACCATTACCCATATATAGATTGATTTCCCAAATAAAGGCCCATTCTATTTCATTTGAGACTCTGAGCAGGAAGGGGGGCAATAGTCCTGTCTATGGACACTATAGTTATGATCCCAAAATTATTGTCAAGATAAGAAATAGTTTCTCCCCTTCTATCTTGAAGAAGCATAATTTATCACTGGGGGTTTCTTTTGTTATTTTTAATTTTTATTTATTTAATTTTTAATTTATTAAAAATTTTAAAAATATATTTGGTTTTTTATCACTTTGATTTCCAAATATATTTCTTTCCACTCCCCTGTTCATTGAACCATCTCTTGCAACAAAGATTTTAAGAGAAATAAAGCTGTTTGTCAAAATTCACCAACAAATTAAGTGAGTCTGACAATGCGTGCAGTGATCCACACCTGTAGTCCTCTGCAAAAAAAAAAAAAAGAAAAGAAAAGAAAAGTGAGAGATGCATTTTCTCCTCTCCTCTTTGCGGCCAAGATTGATCATTATATGGTTTGGATTTTTTAGAAGAAGTTGAAATAAATTCATCATAAGGCTGAAATGTCCTGTCACCCTCTAATAATTTTTAATTTGTCCAAAGTAATAGATTTTTAATCTTGATTAGCAAATGACAGAAGAATCACTTCCTATAGGTAGGTGTGTTTTTGTTGATCAGTTCTTTTCAGTTGTGTTCATTTGGGATTTTCTTGGCAAAGACACTGGAGTGGTTTGCAATTTCCATCTCCAACTCATTTGACAGATGAAGAAACTAAGGAAACAAGGTTAAGTGACTTGCCTGATGAGTCTTCCTGACTCCATTCCCAGTGGTCTATGCACTATGGCACCACCTTGCTGCCTAAGTATGTTGACACTGCATGCTTTTGTCGAATGATGTAAACAATATATTGATCAAAGTGAGAAGAATGTGTTGTAGGGTCGAGAACCCTGAGTTCTAGACCTGATTCTTCCATTGTCTGCTAGCCCTAGCCCTGTCATTCGTAGAAAAAGCTCCCATTTTTCCAGTGCTTTAAAGAGTACAAAACCTTCTCACAACCTGTGAGGAAGGTAAAGCAGGTTTAAGTATACAGAGGAGATAAGGGGAGGGTTACATATTCCTTGAGGGCATGACTGCACTTAGGTCTGACTTTGTATCCCCAGCACCTTGAACAATGCACGCACTCCATAAAAATGTTTGCTGGATTGGATGGAGGCGTAGACGAAAGGGGACAGAGAACTGGAAACAAATAGATCCCCGTCATTTAGGAAACGGCAGAACAAACAGTAGTGCATGGATGTAACAGAACATCACTGCATACTACAAAATGGTGAGTTTGCAGAATACAGAAGTATAAGAAGACTGAGGTGATGTAGGGTGAAGTGAGCACAGCTATGAAACCAATATACAACACAGCATATTCCATGAAACCAATGAAACACATATGCTATAAACCATATATTCTATGAAATCAATATGCACAGAAACTAGAAATGGAAAGAACAACAAAAACCCGACCCCAAACTGAACATTGTGTGATCATAATGGTCCTGAAGAAGAGAGGAGAACAAGTGTCTCTGTCCCGTCTTTGCAGAAGTAGGGCACCACGAGTGTAGAACATTGCATGCAGCGTCAGACTTGGTTAATAAGTCAATATATTGGATTTCTGCAGAATTGCTTTTCTCCCTTTTCTTTTTCCTTCTTAGTTACAAAGGGAAGGGATTGGGGAGGGGCATATTTGGAAATGAAGATGATATTTAAACAAATTATGTAATTTTTTTAAAAGCAAGAACACGGCACTCGGAGTCAGGAGACACGGGTTTGAAGTCTAACACAGATGATTATTGATTATATAGCATAACTTCTCTGAACTTTTATTTACTTTTCTGTAAACTGGGGAATGTGATATTTGAACTTTATGAGACTGACATGAAGCAGGTGCATCGTAAGCTATGAAGAGCTAGGGGGTCTTAACGAATAGGAATTTTAATTATGGTAAGTTTATAGATTCAGAGCCGGAAAGAGTCTAAGAACCATCTAGTCCAATCCTCTCATTTTATAGAGCAGGAAACTCAGGCCCAAGAAGTCAAGTGATTGCTTAAGGTCACACAGATAAATGTCAGAGACAGAATTTGAACCCAGATCCTCTGACTCAAGAAATAATGCTCTTTCCATTATCTGTGAAAGCACTTTGTAGACTTTGACATGCTATGAGATCATAGCTCCTAAGAATTATTTGTGGCTTTCTGAGGTTTTTTGAGACTAAATCTCCCTATTTCACTCAGGCTGGAGTGCAGTGGTTTCTTACAGGCTCCATCCCAATACCAGCCAGCAGAGACACTTGGACCCCATTCTCCAATCTAGGCTGCTTTGCCCGTTTCTGGGCAGCCTGGTGGTCCTCTGCTCCTGGGGGCTCTCCATATATTTGCAGGACTTAACCCTAACCTAAAGGCATTTAACCTTTCAGCAGCTAACTCTTCTGACTTCCAAGGATCCATCAGACTAGTCTCCCCTAGCAACAGAGATTACAGGTGGGAGCCATGACCAGCCTCCTGTGAATTCTAATAATAATATAGCCATAGATTTAGAACTGAGTAAAACTATAGCGGTCCTCTAGCCCAGCCCCCTAATTTTACCTAGAAAAGCTAAGGTCAAGTGGGTTTATGTGACTTAACCAAGGATACACAGGTAGAAGCAGAGATGAGACATGATAGAAATGTGATTTGCTATTGTACCATTTTATGAGTGAGGGAAGTTGTCTTACAGAAGGAAATTGACTTTCCACTGAAACACTGATGGTCATTGTTACCTGCTGGAGGCATGGCTTGGCTCAAATGACCTCAAAGGTCACATCTGGTTATAAAATGCTGTAATTCTGTGAAATGTTTGGACGTGTGTGAAAAGGCATCAGTGGGTGGATGAGAGTGAATATGTGTGTGTGTGTGTGTGCGCGCGCGCGCACGTGAGCACGCGTGCACGCACATGTAAGTATGGAGTGGGATGCCTGTCTTTGTCCTTGCCTGCAAGTCAAGTTCAATCCTCTTTCCAATGCCCTCCAGAGGCCGTTTTTCAGCTCACTTCCCCTCTATGGGCTTCAGCTTCCTTTACTCTCAGGTGAAGGGATTTAAGTTGATGACCTCTACAATACTGTTTGGAGGTCAAATTCTCCTCCCCTTTCTCCTCCAATTGAATGGCTCATAGGCCTCTGAACAGCCACATAGATGATCTCTTTCTCAACACCCAGCTTCCAAATGCCTCCAACCCCGCCCCCCCAAACTCTAATGTCTTGGCTTTATAAACTTTTCATTTCCCAGTGGGAGAGGGATCCCCATGAGAGTATCTTACCCTTCCCTGCTTCCGCAAATTGGCCAGGTGGTTTTAGAGAACAGAAGATTAGTTCACAAAAGAAGAGGTGGGAATTCCAAAGAAAAACAAGGTCTGTCCCTATTGTCTAGGGCACTTCAACGGACTCTGGTGGCTTAATTGCCCTCCCTCCTTTCCTGCTTTGTGAAGGCCCCAACATAATGGAAGAAGGTTCTGAAATAAATTCATAAATAGGAACCATTTGGTTCAGTCGGAATAATTAATGGTTTATTTCCTGCCCTTCCTCTAAAAGCTGTCATGGGTTTGACAGCAAACATGAAGCCGCTTGTAAAAATTCAAGGGAATCATTAGGCTTGTTCCAGCTTGAATGCTTCTAAACCAACTGAGAAAAGAAGCCCTCCCTCCAGGAGGAAGCCGCCTGGCTTTGGAAAATGAAGGCGAAGAGGGAGACCCCTCTGGGGCTGGAAGAGATGTGGTGGAGGAGACCCTCAGAAGGAAGACTGGGACGGGGGGTGGGAAACGTCCTGCTTGTGTTGCCAGGAGGTGTGGCTGAGGATCACTGGAGGCAGGGGTATCTGTCTGGGGAGAAAACATCCCAGAGAGAGCCCAGAAGCCCCTTATTCCAACCTCCCACCCACATAGAGATTCCTTCTTCTCAAGGGCTGTGGTGTGGTATCATAGAGAGAACCCAGGAGTCCGAGGACCCAGTTTCAATCTGACCTCTGATACTACTTCCCTGACATTGTGCAGGTCACCTAATCTCCTTGGGTCTCAGTTTCCCTCTCTGGAAAATAAGGGGGTTTTGGACTAGAAAATCTCTAAGGTCCCTTCCAACTCTAGGATTCTTTGGTGACTTTCCAGCAGGGTAATAAATTCTCTCTCATCTGTAGAACAGAAGGCTATATAATCTTTTTTTAAATTTAGTGTTTAATTTATGGGATAAAACAAGCATTCCCATAACATGGATTTAAAGCACGATGTCAGTGTTAGCTATTGTCGTTAGAGGAGGATTTAATAAGATCTGGAGCTGCAGGAACCTTAAAGGTCATAACTACTCCAATCTCCTCATTTTACAGAGAAGGAACCCGAGAGGACGTGATCTGCCCCAAGTCCCAGAGACAGTAAGTGGAAGAAGCAGGATTTGTACCCATACCCTCTACCACTACGTCTACCGCGGATGAGGTCTTGGCTTTGCTGGCCTTCCAGTTGCTTCCTGCTCCGACATTCTAAGATTCTTTGAGTTCTCATCTACTCCCATGGCCTCGGCCCTTGACCCATGCTGACAGTGGGGTTATTTGTTAATGTTGTTCAGTCGTGTTCGACTCTGCGTGACTCCAATTTGGGGTTTTCTTGGCAAAGATACAGGAGTAGTTTGCCATTTCCTTCTCTAGCTCAATTTACAGGTGAGGAAACTGAGGCACACAAGGTTAAGTGACTTGCCCAGGGTCACACCACTAGTAGGTTTCTGAGCCTGGATTTGGACTCAGGAAGATGAGTCTTCTGGATTCCAAGCCCGGCGCTCTGTGTACTATGGTGCCACCTAGCTGCCCGCAGACGGTGGGGCTAAGAGAACACCCAAGTTTAGAAGTTAGCTCTAATTACTTCCTCCAGACTCCAGTGTCCACTGAGGCCCACTATGGCTGGATGTTTGCCAAGGGCGGTGGGTCACACAATTGGTGAGTGAACTTCCTCCTCGGAAGTCCTATGGCACTTACTCTGGGCTTCACCAGTCAGTTTAACACCGAATGTACGTTATCTTCAGTCATTCTCTAACTGCTCCTTTCAGATGGGAATCCTGGCTCAGGCTGAGAACATCTCCAGGGCAAAGACCAATTCGCTTTTGGGTAAAATCTCAGTAGAGCTTGTCACTGTCAATAGGGCCTAGATTTAGCACTGGAAAAGGCTTTAGTGGTCATAGAATCATAGATTTAGAGCCTGAAGTGAGCTAAGAGGTATCAAATCCACACCCCCCTTTTACAGATGAGGAAACTGAGGTGCAGAGAGGTATGAAATGACTTGGCCAAGGTCACATGGTAGTAAGTGACCAAGCTGGGATCTGAACTCAGTTTGCTTTGACACCTCCGGTCCCGTGACTCAAAATCCACCATTTTCCCTTACGCCATGCCCTGGCGAATCCCTCCTTTTCTTCGGTCTCAGTTTCCTTATGTGTAACAGATGATTGCTAGGATCACTTCCAGCCCTAAAACCTATTGACCTTTTCTTCCATGGCTAAGCCCGGCAGGAACCTAATTGCACAAGCATTTATTAAATGCTTACTGCACCAGGAGCAATGCTGGGCTCTGGGCATGCAGACACAAAAAAAATGGCAGAGTCTCCCCCCTCCAGGCACTTCTACGCTCTTGGGATGAAGCAACAGGTGCACAGAAGAGAGTAGGGCATGAGAACTTGGGGGTGTCAGGAGGGGCCCCGAGGAGGAAGTGGAATCTGAGCTGACCAACCCCCGTCCTATGAAGAAGGCTAGGGATTCTAAAATGAGAAGTCAGGGGAGGGCACAGCAGGATAACACAATTGGGAAATTAGTTATTGATTAATCGATTGGAAAAGTTCCTCTGCTCAGATTTCATAGGACGGACAGCTTAGAGACTAGTCTTAACATTTTCATTTTATAGATGATGAGGCTGAGGGCCAGGCAGCCTAGGGGACTCACCCCCAACTCTTTTGTATTTATTTGTATATAGGTGGCTCAGTGGATAGAGCACTGGGTCTGGATTAAGTCTAGAACAAGGAAGATCCAAATCAGACATTTACTAGCTGTGTGACCATGGACAAGTCACTTAATTTAGTTTCCTCAACTGTAAAATAGGGTTGTTGGGAGAATCAAATGAGGCAACATTTGTAAAATGTTTAGCACAGGACCTGGTACACAGTAAGTGTTTAATGAATGCTTGACCCCCCCTTCCCCTTTGTCTTTATTTTGTATACACACATATATGTATGTAGAAATATACATATATACACATAATTGTATAAATACATCTATGTGTATATAGGGACCTCTAGGTGGCGCCATAGTGTATAGAGCACTGGACCAGGGTCAGGAAGAGCTGAGTTCAAATGTGCCTACAGTCACTTACTAGCTGTGCGACCCAAGGCAAGTCACTTCACCCTGTTTGCCTCAGTTTCCTCATCTGTAAAATGAGCTGGAGAAGTAAATGGCAAACCGCTCCAGTGTCTCTGCTAAGAAAACCCCAAACAAGGTCACAAACAGTCAGACGCAACTCAAACAGCTGAAATGACTTAACAACAACAAAAATGTGTGTATAAGTCTATATCTATCTAGCCATTTAGTGTTTCTAAATGTCTTGTTATCTCTTCTTCAATGGAATGTAACCCCGCTCCCCCCACCCCCCAGAATGTAATCTCCTTGAGATCAGGGATTATTTTATTCTTTGCATTAGCATCCTGCCACCTTGGCACATAGTAGGAGCTGATTAAATGCTTATTAATTGATAAGGCAAAGTAAAGAAGCATTTATTAGGTACCTACTGTGTCTCAGGCACTAGGAGCAGTGAAGCGGATACAAAGAAAGCCAATACAGTCCCTGCCCTCAAGGAGTCTGCACTCTGCTGGCAGAGAAAACATTCAAGTCACCAGGTGTGTACAAGGTATACAAGGAGTGGATGGAAGGCACTGGGGGGTGGGGGAGAAAGGCCCCCCGGGGTAGGTCTTCCAGGAAGCCCGGGAAGGTAGGCGGTAGAGGTGAGCTCCCACAGACAGGATGGAGAGCCGATCAAACGGAAGTCCTCCGGCTCCACATCTAGCTTTCTTTCTCCCCCTACCGCCTCATCTCCCAAGGAAAAGAAGAGAGGGGTGTTTGTTGAAAGGGCAGAGCTGGGCGGGGGAGGCGCAAGGATCGATCCCAGCTCACTCCTGACTTCCTGGAAGAAAGGACCCACTGCATGCATGACCCATCTGCTGGGGTGTGGCATCTCCCAGGCCCAATTTCCTCACTCAGCAATTGTCTGTGAGAAAAAAAAAAAAGAAAAAACAAGCAAGAAAAAGAAAAAGAACCAGACAGAGGGTGGAGAAAGTCATTCCAACTTTTGAATGTTAGAGTTCAGCGCCCATTTGGTGCTCCAGCTTTGGCTGGCGCTTGTCAATTAGTTCCAACTGTCTGCAGGAACCCAGCTCTGGCTTCCTGTGCAAATTGCCCCCAGTGCTTCCCTCACACAAATGTGGCCTTCAGGACGTTTCACAGGGGAGGTAATCACCACAGGGAGGTATTTTTGCAGATTCCTCTGGAACAGCTGCCTCTTTCCCTATACCCTCCTGGGGAGGGGAGTGAGGAGGGGGAGCACAAGGAAGCCTTTGAGTGCCCTGCTATTGTCCAGTGTGGAGTCTGGGTGAGACTGCTTTGTTCTTCCCAATCGCTTTAATAAGGTTAGCATATTAGGACCACTGGCCCTAAGACCAGAGTGCTTCGTGTCGTCACCGGGCACTTCGTAAGATGCCAAGTGACCTGAGACCTGCTGAATCCAGGAGAGACGGATACAGGAGGAGAAAACATGGATATATGTGCATTCTCTCACCTGCCTGCTAGCATTTGGTTTTGGGGTGAGGCGGCTGGGTGGGGAAGCTGAGACTATAAGGGAGAAGGGTAGGAGGGATGGTGGGGCTGAGCTGAAGGAACTTGGCTTCTTGGTGCATGAGAAACTCCAGAAATATCAGCCCAGGAGTGACGCCTCCCTAGCCAGTGAGTGAGTTCCCTGTCTGGGCGCAGCCCCCAGATCCGTTTTACACATCGCCACTGGGTACCTGGGCTCCTTGCCCCTCTCCCCAACAGCCAAACCCAGCACCTCTGAGAACTGCCTCTTCCGGATCGTAAACATTTGTCAGGGTTTGTGTGAAACCACGAATTAAGAGTGTCTGCCAAGCCCTTTGAGAGTAGGACCGCCTGTCGGGCTCAGATGATTTGTGCTTCTCCAAGCTTTGCTCATCAAAGCTTTTATGAGTTCACTTTGGCCAGGCCTCTATTTTTCCATGTGGTGAGATCACACACCTGGAAAACAGGCAGGGAGACACGGTCCCTCTGTCCTGAATGAAGTTCCTTGTTCTCCTCTGACTCTGGAGCTTTCAGCCTCATGCTTGTTAAAGTGATGGCCTGGCTATAAAATGTGTTTGCCTTCCCAGCAAACCCTTGCCGCGGCCTCACTCTTACGGTCGGACGAATGGCAGGTGAACCAGAGATCACGGAGCAGAAGCCAACCTGGCTTTGGGTCTAAAGCGCTCTGCCAGTGGAGATGGGCAGGGGTCCCAGGGGGAGATGGGGAAGCCTCTGGTCCACTTCTCTGGTAGTAGACTGTGGTGTTCCCTTCCTTCACACGTGACACCCAGGGCTTACCTGCCATCCGCAACAGTCATGCTCTGGATCTGAAGAGACCTCAGAGGCCATCCCGGCCAACTTACTCGTTTTTCAGTTGAGGAAACTGATGTCCAGGGAATTGCCGAGATCACACACAGAGGGAGCATCAGAGGTGGGATTAAAGCCCAGGTGTCCCCACACCAGAGCTGCTGCACCTCGTGGCTCCTGGGAGCCTGTCTCAGAAATGCCGCATGTGGGGGTGGGGGTGCTTAGTTTGAGCTCTTCAGCAAGTAGGTCTAAACAGCAAGATCTGTCAGTTTTCCCTTCTCTAAAAAGCGCCCGTATCAGTTCTTCACAAAGAAAAGGCAGAGGCCCAGGTCAGGTTCTGTCACAAACACAATCCACCAGGTAATGTCAGCTACGTGACTTTGAGAGCTCCTGAGGAGGACACGAAAAGGAAAAAGGAAGCAGGGCCTCTGCCCTTGGGGAACTTCCAAACTGGGTGGGGAAACAGCGTATGCCCATGAGAAGAGACAGCAAAAAAGGGAACTAGAATGTTGAGTCTTGGGAAGGATCCCAGAGGCTGTCTCATCTGACATCTTCATTTTACAGATGAGGAAACTGAGACCTACAGTATGGAGGTGAAAAGACTAAGCTAAAGTCATATGGTGGCAAGTGACTGACCTGGGCTAATCCTGACCCTGGCCAATCCCTCAGGAGTTTAGTTTCAATGTTGGAATGAAATGAGATACTTGTGGGTCATCCAACAATTCACAAAAGGGGATTTACTTAGCCAGCACGTGGGAAGGACTGCTCTGCTGCTCTGCCCACATTTCAATCCAACAGTCATTTATGGAGGGCCTGCTATGGGGCCCTGTTAGGCACTGGTGCTAGGCAGTAGGGATAGAGAGACAAAACCAAAAAGTCCCTGCCCTCAAGGAGCTTATATTCTACTGGGAGAAAACAATGTATAGACAGATAAATACAGTCATGATATGTACAGAGTCAAAATATGAAGTGAATTTGGGGGCAGATCATTTCCTTCTCTTATAGGGGGTTGAAAATGAGCTCTTCTTTGAAGGAATCTAGACATTCTAGGGGGCATTGGGGAAGAGGGATGGTATTCCAGTTATGGGGACAGGCATGGGGAAGAGAGGTGGTGGTCCAGGCATGGGGACAGGCATGGGGAAGAGGGATGGTGTTCCAGACATGGGGACAGGCATGGGGAAGAGAGATGGTGGTCCAGGCATGGGGACAGGCATGGGGAAGAGGGATGGTGTTCCAGGCATGGGGACAGCCCAGTTCATGGCATTCAGGCAGGTATGGAATGTTATCTATGGAGGAACATCTAATAGAATGGTTTGGATGGAAGGCAGAGTGTGTGATCTTCGGTCTCTCCCTGTGTACTGGCTCCTTACTACTGCCTACAAACATGCCCATGTTTCTCCCATCCTCAAACTGACTTTCAAGACATCTCAAACTGGACATCTAGGTGGCATCTTAAACTCAATATGCCCCAAACCAAACTCATTTTTCTTTCTCCCTAAACCCTATGTATGCATTTTTTTTTACCTTCCTTATTACTGTAGAGGGCACCATCATCCCCCCAGGACCTCAGGTTCCCAATCTAGGTGTTGTCCTCAACATCTCACTATCTCTCACCCCTCATATCCAATCTGGCATATAATAGATGCTTAGTAAGTGCTTATTGAATAACTGACTCACTGCTGGATAGGAGAGGAGAGAGAATGAAGTCAGGGAAGCTGAAAGGGTGCAGTTGATAGGTGGTAAAGTCCTGACTAGTATGGTGGCTAGGTGAGTGAAGAAAATGGGATGTATGTGAGATAGCAGGCCATCTTCCCACTATATATCACCCCCTTCTGCATCTGGAAGTGGCAGCCTTTGAGTAGGAATGTGACCAATGCAGTTTTGAAAGACACATCACTGATGATCTAATCAGCCTGGTCATAGGATGATAGGACTTAGAGCTGGAAGGAATCTTGGAGGGTTATCTAATTGCCTTATTTTACAGATGGAGAAACTGAGGTTTGGAGAGATGAAATGACTTGTCCAAGCTCACATAGGTGGTAAGTAGCAGAGCTGAGGCTCAGATTCCTGTTGGCTAATTCTAGAACCCGTGTTCTTTCCACAGTGCCACACTACTTTGGGTGTCTGTGGCGTATCACAAATGGTATTGGAGTTAGAGCCTTCAGCTGGTGGAATCCAACGGAGATCTCTCTCACTGAAGGTCCTCAAACTGAGACTAGATGACCACTTGTCAGGTATGTGATGGAGGACACTCTCACTCAGGTACAAGTTGGACAAGGTAGCCTTGGAGATGACTCGGGGATTTTGAGGTTCAGTGAGTCTTGGTAGCAAGCCTCTGGAGGGCAAGAACTACTCTATCTAGCCCTTTTCTCTGGGAGTAGAATTTTGGTTTCTTCTTGCTCAATATAAGCCAAGAAGATATCCACTCAGCCTGAGAAAAGTGCCCTTGGTGAGCATGCCAGACTGGGCCACTCTCCTTGCTCTCCATCCTTTGTCTTCCCAGCCTGGCTTCCCCCCTGGTGAAAATTTGACTTCCTGATGAGTCCCATAACTCCATTCAGTTCCATGGCATCCTCTCCCTTTCCTCTCACTCCTCCCCTTGAGACATGACTTTAATCTGTCCTAGGACGCATGGGTAACCTTCCCATCAATCTCAATGCCTCCTCCTCCTCCTCCTCCTCCTCCTCCTTCTTCTTCTTCTTCTTCTTCTTCTTTTTTGGCTAGGCAATGGGGTTAAGTGACTTGCCCAGGGTCACACAGCTAGTAAGTATTATGTGTGTGAGGCCGGATTTGAACTCAGGTCCTCCTGAATCCAGAGCCATTGCTCTATCCACTGCACCACCTAGGTGCCCCTCAATGCCATCTTCTTAATAGATAAGTGTGATCATGTGGGTCATCAATCCCCTCTTCACTCAAGGCTTTCAGTAGCTGGGTCATACGGTGGATAGAGTATTGGACTTAGAGCTTAGGAAGACCTGAGCTCGGATCCTACCTCAGATACTTGCTAGTGAGGAGGGGAAAAAAGCAACAACCTTATTATCAGAATATGCTGTTTGACTGCATTACTCTTCACTGTTGTATAATAGACTGAATACACACAATTTGACCACTTCCATCCTGTCTAGGCTGCATACATGATGCTTTAATGCCCAAAGAACACAACCTTCAGCTACATACAACCCCATGAATGTTGCGCTCAGGGCAAATAGTGATTTTCCACATGAACTTCAGACTCCATCCCATTGGTCCATTCAAATTCCCAGAATTCTACTGACTGGCTCTTTTCTCTAAGCAGTCTTGAAAAAACCACATAGAAATCTATACTCTAGGAAAGCTGAGGCTGTTGCCAAAAATCAGGCTTCCTTAGTGTACTAATAAATTTCATTTCTATTCACTTTATTTGATCTCCAGTCTTATGGACCCATTGGTGAGTAAAATATTTTCAGGAGGCCAAATCCCTCCTGGTTGAGGAATTCCTCAACACTAATGTTGTGACTCCAGGCAAGTCAGTTCACTTCTTGACCTCAGTTTCCTCATATGTAAAATGGTGAAAATAGTAGCATCTACCTCATAGGATTGTTGTGAGAATCCAATGAGCTAACATATGGAAAGTGCTTTGAAAATTCTGAAGTAGTATATAAAGACTTCTTCTCCTTTTTATTATTATTATTATTATTATTATTGTCATTATGGTTCTTAGGATAGAACACAAGCTCTCTATCTCAGCGCTCCAGAACATTTACCATCTAGCTCCCACTTGACTATTACTTGACTCTGACCTTTTAAATTTCAGCCAAAATGGACTCTTAGCCAGATATTAATCTTGTTTTGCCCTGTCTGACTTTCTTGCATTTATCCATGTCTCCCCCATGCCTGTTAATATTCTCTCTTCTAGCTCAGGTGTTCCCTTCTCTAAGAAGCCTTCTCAGTTTCTCCCAGCCAGAAGAAAGTCTTCCTTGGATCTCTAATCCCCCTCTATTTAACCTTTCATATACTAGATAAATTATAATTCCTGTAGTGAGCCCCCCTCCCCTTCAGTAGCAGTTTTCTGGGATCCTTCCACTCCCCCCACACTTCCTGCTTTGGAGAGATCTGAAAAATAGCCTAGAGTCACTGGCATAACCTGACCCAGCTATTACGGGGGGGAAGGGAGGGATGAGAGAAGAAAAGAAATGGAGAGAAAGAAGGAGCTTCTCTCTGAATGCTACAAGATTCAGTGGGAGGCACATTGACCAGGAGATGGGGCAGGGATGAGGCAAACCCCTAAAGACTTAAGGTGGCCTGGCTTGGAGCCCAAAATAGAAAGCCATCGATCAGTTGAAGGTAGAGCCATTTCCATAGTCACATGAGGAGATTCTTTGGATGAAGGGTGGGTCTGTGGGACCTGATTATAAAACATCAGAAGGTTAAAATTGGATGGAGGTACTTGATGTACCACTGTTGGGCAGAGTTGGAAATAAGGACTGGGAAAGTTGAACCTCTTCTACAATTGTTTCATGGTCCACCCTCTTGAGAGGAGGTTCAGGAAGAAGAGAGAGAGTTAGCACCATCTGCTGGATGAGAAATGAACATCGAGGACTGGAGCTGAAGGCAGCAATCATGGAATACTAGAGGACCATGGTGATTGAGTGGCAGAATACCAATAGGACAGCTGGCAAAAGAACAGAGTCCCAGCACAGAACTCCGGCATGTGGGGTAAACTTTGGCTTCACCTTTTTCATGGTCCTATCAGGGTAGTATTATCAATCACAGGGATTATGCAGGTCCATAGGAAGGAAGGTATAACACTGGAGGGGTGTTATTTTCGACTCTATCTGTAGGATTGCAAAAGAGTTCTTTCTGTGCCCTTTGTTGTGTAAATAAAGCTGTCCTATTTTTTGAAGCCTTGTAAGACTGAATGCTTATAAGAGGTGTTAGTGGCTGCCCTTAGGGAGTATCAGATACATTCAGAGAAACAAGAGGTAAGTTTTAAACCCCCTGTGTTAGGAAGAAGACAGTGACAATGTAAATATGGTTATTTTTGTATCTATCTTATCTACCTACTGGATTGTAAACTCTTTGAATGTAGATAGAGTATCGCTTATCAGTTTTGCTCTGTATGTTAGCTGCTAAATATATGAATGCTGAATTATAATGTTGAATTTTCTGCAAACTGAGTAATCTGGTTGTTCAGAAGTAAACTTAGAATCCTCCTCTAGAACCCCAAGCTCCCTGGATTTATCTGTGTAGTTTAGCATGAACTATGTTTCCCATAGTTTTAGCTTCTGAGCCCTTCTTCCTTCTAAGTTCTAGTTCTTTAATTCCATTTGTCTTTTTCATATCTCCATCTGGACATTCCTTAGTACTTCAAGTTCAGCATGCCCAGAACTCATGATCTTTCCCTTTCATCCTAACTTCTCTATTTAGGTATAGGGCACCACCATCTTTCTAGGCACCATGGTTTCTAATCTTGGAGTCATCCATAGCTCTTCATTATCATTCATCCTCCACATCCAGTCAGTTGCCAGTTCCACCATTTTGACATCTCTTGCATCCATCTCCTTTATTATAACACAACCGCTCTAGACCACATCTTCTTTCCTGGACTATTGCAGTAGCTTTTTAATTGATCCCCCTGCTTCTAGCTTCTCCTTTTTTCCAATCCACTATGCACATAGTGGAAAGTGTGGAGATCTCTAAATCAAAGAAATTTAGTTTTTGAAAATTTAGAAATTGAGATTTCTTGACCATGTCACTCCTCTGTGAAGGAAGCTTCAGGGGTTCTTCATCACTGCTAGTGGAGATGGGCAGGGGTTCCTGGGAGAGATGGGGAAGCCTCTGGTCCACTTCTCTGGTAGTAGACTGTGGTGTTCCCTTCCCTCGCACATGACACCCAGGGCTTACCTGCCATCCACAACAGTCATGCTCTGGATCTGCAAGGGACCTCAGAGGCCATCCCATCTAACTTATGCATTTTTCAGTACTATAGGATGATTATCTGGCTTCCCTTCTCTTACTCTATAATCCAAATAAATTGGGCTATTTGCTGTTTCCCATACTTGACATTTCATCTCCCACCCGCATGCTTTTACAAAGGTTGCCTTCATGCCTGGAAAGTGCTTCCCTCTACTTCTTAGGACAGTCTAGATGGAATGATCACTGACTGACTCACTAATCAGGACAGCACAACACTAAGGTTGTGGTCCCAAAGCTGAGTGGATTAAGTCACTTAGGGCATGCTCTTGTTAGATTCAGTGAACCAGAGGGTGTAGTGAAAGGATAGATGGCAAGCAGATGGCTGGAGTGAACTAGGAATTTGGGTTTTATCCTAGAGGCAATAGGGAGCCACTGGAAATTTTTTTGAGGAGGGGAGTGACAAAATCAGGCCTATGCCTTAGGAAGGTTTGGTATGATGGAAAAAATAATTGGCTTTGAAATCAGATGATCTGGGTTAAAAACCTGTCATGAGGAAGTTGGATTAGATGGTCTTTAAGGCCCCTTCTAGTTCCAAATCTATGGTTTTATCCAGCTCTTCTCGTCTATGAGTCTATTAATTATGATGTGAGAGAGTCTAATATGTTCAATGAAGAATGAAACAAATCCTAAGAAGGGAGAGGACATTAAGGAATTTGAGAGGACAAAGGCTATTTTCACTTGGGGAGCGTGGTGTGGAGTGTGGAGTGTGGTCAGGAAAGACTTCATTGAAGAGGTGGCTTCTGAATTAATCCTTGAAGAAAGCTGAGGGAATGAAGGAGTTTAAACAGATTGGAAGGAGAGGTAGGAGCTGTGAGTCAAAAGAGAAGAAGAACGGTCCATTTACTAATACCATAGCACAGATGGGTCCGTATATGGTCGCAGAGAAGGACCCTAAGAGAATAGAAAAAAAGAATACATTTTCATTGGTGGATGGGAGGATGGAGAGTAGGGAATAAAATGATAAATAGGACCCCAGGGGCTCTGTCCAACATGAATTGGGGCTGGGAAATTGACTCATGCTAGCCTGAGGACACCTTGGGGCAACATCAAGGCATATTCTGATGGAGAGAGAAGTCAGGCTGCAAAATGGGGAATGAGAATGAAAGCAGTCTCCTAAAAATGTAGCCTAGAGTAGGTGAAAGGGACATAAGGTTTGATAGATAGAGGATACAGACAGAGAGACAGATATGCAAGTAGAGATTGATAGATGGATGGATTAATAGCTATAAAGATATGTAGGTAGAGGCAGATAGACATAATAGATATAGATATGTAAATAAAGATTGATTGATAGATGGATAGATAAAGACAGATGGATAGATAGATACAAATATGTGAGTAGATACAGCTATAAAGCGATCAATCGATTCATAACTAGTTAGATGGATAGCTAAAGGACCAGATTGTAGGAGGCCTCAAATGTCAGCATAAGTTTGTTTGATTGACGAGGCACTAGGGAGCCACTGAAGATTTTTGAGACAGCTGTGACTTAGTGGGGAAAGTAATGAACCTGGAATCAGGAAGACCTGGGCTAGAATCTAGCCTCAGATATCAGTTAGCTTTGAGACCTTCCTTTAGTCACTGACCACCTCCAAAATTCAATATCCTTATCAATGAAATGGGAGTAATAATAACATCTCCCTCACAGGGTTGCAGTGAGGATCAAAATAAAATGAGATTATATATGTCAAGTATATTGCAAGCCTCTAAAATCCTATATAAATATGAGTTCTTATCAAGGACAGTCATCATCAGTGGTGTCTTAGAAAGATGACTCCTTGGTCAGTGAAATATGAACTAGAATGGAAGTAGAATGACTGATTAGCAGGCAGAGGAGAAGAGATAGGCATCTGACCTAGAATGGCGGCCGAGGGAGTGGAGAGATGCGAGATATTGCCCCCATAAGGGGAGGCCAGCTCTAGAGAAGAAACTGTTCAGAAGGTGGTGAGCTGCCAGTCAGAAGAAGATAGCACTTTTGGTAAAACTGAATGGACTGAACTACCAATTAGAAAACAGCAATCCTCAGGGAAATTACATGGACTGGATTGGGAGAAGCAGGAAGAAGTACGCTAAACTGATCCTCCATCCCAATTCCTTTAAACAGTTCTAAAAAAGACCAGAGTGAATCCTGATTGGGAAATTCAAGAAAAATATCACAATGAATAATTTTTCAAGGTCAGGTTGGCACAAGGGGATATATGGAGAGGTCAGTGGACACTGGGCCATGGGGAGTGTGCCAGGGCAAGAAGAGGTCCCAGATACCACATAGGGGGACCTAGATTTGTGCAGGGTACAGGAACAGGTGACAACCAGCAGTCCATTGTTCACTACCCAGTTCTGGGTCACACATCCAAATCTACTCCTAGCCCATGACAGAAGTGCTGTCTCCTAATTCACAGTTCAAAAGTGGGGTTGCAAAATGAGAGACAAATTTATTGAGTAAGAGCATGTTTAAAAGTCAGAAGTAGCTGTGTGACTCAGACTCCAGGAGGGGGGGAGAGGTCTCAGTTCCAGCTTCCAGCCTAGCCAGAAGCCTGTAGAGGAATAAACAGGGCAGGAATTCCAGACCAAAAGGAAAATTACAATTCTGTTATTTTGAATTAGCTGAACTTTGCATCTGACTGTTAGTGGCTGAGTCCAGCAGCAGTCTACTGAAACTCCAAATGGGGCAAACCTACAGGCATGTTGCTCAGACCCAAACCCAGGTCAGAAACTTGCAGAGATCAGACTAGGGAAGTGGGGGTGGAGTGGGGTGCTGGGAGGAGACATCAGTAAGACTGCCCTGGATCAGATCACTTTGAGAGCACTGGAAACTTGCAGGTCCCACACCTGAGTTGTCCCAGACATCATGGAATAAAAAATACTCATTATCCCAAGAAAATAGAAGCAGGACTATCCTAGACATTCACACCAGAAGTGTCCAGAGCCTGTCCATAACATAAAGTCCAAAATAAGAAAGTAAAGTGCAAGAAAGAGGAGACCAAAGAAAAATCCCACCATAAAAAATGATCATGATGATAGAGATGTATGAGACAGAAACCCAGAGGAAGAGAATGACACCAAAATACCTGCAAGTAAAGCCTCAGAGAAAAACATAGCATAGGTCAAATTTGACTAGAATGCCTGGAAGAGATGAAACAAGAGTTTAAAAAAAGCATTTGTAAATGAAATGAGAATGCTAGAGAAAAATTGGGAAAGAAGTGAGAGCTATGGAAAAATAACTGGAAAGAAAATTGAGTTTGGCAAATGTAATATCAAGCAAAAAACTCCCTGAAAATTAGGATGGACTAAATAGAAACTATGATGAAGAAATGTTAAAGTAAAAAGACCGAAAAGATAGGAAAAAGTAAGGCACCTCATAGCAAAAGCAACTGAACTGGAAAAGAGATAAAGGAGAGATCATTTAAGAACCATTAAACTACCTGAAAGTCATGACAAACAAAAAGAGCTCAGACATCATATTTTAAGAAATCATAAAAGAAAATTTCTCAGTTCTCTTAAAAGCGAAGGGCAAAATGGAAAGAAAAAGAATCTACTGATCATTTCCTAAAAGAAACCACAAAATGAAATTTCTGTGGAACATCATAATCTCATTCAGAGTTAGATTGGAAACTTAAAACTGTAAGTTAGACAAAGATACTGAAAATAGTCACAAAGAATTCAAGGATTGAAGTGTCACAGTCAGGATCACGCAAGATTTAGCAGCCACCACAATGAGGAGTAAAGAGCTTGTAATATAAAATTCCAGAAGGATATAGGCTTAATACAAGAATCACTTATTCAACATAACTGAATATGATCATAGAGTAAAAAAAAATGGACCTTTAATGAAATAAAAGATTTCCAAACATTCCTGATGAAAAGGCCAGAAATGTATAGAAACTGAAGTAAAAGCACAGTAGTCAAGAAAACAGAAAAAGGAAATGGTGAAGGGTATGACCTTAGAAAAACCTGTGAAGACTTATATGGAATAACACAGATTACAGTGAACAGAAGTGGAAGATCCATTTATACAATGACAACAATATTTTAGGGACAAACAGCTTTGAAAGGCTAAGGAACTATGATTAGCATAGTGACCAACATAGTTCCAGGACATTATAGTGCATGATACCTACCTCCTGATAAAGAAGAGAAGGACTAAGAGAGCAGAATGGGAAATGTTGGGGGGTTTTTTTTTGTTTGTTTTTTTGAGATTGGCAATGGGGTAATTCGTTTTGCTTGACTATACACGTTTTTTAACAGGATTTTGTTTTTCTTTTTTCTCAATTGGGGGTGGGGGGAGGTGGAAAGGAGTGATGGAAAATTTTTTCTGATTAAAAAATAAAATTCAATCAAAAAAAGAAGAAATTTCGTGGACTGAGTTGCCAGTTAGAAAGCAGCACTTCCTGGGGAAAATTCATGAATTTGACTCACTCTTCTGGGAGAGACTCTGGCTATTTCTTTTGATTTTAATCCTATTACCCTTCTCACTAAGCACTCTCTACTTCTCCCTCTTCATTGTCTATACCTCAGTCAGTCCTCCTAGTTATCTATTTTGGTGCTCATCTGTGAACCCAACTTAGTCTGGAAAAACCCAAGTTCCAGTATGTGAAGATGATAGATGGGGAAACAAAGGATAGAGTACAACGACCTCCCCTGGAGTTAACGACTAAAATTTATTCTGCCAGTGGAATGTGTCTAACTTCATGGTAAACCCACATGGATCTTTGATGGCAGTGTCTACTTCTGCTTTATCAACTTCACCTATTAACTTTATCTTTGAAAGGAAATATGAGTTCCAATGCCAAATAGGGCTAAATGTAGTTCTCTTTAAGAAGGTTGAAGGGTGGGGCTAGGAAGGGAAAGGTGATATAGGGACATTTGTAAATTGTAGACTAATTAATTCTAATATCAAGCAAAATATAAGACAGATTCATTTTGTTCTGCTTGGCCAAAGAAGGCAGAGCTTGAATCAGTGGTCGGGAATTATAGGGAGGTAGATTTAACACAAGATAAGGAAGCATTTCCTGATAAATGGAGGTGGGATGGAATGCTTGGGACTTATTACATTCCTAGCAGCAAAAGGCTTCAGGTAGAAACGTTTTTGAGATGTTGCAGAGTGGACCATTACATCAATCAGGTAGAGGTTTAGGCTTCAAACGTCTCCAATCATAAGATTCTATGGAATAGCTATTCAACCTTGGCTTGATAATACTATAGTGTGTGCCTGGCAAGAGTGGACGCAAGACCTAGGACCATCTTAGACTCTGGCCTCAGATTCCAATTAGCTGTGTGACCTTGGACCAGTCACTTACTTAGCCTCGGTATCCTTACCTGTAAAATGAGAGTAAAAATAACACTTTAGAGTTGGAAGACGGCGTAGAGGTTGCCCCGACAAACCTCTTGCCCAGAGTAAAAATACCCTTGACGATATTGTTGATAGCCGGTCAGGTAACTCCTATTAAGAATTCCTGATAATAGGAAGCTGCTGCTCAGAAGATAATTCATTCATCCCTTTCATTGGATGGTTAAAATTGTTAGGAAGCTCTTTATACAGGGTATCTCAAAAGTCTTAGTTCAATTTTAAGCCTTAATTGCTTATTGTTATTGAGCCAAAATCCACCTTCTTCCAATACCCTTTCTAGTTCTGCCCTATAGAGCTATAAAAATCAAGCCTAACTATCTTCCAGATGAGACCCTTCCATCCATTTGGAGACAGTACCTATGTCCTCACTTACCTTCCTGTCTCCAGGTCTTCAAGCATCCTCATTTAAAGAATGACTCTTCCCAGGACATGTTTTCCAGACCCCATGTCATCTTGGCCATCTTCTTCTGGACATATTCCACGTTGTCGATGTCCTACCCTAAATGAGGAATGACCAGAAGGGTGCAGACATGGACTGTACAGGGATTATTGCCTTCCTTTTGCAAGGCACCATTCTTCTCCTGATTCAACTCTTGATTCTCATTAATTTTGTTGGCAGCCATTTGATCAATCAATCAATCAACAAGTGCTTATTAAGCTCCTTTTCTGTGCCAAGCACTGTGCTAGTCTCTGGGTATAACAAAGAACAGAACAAAACAGTCTGTGCCCTCAAGGAACTTAATTGTCTCATACTGGGCTTGTGGTCATCTAATAACCAGGAGTCTTTTTCATATGAGCTCCTTTCAAAGCCGTACCCTGCCATCCTGTATGTGTGTAATTTTAAAAGATCTGCTCGTAAGACTTTACATTTATTCTAAATGAATTTCATTCTAGTCTGTTGAGATGGTTTTGAGTTTTAATTAGATCATCTAGTAAATTAGCCATCACTCCCAACTTTTCATCATTTGTAAATGTGATGTAAGCTATGTATTCATTCTAATAATAATAATAATAATACATAACATTGAACATGATAGGACCTAAGAGAATCCTCTTTTCTCCCCTTTCCCCCCAACCCTGTCCTTGTGAGAGACTTTTTTCTAGGAGGAAACACATTCATCAATATTCTTGGGTACAATTGTTTAACCGTTTATAAACTCATTTGCCAATGTCATCATCCACTTTTGATTTCTTTGTCTTTGTCATAAGGACCTCTTGTGAGACTGTAAAATACTTTGCTGAAATACAAGTATAAGCCTATTATCTATCTATAGCCTACCCATCTCATAATGATGAAAAAAAGGAAATTGAAATTAGTTTGGTATAACTTAATTTGAATGAGTTAATGCTAATTCCTAGTTACTGTTTCTTTCTTTTAGATTTATTCCAAACTATTTAATGTCATGGATTTGGAGTCAAAGGACCTGGGTGCATATTCTGACTCTGTGTGACTTGGTGCAGGTCTATTACCTTCTCTGGGATTCAGTTTTCCGGTCTGTAAAAGTAAGGGGTTAGAACAGATGACCTATAAGATCCCTTCCAGCTGCAAAGCTATGGTCCTATCACTCTTCTCTTTAGGGACTGCTGTCTGTTTTTTGGCATTTAGTTTCTTTTCTCTCTTTTTTTAAACAAACTTTTCCCATTTCCCTTTTCTAATCTTCATGATTCCTCAAAGATGACCAGCAATGACCCCACAATCTTATATACAAGTTGCTGGGTTTTTCTTTTCTTTTTTTCTTTTTTGATTTGTTTTGTTTCAGTATCTTAAGATATAATTAGGCAGCTAGGTGGTGCAGTGGATAGAGCACCAGATCTGGAGCCAGGAAGACTCATCTTCCTGAGTTCAAATCCAACCTCAGACATTTACTAGCTGTGTGACCCTGGGTAAGTCACTTAGCCCTGTTTGCCTCAGTTCCTCATCTGTAACACAAGCTGGAGAAGAAAATGGCAAACTACTTCAGTATCTCTGCCAAGGAAACCCCACATGAGGATATGAAGAGTCGGATGTTACTGAATAACAAGAACTAGACCCATTTAAGCTGGAAGGTCATCTTCTGGTCACAGGTGAGGAGTAGGGAGGTGGTCATTTGGCAAGGCCAAAGCTGAGGCCTCTCCTTCCCCCCTTCTCCATCTGCCATGGCAGTTCCTCCTTAGGTTTGTGCTAGAAAGCCATATAATCCATTTTCCAGAATTCAATCCATTCACAACTCATTAAATCACATTTAGATGATCCCTGGGGCAAGGTCAAACTAGCTATCCAAACACAAGTCTTGTGTACTTCAAAGGCCTTTTTAACACTTAGTCTAAGGTCTATTTCTGACTGTTTGGGACATGTTCTCACCCAGTTAAGGTATTAGGGCTAAGATGTTGTGGGGTGGTTTTGACCTCACCCTTACACTCTGATCCCATTTCTCTCTGAATTCTTCATAATCATCATTTCTTATGGTGAAATAGTATCCCATTATACTTTCATATCACAACTTGTACAGCTATTTCTCTTTCCATGGGCACTCACTTGGTTTCCAGTTCTTAGCAATCACAGAAATACTGCTACAAATATTTTTGTACAAATGGGCCTTCACCTTCTGTCCTTGACTTCCTTTGAGGTCAAAGGGTCATTATTGGGACAAAAGGTATGAACACTGGCATGATTTTTCTCATACAATTTCAGATTGCCTTCCAGAGAAGCTATACCAGTTCACAGCTCTACCAGTCAATGTCTAAGCCCAGCTCCATGGACTAATTTAATCATTTATCATCTTTGTCACTTTGATGAGTGTGAGGTGAAACCTCAGAGTTGTTTTATTTTGCATTTCCTTTGTTATTAGCGATTTAGATCAGTCATAGATGGTTGCTGATAGTTTGTGATTCTTCTTTTATCATTTATCATTTGGAGAATGTCTGAGTAGCATTGCATATTAAAGAGATCTATGTCTTGGGGAAGGGCTCTAAAGTGGATGAAATATACTCATGTAAGGAAATCCATGAGCTGGAGTGGGGAGCCAGGGTAGACGGTACAGACAGAAAGAGACGAGATGTCATTATACTCTGTCTCCTTAATGTCTGAACAGAAGGAGGATGTAGATAAGGTTGACATGATGGAAGGTAAGTGTTCTCACTCATAGTATCCTAGGAGGCATCATTACAGTATTCTCAATGTTCTTTTGGATTTCAAAATTAAAGCAAGTGTTTGAAAATTAATTACATTTTGGGAATATGGGGGAAATCATAGCAGTCACAGAACACTAGAATGTCAGAGCTAGGGGAATACTTAAATATCTAGCCTACCCCCTCAGTCTACAGGGGATAAGTTATGGTGAGTGAGAGAGAGAAGTCAAGGATGATGCTGTGGTTGAAAGCCTTGGTGATTAAGAGGATGGGGGTGCCCTTGGTAGTAATATGGATGTTCCAAAGAGGGGACAGTTTTGGGGGAAAAACAATGAGTTTTGTTTAAGATGTGTTGAGCTTGAGATGCATATCGGTCATCTAGTTTGAGATGTCCAAAAGGCAGTTGTTAATGTGAAACCGGAGCTCAGGAGAGAGGTTAGGGCTGTAGATCTGGGAATTAACCACATAGGAAAAGATAATGGAAAACATGGACGCTGAAGAGATCACTGAATGAGATAGTATAGATGGAGAAGAGAAGAAGGCCTTTTGTGGCAGAACCTTGGGGCATCCCTATGGTTAGCAGTGTGATGTGGATGAAGATCTAGCAAAATGGGACACCTAAGTAAAACAGTGGATAGAGCACTGAACCTGGAGTCAGGAAGACCTGAGTTCAAATCTGGCCTCAGACATTAAGTGGCTACGTGACCCTCTATTTGCCTCCACTTCCATATCTGTAAAATGGGGATAATAATAGCACCTATCTCCCAGGGTTGTTGTGAAGCTTAAACAAGATAATAATTATAAAGCACTTAGCATGGTGCCTGCCACTATATAAATGTTAGCTGTTATTAGCTATTTTAAAGAGCAGTCAGATAGGTAAGGGGCAGCTAGGAAATGCAGTGGATAGAGTTCTGAGCCTGGAGTCAGGATCTTTTGAGTTCAAATCTGGCCTCAGACACTTACTAGCTATGTGACCCTGGGCAATTCACTTAACCTTGTTTGCCTCAGTTTCCTCATCTGTAAAATGAGCTGGAGAAGGAAATGGTAAACCATGTAGTGCCAAGAAAACCCCAAATAGGGTCACAAAGAATTGGACACAACTGAAAACGACTGAACAATGACGATAGATAGGGAAGAGGGAAACCAGGAGAGTGTAGTGTCATAAAACCTATAGAGAAGAGAGGAAAATTGAGAAATCAATAGTGGCAGAAAGGTTGAGAAGAATCGGGACTGAGAAAAGCCCATTAGATTTGGCCATTAAGAAGTAATCAGGAACTTCGGAGAGGGCGCTTGTGGTTAAAAAAGGAGGTCAAAAGTCAGACTAGAAAGGGTCTAGAATCTAATGAGATGAGAGGGAGATGAAGACAAACAGGTATAGACGGCTTCAAAATCTTTAATACTGACGGTTGTTATTGTCTGAATATCCAAATTATGACTCATTTCACCCACTTGATGTTTCATCCAGTCCATTTTGTGTATGTGTGTGTATGTGTGCATGTGTGAGTGTTTGTGTGTGTGTGTGTGTGTGCGCACATACTGTTTGTCTTCAAGGCTTTGAGATCTCTGAATTGACAACTTTTGCCCTCTTGGTGGTACCTTTTTTTTTTCAATGTCTCCTACTCTTTTATGTGGTCAGACATCCCATTGCCTTCATCTATAAAATGGTGATTAATTATAGCTGCCATGCCTACCTCATAGGGTTATTAGTAAGATTTGTGGCCAGAGTTTTAGACTTGGAGACAAGACCTGAGTTTGAAAAAAAAAAAAAGGAAAGATCTGAGTTTGAATCCTGTCTTGGACACTAGTTTCATGACCCTGGGCAAATCACCTAACCCCTGTCTGACTCAGTTTCCTCATCTTTAAAATGGGAACATTAGTGGTACCCTACCTCACTATATTGTTGTGAGAAGCAAATGCAGTAATATGCCTAAAGTGCTTTGCAAACCTTAAAGTGCTATAAATGTTAGCTATTAATATTAATATTTTATGAAGTGTTTTATAAGTCTTAGAGTATATAAAGAGAATAATGATAGTTAGCATTCATACAATGCTTTAAGTACTTACTGTAAAGTACGTCCTGACTGTTTTCTTATTTGATCCTTACAACAAGCTTTAGAGGTGGGTGCTGTTATTATCCACATTTTGTAGGTAAGGACAGTGTGGAAAATAAAAGTTACTTGCTCAGGGTCACACGGCTAGAAAGTGTCTGGGGCAGGATTTGAATTTAGGTCTTCAACACGCTCTCTGTGGTGCCACCCAAGTGCCCAAATCACTCCTTTTACATAGACCTCAGTTTCCCCATTTATAAAATGAGGAGTGGGAGCTAACTGGACAAGCTCTGTGGTTCAGTGTTTTGCGATATAATCCATTTATGATGGAGGGTAAGTGGTAACTCTGTGAAGTCTCTTATTCTGTCGCTATCCCGGGTCTTCTAAAGGGAATAAAGTGGCCTGAGGAGGAAGAAGGGAATTTAGTTCAGACTGGGGCTGGGCTCAGGGAGCTATCTGGTGGCCCGTGGCGGGGCTGACAGAGCAGCCCAGTGTCCGCAGGCTGGCTGCCACGTGGCCGTGTAGGGTGTGTGGCCATCCCATTGTGGTTTCTGGCCCTCCCTCAGGCCTACAGCTATCTCAGGTAAGGGAGGGGACCCAGAGCCCAATAGCTCCCATCCCCACCCCCCACTTCTGAGCCCCTGGGCAAGTCAATGAGGGCACGGTAAAGATGGGCCACCCACGGCTCCTCAACTCTGACTCTGCCACCAGCCAAAGCAGAAAGGAGTTCAGTCCATTTTTGAGCCCCTCGGGGCTTAGTTCACCCATACACACACAGACACCCCCCCGCCCCGGCACACATACAACCACACATACCCTCCAAAATGATTCCATAGTGAAATACCAGGTGTAACACGTCGCTCATTATGTCACTGGTATATAGTAAGGATTTTAAATGGTTCTTTCTGAGAATCCCCAAAGGAAAAAAAAATCAAAGGCAGAGGATTGAAAAACAAGTATGAGGAGATATAAAACAAGATTTATATCTAAATAATTTCCTGTAATTGCTAGTAGGAGACATTAATTTTCCTTTTGATGCTCTACACCGTGCCCAGGGCTCCGAGCTCCATGCCAGGATGGCGGCAAATCAAGCAGGATTATCTCATCGGCTGGAAGGGTAGCGGCCTCCAGGCGGGTTCAGCCAAGTCAAAGAGGTGTCCTGCTGCAAGGGAGGGGAGAGGGCATTGAAAAAAGTCTCTTGTGAGTTCCCTCTTTTAAGAACTGAGGAGGGAAGCCAGAGAGACATTTCTACCAGGACTATTTAGGACTGGAGCATGTAATTAGATGGTCCCTAATTGTATAGCTGCCTGAAGACAAAGGTGAGCAATAGCAGTTAATGGCTGTAACAGGGAAGAACAATTAGAAAATTCATGAATCAGGGTTCTGTTTATACTCTTGCTGGGGAGGATGGTAATTATATTATTTGTTTAAGAGAAATCATCTCTCTTGAATATAACAGGGTAAAGTGTAGGCTGAGGTTGAACCCCTGCTGTGAAATGAAGACAAGCAACGAATCCTACCGAAACTTTGTGTAGCCTATGGCCCAGGGTCCCCCAAAGAGTGTGGTATGCTAGAGCTAGAGTCAGATAGGCCTCAGTTCAAATCTTATTTCCTATGCTTACTACCTGTGTGACTTTAGGCAAATCACTTAATATTTCTGGGCTTCCGTTTGAGCTTCTGCAAAATTAAAGAATTGTTCTACGTGGTTTCTGAGGTCCTTTTTCATTTTAGACTGATGAGCCTATCATCTACCATCAGCCTACCACATGGAGATATTCCAGGATAATCTAATATACTTCATTTTCCCTAAAAGTGAGTAAAAAAATTCCCAACTCCCTCACAATTATTCAAGGTACCAAATGCATATAGGGTATAGGACAATATTTATTTCACTCCACAGAAAATACGTCACCTTATCTGCAGGGACATAGTTCCTTCAAGACTTATAGTGCCACTATGGAGTTTAGACATCCCTCAAAAAGTATACTTTAGGGGCTGCTGAAATATAATCCCTCTCCTATAGGACCTACACTGTCTGGGTAACTCATTGGCTTTTCTCTCCAAGTAGAATGCTGCACAGAAGCTATATAGATGGTCCTAATTTCTCCAATACTGCATCAGGAAATTCCTTTTTTTTTCTTTCAAGAAGGTCCAAGCTCTGAATGATGTTGAATTTGAGAGTTTCCATACTTCTGCTAAGTGAGCATACACATGACTTCTTCAGTCTTGTGCTTCTAGAGGAAATTTTTCAGTGCCTCTGCTACTACCATCTCTTCAGCTAAAGAAGTCCATCACATGGCCTCTAGTCTTTGGCCTAAGCTTAGAAAAAGCTTAGATCCCTGAGCAAACACATACAGCTTGCCATGAGCATCTTCCACAAATGGCCAATAATAGTGTCTAGTGGGTATAAAAATATACATGGCTATAGGTTTTGCCCTCTTACCTGCCAACACAGGTCCACGTTCCTGCACTCTTGTCTATCTTCTGAATGTGAAAAGAAAATCCAAGAATGAGAGTGAGTGAAAAGCCAAACTGGTCTTGGATCACTTTGATATCCAACAGATTTGGGCAATTCCTCCAATGACAGTCCATCCCCTGAAGTTTCAATAATCGAACCACTTTGAGTTTCCAGTGTGTGTGTCAATATTCCATGAAGAACTACACCTTAGATGCCTCCAAACAAAAGGTCCCACCATATAATCTCATCACAGTGATTGAGGGAACTCATCAAATTGATAGGTGACTCTCCAATCACCCTCCCCATTATATTTGTTTCCTCCCAAGTCTCAAATAATTCTGAGCACACATTAAGTGCTGAATGTCTGTTGAATTAAATTAAAACCCAAACATATTTTTATTTACTCTTGACCCATAAAGTCTTTAGTGACACCAAATCATCCTTTGCAAGAATAGGTCATGGCAGACCAATCTGATTTCATTTTTTTTGACAGGATTACTAGGCTGTTCAAATAATATGAACAAAATACACCTGAATTTCAGCAAAGCATTTGAAACAGTCTTTCATGTTAACCTTGTGGACAATATGTAGAGAAGAGGGCTAGATGATAGAACAGTTAGATGGATGTGGAAGAGAATGAATGACCAGTTAAGGATCATTGAAGGAAATGGGGATGGTTAGCCTGCAGAAGATAAGACTCAGAAAGAAATAGTAGCTGTCTTCAAGTATCCAAAAGACTTCTATGTTGGGGAGGAATAAGACTTTTTTTTTTGGTCCTAAAGGGCAGAACCAGGAGTAGTGGGTAGAAACTGCAAAGAAATAAGCTTAGACTTGATGTCAAACAAACAAACAAACTTCTGAATAATTAGAATTGTTTCAAAGTGGAATGGGTTGCCTTGTGAGGCAGTGGGTTTCCCCTCATCAAGGGTCTTCAAGAAGGATTGACAACCACTTATTGGGGAGATTCCTCTTACATATGATTTGGACTATAACGCTGCCAAAGTTGCTTCTAACTCAATTCTGTGATTCTGTGATCTTGTGGCCACACCCAGAGAGTGGCCTTTAATAAGTTCACGTCTTCTTGGACTTGGTGAGGGGAGGGTCTCTAATGGAATGCCCAAGGATTTTTTGCTGCTTAACATTTTCATCAAAGATTTGGATGGAGGCATAAGTCGGGTATTTATTAAATTTATGGATAATGTGAAGATGGTAGAAATTGCTAATATGTTGGATACGAGTCAAGGTTCAAAGAAAGATCTTGAAAATTTGAAACAAGGATCTGGATCTAACAAGATGGAATTTAACATCAATAAATATACATTCCTGCTGTGGAATCAGTCCCTTCAGACTCCAGCGAAGCCTGTCCCAAACCTAGCATCCCAAAGCCCTAGGGACAGCAACATTGCACAGATAACTGATCCTGCTTCCCGCTGTCCCCTATATCCATTGTCCAGGGAGGAAACCCTGTGGGGACTCAACCTGGTAAGTGCTCCTCAGATTCTTCAACAGTCATGGCTACTGAGACCCAGAGAAAAAGGTTCTCAGCACCAAAGTCCTTGAACCTGACAAATGGTTCAACATTAGAAACAGATATGAAAATGGCATATAAGAAGATGCTTCCCATCTGTCTTGCCACAACACTCTGAAGACCACAGGTGGGTCTTTTTCACCTGTAAATTTTCTCCCCCTTTCAGAACGTGACCTCCTTGAGAATAAGAGCCATTTTCACTTTTTAATTTGGATGCCGAATGTTTAGTTCAGCATTTGGTACATAACAAGCACTTAATAAATGCTCTTTCTTTCATTAATTTTTATCCTAAAATTAGTGATGAATCTCCTAGTATTTGGATGGTTGTCATGTGAAAGAGGCATTAGTTTTGTTGCGCCCCAGCGCGCAGAATAAGATGTAATGGTTGGAAGGTGCAGAGAGGCACATTTCAGCTTGATGCTTAAGGAAAAACTTCTTAACAATTAGTGTTGTGTCTAAACATGGAATGGATGACCTCAGGGGAGTGAGTTCTCCTGCATCTTAAGTCTCTGAGTGCAAGCTGGATAATCACTCACCATAAATGCAATAAGAATGAGCAGGTAGGTGGCACCATAGTGCGTAGAAGTAGGAAGACTTCTCTTCCTGAGTTCAAATCTGGCCTCAGACACTTCCTAGTTGGGTAACTCTGGGCAAGTCACTTCACCCTATTCGCTTCAGTTTTCTCATCCGTAAAATAAGCTGGAGAAGGAAATGGCAAGTTACTACAGTGTCTTTGCCAAGAAAACCCCAAATGGAGTCATGAAGAGTCAGACACGATTGAAATGACTGAACAACAACTAACATAAATAAGAAAACACATGTTCATTTGCAAGGGAAGAGAGTCTTACCAAGAGCTGCGGAAGGGATAGTAATTTGGGCCATACCCATTGAAGAGGTATCCACTTATATGTGGGGAAGGAGGGAGGGATTCTCTTGTTTTTGCCGTCAGCTGGTGGGTTTTCCCAGGACCTCTGAAATCACACCATGAATAAAGTCTTTAACCCAAAGCTTTTTCAAGTTTAATCACATGTCACATATGAGGAATAGAACACATATGTTTCTGATTAATTTACATGGAAATCATGAAAATAAAAGGTTTTTTTTTAAAAAGCTATTTGATGTTCAAGGCTCCTTTTGGGCTCTTTAATAATAAGCCTTGAAAAATGTTTCTTTGTTGTTCAAAAGAGGAAGCTGTGTTTTGCCAAAGAAGAAAGGGTTTCTGATGCCAAGATTTCAGACTCCCATTCTAAATGTGGACTGGAGCAGTTGAGTGAACTTCCTACAAACGGGCAGGGGAAGCTGTCACCTTCTCCCCCCGGTCATAGAGATGAGCTCACAGACAAGAGCACCCCCTCCATCCACACTGCGCTAAGTGGGGCAAATGAGGTTTTTACCCCATGATGCTTTCTGGTCTAAGTGTCCATCCTGCCGGGAGGGCTTAAGCCGAAAGCGCCCAGGAAGACATGTTGCATTTCCTCTCAAGGAAGCAAAGTCCTTTGAGATCTAGTGGGAAAGAGAATGACATTTGGGATTGCTGTCTAGAGTTTTAGGTGTAGGACAAACATCTAACTCCTCTGAAACCATTTGGGGAGACAGCATAGCATAGTTCATAGCTTATTAGACCAAAGGACCTGGGCTCAAATCCTGTTTCTATTGTGACTTCTCTTTGTGACCTTGGACAAGTCATTTACATTCTGTTAGCCTCAGTTTCTGTATCTGCAAAAGGCAGATGAGAATGATTCCTCCCCTTCCTCCCTCACACAGCTGCTGTGAGGATCAAATAAGTTTATGGATTTGAAAGTACTTTGGAAATTATAAAATAAGCTACAAAAAGACCATGAATAAGCATGTATTAAGTGTCTACTATGTACCAGGCACAGTGATAAGTCCTAGGAATATAAAGGCAAGTATGAGAGATTTGAAAAATAAAATTGACCCTTAAGATCAGGGCTGTTATTTTCCAGGAACACCCCTTCTAAGATTAGAAATTTAAAACTGGAAGGGACCACAGAGATCACCTACTCTGCTATGTGGCACAGTAGGTAGAACATTGGGTGTGGAGTCAGGAAGACCTGAGTTCAAATCTGACCTCAGATACTTCCTAGCTGTGTGACCTTGGGCAAGTCATTTAATCTCTGTCTGCCTCAGTTTCCTCAACTGTAAAATGGAGATCATAATAGTACCTACTTACTAGGGTTGTTGTGAGGATCAAATGAGATAATGTTTGTGGATGGCTTAGCACAATGTCTGCTCCATTATAGGCTCTTAATAAATGTTTGTTTCCTACCCCCAGGTCAACCCCACAATTTTACAGAAGAGGAAACTGAGATTCAGGAAGATTAAAGGTTCCCTATGTACATGGAATCGTAGATCCAGAACCATAAGCGCCCTCAGAATTCTTCTAGAATAACCCCATCATTTTATTGATAAGGCAACTGAAGCCCAGAGAGAGGAGAATTTTCTGAGGTCTCTCAAGTTGGAAACAGCAGATCTGAGATTTGAACCTTGGCCTCTGACTCCACATCCGTGACGGCTCTCCACAACCCCAGTTTTCCCTCCGTAGGAATGTTGGGCACATCCAAGAAGTCCCTTCCAGAGGCCCCCCTAGAGAAGCAGCTTCATCTGCTTCCATCTTCTCAGGCCAATGAGCTCCATACTGTAGGCACTAGAAGATGAAAATCTGACTTTGAAAGAGTACACAAGTAACCAAAAAGAAGAGGGGGAAAACCCACACCCTCCCAAATTAAAGCCACACGCGATGTTTATTTTTATGGTTTATGGGCTGATTTTGAAGATGGAGACGGGAATGGGTGTGTTTCTTCTTTGGGTGATAGACATATTCCGTGTTCAGGGCTCGGGGCCGCTGAGACCAGCATCCCTCGCTTCTCAAGAGGTGAAGTGAATACAGCATCCCAGGCCCATGAATTTCCACCCCAAGGTGAACGGCCATCCATGGAGTCGGGTTTTAATGTCACCGGCTTGTGTCTTCCCTCCAGCCTCACCTGCTCTCAGAAGCATCCAAGCCCCTGGGTTAGGGGCCCAAGAATGGGGACATGAATAAGCCTCAGCCTGGGTTACTGAAAACATATGGTTGCAAGGCCGTGAGAGCCTCCGGAGCACGACCAGCTCTGGGGCTGCAGTGGAGAGAAGGGAGCAGTTAATCTGGTTTAATTGTCCTCTCTCCCTTGGCAGGAGACAAGGAGTCTTCAGTCTGGCCTTCTCACATGTGCTGCCTTTTGAAAAGGAGAAAATCCAAGGCCACAGAACAAGAGATGTCTTCAGAACTGGCAGGCCTGCCCCTAAGCCTCTGTCCTGACTGCCTCCAGCCCCCTCACACCACTCTGCGCATGGGCAAAGAAAACGCTTCTTTTCTCTTTCTGAATCTCATTACAGAGTCCTACAGAATCAAATTCACCTCTTCCAGGACGCAAAAGTACCAAATGAGCTCCTACTCTGTACAAGACATTATGCCGTGGGAGATAAACAGCACGTCTGCCCCTCAAGGGAGGTCACAGTCTTTTTGGGGAATGAGGCCTTTCCACGTGGATGCTGAGGCAGCTAGGTGCCATAGGTGGTTAAATTTCTGAACTTGGAGCCAGGAATAGGTGAGTTCAAATCCTGCTTCAGATACTTATTAGCGGCGCAACCCTGGGCAAGTCACTCAGCTTCAGTTTTCTTATCTGTAAAACAGGGTTAATAATACCACCTACCTCCCAGGGTTGTTGTGAAGATAAAATGAGATAATGTGTGTGAAATGCTCGGCAAACCTTGAAGTAGTATGTAAATGCTAGCTATCATTATTATTGTTAATAAATAAAAAGGTTTTTTTAGAGAAAAAAATAACAACCCAATTAGATCTGTGATTTCGGGGATCTCCCAGTAAGGAGTTTCCTCTACCAATACTTTCCCTGTAACCTATGGTCTTAGAGAATCACCCATGGCACTCATAAGTTACATGACTTACCCACAGTCCCATGGCCATTGTGTGTCAAAGGTGGGACTTAAACCCAGGTCTTTCTGACCCTGAGATAGGACCTCTGTCCAGTATGCCACGCTACCTCTAAAGAATATGAAACAGATAGCTAGGTGACGTACTAGACAGAGCACTGGCCCTGAAGTCAGGAGGACCTGAGTTCAAATCCAGCCTCAGCCACTTGACACTTACTAGCTGTGTGACCCTGGGCAAGTCACTTAACCCTGATTGCCTCACACACAAAAAAGAAGAATATGAAAATAAAATGAAGCTAGGCTTCAAGGCAGCTTGTGATTAAATGGCTAATGAGTGATGGAGATTGAGTCCAGTGGCTAGCTGGGTATTGCCAGACTAGGGTCACCGGGGCTGGCAACTTTTTCACCAAGCCTTATCCTTTACATGCTGTTGATGTTTGACCTAGATTCATCTGGAGTCGTCTGTCTCCTCAATAAGGGAACTAGGCTCCCAATGCTTCAATTCTACCCTCAGCTCAGATTCCTGAGAAACAATTCTATGTTTGGTTCTGGTTTATCGGGGCGTCCCCAGGAAGAGAGGGGGAGGATGATGTGAAGAAGTTACCTAATGTATGAATATGAATCAGATATAGAAAAGGCAATTTCACTCCCACACAGAAAGGGAATGGGTTTTATTTTTGGTTTTTTTTTAGGCAATTAGGGTTAAGTGACTTGCCCAGGGTCACACAGCTAGTAAGTGTCAAGTGTTTGGTATGAGGCCGGATTTGAACTCAGGTCCTCCTGACTTCAGGGCTGGTGCTCTATCCACTGCGCCACCTAGCTGCCCCTGAAAGTATTACAGTACATGAACCTTGTTGGGCGCATAAGACTGTTCATTAGATAATTTTCATTTCACTGACACAGCCCAATCAAGGCCAAGTAGACTCTCTTCTTCCCGAAGTTTTCTCTCTGTGAGTGATTCTTTCCATTAGCTGCTGCCTCTACCTCTGCCCACTGTCCCTGTTGCCCCGGTGATTGCTCCTGTGGTCAAAACCCAAATCAAAGGAAAGACGACACAAACATGAAGTGAACCCATCCCAGACACAAGCTCATCTCTGAGACCGTGCAGGCACTAGGGAACATCCCACCCCAACCCACAGGCCCTCAGCATCATCCCTATATCTTATGAGCAGTAAGAAGGAGAGGACTGAGGAGTGGGGGTTGCTCTGTGTGTACACAGAGTTCTGGCTCAGCAACCAATGAAATGAAAATTCATCATATGTTATCTCTTTCCCCTTCTCACCTCTTCCCTAATCTCTTCCTCACCCACAGCTACTTGGAAGGGGGAAGACATAGATAGGGTAATTTAGTGGATTTAAAAACAAAATATGTCAATAAAATTATTTTTTTTAAAAGTAACTCTGTTACTACCTATGTAGCCTTGGGCAAGCCGCATAACCTCTCTGGGCCTCAGTTTCCTTTTCTATAAGATGGGGGAAGGATTGGATTTGATGACCTTCTAGTCCTACATAGATGGTCCTATGAAAAAAGCATCTAGCAGTAAATGTGCCTACATAATAAGGAAATAATTTTTCAATAGCTATTTCAGCAAGATCACACAGGTAGTCAGTAGCAGAGCTGACATTTGTACCCAAGTTTTCTGATTCTAAATCCAACAATATGACCATGGACTACTTAAATTCCTTGAGTTTCATTTTCTTCATTAGGGATAACAATTTTTTTTTTTTTTTGCTGTCTTTGCCTCACTGCCTTGCTTCTAGGAGTATTTTCCAAACTTTAAAGCACTATATACATGTGAATGACCACTCTCGTACAATCATGGTTCTAGAGCTGGAAGGAACTTTCCATTACATCCTTCTCGAGTCCTGCGGTTCTGTGTCTAATTCTATCCCTATGATGATCCTGACCCTGAGTGCATTTTCCAGATGGAAGATCAGAAGCCTAGAAGCCATACCTTCCAAGAGGACATTGAAGGAAATGCCAGAATTTCACTTGCAGTAGAGAGGGAAGATTTGGGGAAGAGGTGACAACCGCCTTGAACTGTCTGAAGGGGGATCATTTGGAGAAGGAATAAGACTTAGTTTGTTTGGCCTTAGGAGGAAGAAGTAGGGCCAGCCGGTGGAAGGGAAAGGGAAGCCATTTTTAGCTCAACATAAGAACTGTCCCAAAGTAGAATGAACTTTCTAAGTAAGTCTGGGTTCTCTCGCAATGAAGGCCTTCCAGCAGACCAGAAGATCATTTGTCCAAGATACCGTAGTGGGGGAATTCTTGCGGTATGGGTTGGAATAGCTCGGCAACTTTTGAGGCACCTTCCATTTCTGAGATTCTGTGAGTCTAGATAATGTAAGATAAGTCACAAAGTCACAAAGAAAAGGCAGGTTTTTGAAAAGGACACATTTGAAGTAATGAGATCACTGATCTTTAGGGGCCAGGTTTTTTCACATGGGTGGTTGAGCACCAACCATAAACAGTTAAGATTTCACTCACTTAAAACCCACTTGACTTGTCTCTTCAAGGAGTTTATAAGACCCTTAATCTCATGATGGCCTTTGTCTCAGGTTTCTTTTGTATATATCTCAGTGCTGAGGACAAGACTAAACACACATAAATAGCTCAATAAATGGGATGATAAGATCATAGATTTAGAACTGAGAACAAAGTGCCTGGTATCCTCTCCTTGTCTTTGATTAGCAAATAGAGTGATTAAGGAGGGAAGACAGAGAAACATCCTACCATTTCTAAGGAATTGGAAGGCATGCCATTTGTTTTCAATTTTTTTTTGTTTTTAATATTTTTTTTAAATTTCTCTAGTTACAGGTAAGAATAATTTTCAACATTTGTTTTTAAAACTTTGAGTTCCCAATTCTTTCCCTCCCCTCCCCCCTTATTGAGAAGGCAAGCAATTCCACATAGGTTATACATGTGTAGTCATGCAAAACTATCCATAATAGTCAGTTGTGAAAGAAAACATAGCCAAAAAAAAACCTCAAGAAAAATAAAGAAAGTAAAATTTTAAAAAGTCTGCTTCGATCTGTATTCAGACTTCTTCAGTTCTTTCTCTGGGGATGGAGAGCATTCTTCATCATAAGTCCTTCAGTGTTGTCTTGGATCAGTGTATTGCTGAGAATAGCTAAGTGGTTCACAGCTGGTCATCTTACAATATTACTGTGACTTTGCACACAGTATATTTCACTTTGTATCAGTCCATGCAAGTTTTTCCAGGTTTTTCTGAGAGCATCCTGCTTATCATTTCTTGTACTACAATAATATTCCATTGTTTTCAACTTTTTGAAGTGTGGCCTGGGGTTCAGATTCTAGTCTGTAACTTCCACTACATCTGCCTGCTTTAGGCATCCATGCCACTTCCTGTAGTCTCATTCTCCTTTACCCTCACCATTTTCCAGAACCTTTTTATAGACTGTTTCCCCCATTAGAATATAATCCCTTTGAGAGCAGGTACTGTCTTGTTTGCTTGTATTTGTATTTCCAGCACCTAACACAATACCAGACAAGTAGTAAGTCATCAGTAAATGCTCTACCTATTCTCTCTCTGTCTCTCACTATCTATCTGTCTGTCTCTCTTTCTCTTTCTCTCCATACATCTGTCTCCTCATGAGCGGGATCCAGAACCTCAGCACGTCAGTATACTGGAAAGAACTCTGACTGGTATGGAGCTCGAATCCTAGCTCTGACACTTGCTACTTGTATAATCTTGGACACATCACTCCCTGGGCCTCAGTTTACTCATCTGTAAAGTGAGAGGGCTAAAGACAACCTTCAAGGTCTCTTTGAGTTTTTGGTCTAGGATCCTTCTGTAAATCTCCAAATCCTTTGCACCCTCCCTAGGGGTATGGGCCTTGTGTGTTTTCATATATTCCCCCCAGAGGTTAGCACAGTGCTAAGGTCAGGCTGTGACTTGACAGTGGACAGTCATGGAATGGGACCAACCTAGCTGGATAGAATGGTAAAGCTAATCTCATTAACATCGGGCTCTATCCTTCCCAACCAGACACTGTGAGAACTACAGAGAAATAAAGTTCAGAAAGCATAGCTTTGGAACTGGAAGGGAGCTGAGAGACCACCAAGTCGTCCCTCCCCCCAGCCCCATTTTTCAGATGAGGAAACTCAGAACTCAAGAAGCTAAGTTACTTGCCCGGGGTCACATGCCAATAGGCACCTACTTAGGTCTTCTTGACTTTGCTTCACTATGCTGCCCCTCTCCAAGATGATGGATTTTTTGTGAGACTGGTTCTCTGACTGACAGCATCTATATAAAAGTGTTGAGGATAGGGGTGGGGTGGGAGACAGAGAGGCCGATTTTTTGAGAAGAAATATACAAAGGCAAACTGGAGAAAATCCAGCAGAGAAGCTTCATTCCTTCCCTTTCCTCTGCTTTCCCCCCAAGACCCGCGTGGAATATAAAGCAATGAGAATGATGGATGGGTGACTGGTGTAAGGGCAGCTCCCAGGCCTGTCAGGCACTTCACCTGCAGAAATAATGGATGATGAAAGGGGAAAAAACAAACAAAGGAGAGACAAGAACAGGAGATATGATCTGATTTACAGGCAGCAGAGAGCAAAATATGACCAAATTTTTAACAGTTCAAGTGGCTATTCAGGACCACACTTTATTATCCTGGGCTTGCATCCGAATGTGTATTTATTGCTTTCCAAATGATCGTGTCTTGCTGAAAATTATGTACAAAGAATATAAACAGCGATAAATCTTGGCAAAGAAAAACCAAACTGACAAAAAATTTCAAGTCGTCTCTTTGCTTGATTTCATCTCAATAGACGGAAGAATTCTTAATCCTGAAAACTGCCCCCACACAGGAATGGGACCCACTGGAAAGTATTCAGAGTCTTCACAAAGTTTTTTTTCCCCTTGTTAATATTGTAAGGAGGATCCATCTGCAGAGGAAGAGGTTGGGCTCCATGACCTCTAACGGACCCCTCTACTCTCAAATTCATTCTTCTAGGCTCTTCCGTCTACACGTTCTATAAATAAGGAGAGAGGATGGGCTGCAGGCATTTGGTCATCATATAGATTCTGCCCTAGAAAGGAGCACAAAGGTCATTTAATCCGACCTCTTTATGTGGTGTTGTTCAATCGTTTTCAGCTGTGTCTGACTCTTTATGGCGCCACATGGGTTTTTTCTTGGCAAAGATACTGGAGTGGTTTACCATTTCCTTCTCCAGCTTATTTTACAGATGAGTAAACTGAGGCAAATAGGGTTAAGTGACTTTCCCAGGGTCACACTAGTAAGTGTCTGAGACCAGATTTGAACTCAGGTCTTCCTGACTCCAGGCCTGGCGATCTATCTACTGTGCCATCTAGCAGCCGTGTTACAAATGTGCAAACTGAGGTACAGGGAGATTAAGTTACATGCCCAAGGTCACACAGGTAGCAAAAGTGAGAGGTGGGATTTGAACCCAGGTCTTCTGAATACAGAGTCAATGCCATTTTAACAACATCACTCAATTAAATTCAAATATTTATTAAGCACCTACAATGTGAAAGATGTTGTTGTGCATAACAACAAAAAGACAAAAATGAAACATCTTCCATAAGGAATTTACATTTGGCGTGTTAGATACCACATACATACAGATATACACAAAGTAAGATAATGTACTAATTTCAAGAGGAAGAGTGTTAATAACTGGGAAAAATCAAGAAAGGCCTCATGAAGAAGATGGCCCTTGAGTTAACCTTTGAAGAAAGCTAAGGATTCTAGGAGGCAGAGGTGAGAAGGGGGCTCCATTCCATGAGGTTCCATTTGAGAAGGTGAAGACGTCAGAGATGAAAGCAGAATAGACAAGCCAAACTGACTGATATTAAGAGTGCATGAAGGGGGAGAACTGGCATGAAGGGATGCCAAACTGGAACATTTGGTGGAAGGCATATTGCCAAGGTCTTGGAAAGCCTAGCCGAGGAGTTTTATACATGAGAGGCAGAACAGTAGAATGGATCAAGCCAGAAAGACGTAGCTTCAAATCTTTCCTTGGACACTTAGTGGTCACGTGACCCTTTAAGCAAATTGCTTTGCCTTCAGGGACTCTGGACAACTCTCCTAAACTTTGAGTTATGGTCATTCTGTTACTAAACATTCATTATGTACCACCTACATGCCAGGCACTGTGCCAAGAAATTACAAAGAAGATGCCAATCTGAATCGGTAGAAAGAGTCTCCTTATTTGGAAATTCCCCATATCAGAGAAATCACGAGTCTGGTCCCTATTTATCTTCACTGATAAAAAGGAGGTTTCTCAAGGTCATCAGGGAATGCTTCATTTTTGTCCCCCTAATGCCTGGCCCTTGGGAGGAATTTAATCAATGTTTGCTGTCTCGTTGATTGATTGATCCATCTTGGCAGGCCATATTCGTCATCTCACTCCCCTCTCCCAAACCTCCACTGGCTCCCATTGGAAACACAATATGGTCCAAATGCTTTAGCTTGGCATTTAAAGCTCCTTCATAATCTGGTATCACCCTACCTTTCTAATCTCATCTTCTCTGGCTCCTCAGTTCATGCTCAGCTCTAGTGCAGCCTGTCTTTTCACTGCTTATAGATTTACGTCTCACAGTTGCACGTAATGTTCCCCTTTCTTTGAGATGTGTCTATCTTTCCTCCTTCCTAGCCATCCTGCCATGCACATTTCAAGTCCCTCTTTCTTTGACCATCCCAACCCCCAAGAATCTTTCCTTCTTCTTAGCTCCTCCCATGCTCTCTATATCATTCATTCTACTAAGAACATAGACTGCCTTATATCGTTCTGGTCTCTTTCAATTAGATTTTGATGTTTTCTGGGATTGCTAACATTAATATGGAACTTTGAGGTGTGTAAAGTCCTTTACATCTCATTTGATACCCAGGACAATTATAAGGTAGATGTTACATTTTAAAGTGGAGGAAACTGAAACTCAGAGAGAGTTAGTGTTTTGTCCAGGGTTACAGAGCTAATAAGGGTCTGAGACAGGATTCAAACTCAGGTCTTCTTGACTACCAAGTCTAGTGTTCTATCCACTGTGCCTTCTGACTACCTTGTGATAAAAAGGTTAGATAGGAATAATTACTATCTTATTTATTCTTCTATTTGTCACAGTGTCTACTATTTGTAACAGTACCCTATGCTTAGTACATTTTAATTCAATAATCAACAGAATCAATTAGCAAAAGATTAGGACTGTGTAATTGGATAATAAATTGTGTGGCTCAGGATATAAATACTATTGGAACTAAGAATAACAGGAAGATCCATGTGGATTGGAGTAGTTTGGGATTGTTGTCCTTTGTCCTCAAAGAGGAGCAAAATGACATCACTATGTTGGGGTCAAGGTTTGAGCTAGCCCAGTGTTTGGGAGGCTCTGAAGGAAAGTGTGGGAGAGAAGAGGTATTAGACTGCCCACCAAACTGAAGGTCTACAGAGCCGCTGCTCTGACCTTATTGTTGTATGACTGTGAAAGGACAGTCTACTAATGCTGTGCCAGGACGTTGAATCACTTCCATTTGGATCGTCTTAGGAAGATTCTGAAGGTCACGTGGCAGGATAAGGTACTGGACGCTTTCTGGAGGTCCTTTCTTGAACTGAACTGCCAAGCATTCAAATTGTATTGCAGAAAGCACAATTCTGATGGGCTGGCCACATTGTTCAAGTGCCAAATGTATGCTTGCCTGAAACAAAAAAGTAGTTTGTAAGGATCCCTAGGAAGGTGGAACTTGACCTGGGCTTTGAAGGATGTACAGGATCTAGAGCATGGGAGAAAGGTGTGAGCAGAGGCATCAAAGAGGGAATGGAAGAGCCTGGTTCGTTTAGGGGATAGTGAGGATACTAACTTAGCCGGAGCAGAGATTTCCTGCTGCAGAAGAGTGGGAAGTTGATGTCATTGGCTAAATAAATGGCAAGTCCTCTTAGGTGGGAACTTGGAGGAGGTTTGGTCAAGGTTGTGGGGGTAGTGAGGCATTTCACGCAGTATTTTCCCAAAGAATGTTTTCCTCTTAATCTTGAAACCCATATGGATTTGGAGGAAAATCTGATCCATGTGTTTTTGAATCATTGACTCTGAACTCATCAAAATGTTTTGGTAAGAGAGATTTAATGCCATTTTCCAGAGTCAAGTGACCTTGAAACTCCAGAGAGGCTGAGCTGGATTGAGAAAACTTGAACCTTGAGAAATTGGAGATGTAAAAGCAGGTACAGGCTTGAGACTTTGTTGAAAATGCTGAGGCCCTGGCTGTATTTGGACTAAGGCCACACATTCTGCTAATCAGTGTTTATTACAATCTTCAGTGCTTAATAAATACCTGTTGAATTGAATTTTAGGGCTAAAGTATAGAATGAGCTTCTAAAATGAGATAATGAGAAGCTATACTATAAGTTTCAAACAATAATTGACATTTACTTTCATGTCTACACAATATTTAATATGCATTATCTTGTTTGAGCCTCACAACCCCATGTGGTAGCTGTTCTTACCATCTTCATTTCATAGATGATGAAACTGAAGTTCCGAATGGGCCACAGACTTGCCCTTGGTCACATGGCTAAAAAGATTTCAGTGAGGAATTGTGCTGACATCTTCCTGACTGACTCCAGGTCAAGCGCTCTCCATCTACTACAGCATGCTGCCTTTCAAACGCAGAGCAAATGCACTATTTAAACGTGTTCTTTTGCTAGATAAAAGGAGGGGGAGGAGCTCAGAATATGTTCTCAGAGAGGCTAAGTTGACAGGCAAAGTGAAAGTCAAATTCCATCAGTTGTCACCAAGGCCATCTAAAATCACTGCCTCAGGACTTGTCTGTAGTTCTCCCACACACATTAGCAGAGAACTGAAAAAGACCTGCACTCTAAATGTGAAATGGAGCATTAGACCTATCTTCCCTGGGCCAAATCCCAAAGGGCTTTTCAGAACAGCAAATGAAGTCTCAGCCCCGAGATGGCACAGGGTAGAGTTCTGCAGAAAATGGTTCTAGACGTGAACTTCTCTTTTCTTTTATCTCCTAGAGACCTAGCTCAGCTGTACTCTTCACTACCTGAATTGGAGGTCAGGTTACAAGAGCCACAACAGGTACCTTGTGCTGGTCATTGAAACACCACTGATCCGGGATGAGAGAGGGGGTCCCCCTTGGTTTACCTTGAGGCTCCTTCTTGCACTGCCAGTGGGCATTCAGAGAACCAGAGGATCTGAGAGATGAAAGGAACCTCAGAGACCATCTAGTGCACCTTCTACATGAATAGGAATTCTCTCTACAAAATCCCATTCCTTTTTATTCTTCAAAAATGGTTTATATTTTTATTTTTTCAATTAACAGGCATTTAAAAATTAATCTGTCCTTTCCCCTGTCCCCTTCCCCCATTGATTCAAAAAGACAAACAATCCTAAAAATGAAGTCCTCAATACATAGTTTCATAGTCCAGCAAAACAAATTCTCTCATTAGCAATGTCTGAAAACATACGTCAATTTGTGCATTTAAAGTTCATCACTTCTCTGTCAGTAGATAAGTGATATATTTCATCTTCATTCTTTTAGATGTGTGGTTTATCATTGCATTCATCAGAACTTCTGTTTTTCAAAGTTGTTTTTCTCTATAATGTAATTGTTGTATAAATTGCTCTTCTATTTCTGCTCTGTATCAGTCCATAGAAGTCTTCCAAGTTTCCTCTGACATTGTCCATTTCATAACTTTTTATGACACAATAATATTCCATTGTATTCATGCCATAATTTGTTTAGCCATTTCCCAATAGAACACCTACTGTGTTTTATTTTGTATATAATTTACCTAACCTGTCCCACTAATAGATATCTCTGTCTCTGTCTCTTTTTGTCTCCCTATGTCTCTGTCTGTCTGTTTCTCTCACTCACCAGTATCAAATCATTTTAGTGATAACTGCTTTGTAACACAGTTTGAGTTCAGGTACCAATAGAATCCCTTTCTTCTCACTTTTTTTTTTCATTTTTATGCTTGAAAGTCTTGATCTTTTATGCTTCCATATGAATTTCATTATTATTTTTTCTAGATCTATAAAAATATTCTTTTGGGAGTTTGGTACATCATTGAATAAGTAAATTAATTTAGGTAGTATTGCCATTTTTATTATTATTGGCTCAACCTACCCATGAACAATTGATGTTTCTCCAATTATTTATGAAACCTCTTTCAAGTTGTCCCCAATCTATAGCTTTAAGACTTCAGTGATGGGGAATTCCTTAGTGGTTCATTCCACTATTGGATAGTCCTTTTTGGTAGGAAGTCTTTCATTCTGTCAAAGTGATATCTGCTAACCCTAACTTTTATCTAATTCTGCTCTCTAGAGGAAAACAAAATAAATAAAATTTCTCTTTCATATGACAAACTTTCAAAGAGGTGAAGATGGTTATCATGTTATCACTGAGGCTTTTTTTTTTTTAAATCTAGGCTATACATCTCCAGTTCTTTTTGAAGTCTCTCTTGGTGAGATGAAAAGAGAGAACAATTCAGGTAAGGAAGACAGCAGCAAAAATGCCTGGAGTCAGGACATAGCTTGCTTTGTGTGTGGAATAATGAGAATGTCAGTGTCACTGAACTGCAGAGTAGATATAAGGATTGTGGTTTAAGGAGACTGGAAAGCCAAGGAGTGAGAGGATGCCAGGTTATGAAGAGCTTTGAATGTCAAACAGTTGTCCTCGAGGTGACAGGGAGTTATTGGAGTTGATTGAGTGGGGTGTGTGTGTGTGTGTGTGTGTGTGTGTGTGTGTGTGTGTGAGATATGGTCAAATCTGTGCTTTAGGAAGACCACTTTGGTGTCTAAATGCAGGATGATGGATTGGAGTAGAGGGAGACTTGAGGCAGTTGTGGTATATGATTGTAATGTGGTATAAGAATGTAATATTATTGTGCCATAAGAAATTGTGAGCAGGATGATTTCAGAAAAACCTGGAAAGACTTACATGAATTGATAGAGAGAGAAGTGAGCAAAACCAGGAGAACATTGTACACAGTAACAGCAATATTGTATAATGATAACTGAATCACTTAGCTATTCTCAGAAATACAATGATCCAAGACAATTCCAAAGGACTCGTGATGAAAAATGCTATCCACCTCCAAAGAAAGAATTGATGGAGTCTGACTGCAGATTGGAGCATACTATTTTTCACTTTTTTATTTTTAATGGTGTTTTTTCTTTTGTCTATGTCTTTTTTAACAACATGACTAACATGTAAATATGTTTTGCATGATTGCACATGTATAACCTATATCAAATTGCTTACCATCTCAGGGAGGGAAGAGGAGAGGGAGGGAGGGAGAGAATTTGGAATTCAAAATTTCAAAAAAGCGAATGTTAAAATTTATTTTTACATGTAATTGGGAAAAATGATAAAATATTATTAAAAAATGTTCAGTTCTTGGCAACAGATTGATATTGGGATGAAAGAGAATAATGAGTTGATTATATCTAAATGTCAAGCCTGGGTGACTGGGAGGATAGTGGTGCCCTTGACATTAACAAGAATGTTTGGAAGGAGGCAGGGTGTGGGAAGGAAAGATAATGAGTTCTGTTTTGACCATGTTGATTTTAAGATGTCTACAGTACATCCAATTTGAGATATCTAATAGGTAGTTGGAGACGAGAGTCTGGAGGTCAGCAGAGAGATTAAGGATGAATAAGTAAATTTGAGAATTATCAGCATAGAGATGATAATTGAATCCATAAAAGTTGATGAAATCACTAAGTTAAATAGTATAGAGGGAGAAGATAAGAGAGACCAGGAGAGAGCCCAGTAGAAGACCCAGTATGCATGGTTAGGTTGAGTCAATAAAATAAGATGGAAATACCACCCAAATTAATTCATAGAGTCAATTTGATATTACTCAAAATACTAATGGGAAGTTTCATAGAATTAGATAAAGTGATAACCAAAATTTCTATAGATGAACAAATGGTCGATATAGAAAGTTATGTGAAAAAAATGCACTATGAAATCTCAAATTTTGTTATAAAACAGTAATTTTCAAAACCACATGGACCTAGATATAAAATAGAAAATTAGATTAGTGGAACAGATTATATAATTCAGAATAAAAGCCAAGTACATAAAACAGACTGGTGCTTGATAAATCCAAGGTCACAAAGCACTTCATTCATTCATTCATTCATTCATTCATTATTCAATAAAAACTGTTGGGAAAGATTGAATAGTAATGGTGAAAAAAATTGGATTAAACCCACATCTTGCAACATCCACTATAGATTCCCAATGGATTAATGATTTATATACAGAAAATCATAAAAATGAGATATAATGGAATGTTGTATATATTGGCAGTTGGGAAGAGAAAAAAATTCTTAACTATTTGGCAGATACAAAGAATTATATAATCAATGGTTTTGATTATATAAAAAAAGAGAGGTTTTATCATGTTGACTTTTCCTTCAAAGAACATGGCCTCCCAGTTCCTTAATATCCTTGGTTCCCACTACCATATTCCTATGCATCAACCAACTGGAAAAGTAGGATGAAGAAAGACTGTGAAGAACTTTAATTTTTAATGCTCTAAATAACTACTGATTAGAGAAATGCAAATCAAAACAATTTTGAGGTACCCACATCGCACCTATCAGATTGGCCAACATGATAAAACAGGAAAATGATAAATGTTGGAGAAGATGTGGGAAAATTGAAATATTAATGCATTGTTGGTAAAGTTGTGAAATGATCCAACCATTTTGGAGAGCAATTTGGAACTCTGCCTAAAGGGCTATAAAAATGTGCATACCCTTTGACCCAGCAATAGCACTTCTAGGGCTAGACCAATCATTGATCATTACACCAATTAGAGTTCTCAGGTCTTTTGGAGTTGTTTTTCTTTAGTGTTGTTACCGCAAAAGTCGTTCTTCTCATGTCACTTTATATCATTTTACATAAATCATTCCAGGTTTCTCAGAAACTGTCCCTTTTACCATTTTTTACAAAGAATAATATTTATTTCATTACATTTATATTCCTTATTTTGTTCAATCATTCCCCAGTTGATGGACCTCCCCTTAGTTTGTGGTTCTTTGCTATTGCAAAAAAAAGGCTATATATATTTTTGTACATATGGATCCTTTTGTCTGTCTTTGATCTCTTTGGAATATAGGCTTAGTAGTGATATAATGAGATGTAACCCAGTTCCACAGACACACGAGCACCTCACTAATCACATTACATCCTAGTAGGGGATTTACCTTAAGTTAGGCCATAAGAATGCCCAACCCAAAACCCAAATGATCTAATTGATCAGCACAGACCTTGAGGTGAACGTTATGGCCGAGGAGACAAGACATCATTAATGGGATCATTAAAACATAGATTTAGAGCTGGGGAGTTAGGGGAGGGAAGGCTGTAAAAGCTATTTAATTCAGTCTCCTCATTTTACAGATGAAAAAACTGAGGCCTAGAGAGGTCAAGTGACTTGGTCAAAGGTACACAGGTAATAAGTAGCAAAGCCAGAATTCAAATCTTTTTTTTTTTTTCAGAATAAGAGAGAATATTTGGCCCCCAGTAGCACAGACTTTAAGGGACCTCATTATATCCTGCCAGATGGGGAGGGGCATAAGTGGTAACTGCAAACCGGGCATGTCCTGTGAGAACCTGGAGGGGGTGGCAAAGGAAGGTATGAGATTTCATACCTCAACAAAATTTATCTTCAATGCAAAGAACAAAAATGAAATCCAATTTCCCAACTGGAAAAGTGATCGTTTTCCTTGTTTCTGATTGCTGCAATTTCTTCTAAGGCCTAAGCTCAGCGCATGGCAGGGGAAAAGCAAGGCTCCGCGCTCAGGTTCAGCAGATTGAGCCAAATGCGCGGCTAGGGAGGAATGGTCACACAATCTGCTCCGCCCCCTCCCCTCCACCCCATCCCCCACCCCTAACACCTTCCTCCAGGCTTCATGCCAGAGGTTCCCAGGAGTGACCAGTGAGGCTTAGAAAGACCCCCACACACCAAAAGGATCAGCCTATATGTGATGATTGCCATAGCAACTGGAGAAACGGTCATAGCATGAAACATTTCTTTCTTTTTTTTTTCCCTTGGATTTAGTCTTGATTTTCCCCCCCAGTTTTATTGTTGCTTTTTCTTTTTATGATGCAGTCATTTTGTAGGATCATAAGATTACAAATTTAGAGACACAAGGATCTTTAGAAGCCATCTGGTTCAGTGCCTTCATTTTCATGTAGGGAAACTGAGGCCCACAGCACTTAAGGAACTTGCCCAAGATAGGAGACAGAACAGCTGGGAATCAAATCTGAAATCCTTTGAAATCGACTGCTTTTTCCTCTGTAGTGCTCTTAAACCTGCCCCCACCCCCTCCTGCCACCATCGGACCCAAAAAGGAAGAAAGAAAAACCTTTATGCAGACTCAATAGACGTAGAACTTACACCTCCCAGTCTGTCCCACATTGATTCCACGTCGGTGGGCACGACGCAAATAAAAACAACCTTTGAACTTTAACTGGCCACACTGACCAACTGCTTCCCCAAGACGTGATGATAAAACCAACATCATTTTACTTGGTGCGTGTTGCTCTCCAGGCTCTGCTTGCTTCTCTTTGTATTAGCTCATCAAGGCTTCCAAGGAAACATTTATTTTCGCAAAGTAGATGGAGGCAACTGTTGGTTTATGTCTCCTCTAATGAAAGACTACCTTTTCAGTTCTGTCTTTTAAAAATGAATGGCTTACCTTTTCATGCATTATGCAGATGGAATGACCCAGTTTTAATCCAAAAATCTATTACATAGATCTCTACTGCTTTACAGAAATATTCTGACAGGCTACGGCACTGGCCTGAGGATAATCCGTTATTATTATTTTTAAATTTGAGAAAACTGAAGGGGAAGTTGGACATATTGTAAATAGCTAAAAATATTTAGGTTTTAAATTGGAAGTTGTCATTCAGTTGTGTATGACTCTTCATGACCCCATTTGGGGTTTTCTTGGCAGAGATACTGGAGTGGTTTGCCATTTCCTTCTCTAGATCATTTCTAGATGAGGAAACTGAAGCAAGCAGGGTAAAGTGACTTGCCCAGGGTCACACAGTTAGTATCTGAGGCTGGATTTGAACTTGCTAAGATGAGTCTTCCTGATTCCAGGCCTGGCATTCTATCCATTGCACCATCTGGTCACCCAAAATGGAAGCTCACTTGGGCAAAAGGCAGAGGAATCCACCCACAAAATCCAAATCCTTGGATACCAAAGTCCAGTCATTCTCTAAATGAACTGAAAGAGGGATGTTTCTGAGGGTCTCATCTATTCCCCACCCAGATATAAGCAACCTATCCCTTTTCCCCTCTCCCCCATCTTTTGACTGCTTCTCCAAAGATAAGTCTTTGGAAATTACTTTCTACATGAAAACTTTTCTGATCCCACTAGCTCTTAGAAATATTTCATTTGATCCTCACAACAACTCTAGGAAGTAGGCACTATTATTATCCCAATTTTGCAGCTGGGAAAACTGAGGCGGACAGGGGTTATATGACTTGCCCAAGGTCACACTTTGAGTAAGTTCTGAGGCTGGATTTGAACACAAGCACTCTATCCCCTGCGTCATCAATTGCCAAAAAAAATTACAAAACAACCCCCCTCCCCAGTGCTTTGTTGTGTAGACAAGATTGTTTCCCCTTTTCATGCAATTGGTCTGACCTTGTAGTAGATACAGTCTTCACTCATGGAGGAAGCGGCTAAATGGGATGATGCCCAAGCTGTGGGCCTTGGACCCGTTGAGGGTATGAGAGCTACTGGGAAGGGTCCTTGTCTGACCATGTCATCTTTTACCACGAGAGGTCTCCCACAGACTATTTAGCAGGAATACAGAGAGTTACCACTCTCTGTAGGGAGCTGCCAGATTGTTTCTGCTGAAAGGCACCCTCTTAACTGAGAAGGTGAGGAATCACTGGGGAAGTGAGAATAGCGGAGGGCTTAATGCTTAACGGCGTGGGTTAATGGGCCAGCTGTGTGACCTTGGACAAGTCATTTCCCTTCCTTTGAGCCTCGGTTTCCTCCTCTGGAAAACGGGGATATGGACCACATGATTTCTAAGATTCCTTTAGGCTCTGCCACTCCTGGATGCTGCTCTTCAGAGCTGTAACTAGATGGGGTCATATTGCAATTCTCCAAAGGAAAAGCAGATTTGGTAAAAGAATGTGGATGTGGTCAGCTCTTCTCCCAGACGTCCCAGCCACTCGTTTTGTTTTTCTCTCTAGTAAAGTTATTTCCACATAAATGTGACAAGAACATGTGGTATCTTCAGATGACGGCTTCTGGAAAACTGCAGCAGACAGAACCTGACTATTCTCTTCTTCTTAATTAAATCAAAGTCAATTAGTATCTGACAGAAAGGCACCTTGGGGTAGTGACTCTGAATCAGGAAGACCTGGGTTCAGTCATTCCTCTGGTTCCCACTGGCTGTGGCCCTGGGTAAATCTCTCTCTCAATGCCCATTGACTCACAAGCCACTCTCTGAGAGTGAGAGCCACACAGCTCGGCGGAGGGAGTTTTCTCAACAGGAGTTCCCTTTAACAATGAAATCGTAGATCCAGTCGTGACGCGGTCCCTTCCCATCCCACTGATCTAACCACTCACTCGCCCTCTCTGGATCTCGATTTCCTTATCTATAAATTCAGAGGTTTGGATTAGGTCGTCTCTAAGCTTCCTTCCAGTTCTAGATCCCATGAGGCTCCAGATTCCTTCACCCCAGCCCAAATGGACCCCCATCTTGTGGATTCAGAGTCAGAAGGCTTGGGTTTGAATCCGGCCTCTGCCACCTCCTATCTGTGTGACTCTAGTTGAGTTATTTGCTCTCTCTGGGCCTCAGTTTCCTCATCTGTAAGATAAAGGAATTGGGTAAGATGGCTTCTGCTGTCCTCCCAGTTCTATTATTCTAAATGCAATGTTCGGATGTTTGAGATCATTTAGGACCCTGGTGCCAGAACGCTGAATGATGGATTTAGGACAAAAGATTGAGGAAATCTGAGGTACTTTAGAGCCTGTGCCATCTGTAAGAGCCTCAAACGTGTTACAAATTATTCATAGTGAAGTATAGGGATTTTCTTTTGAGCGATTAGAAAATGCCATACAACAAATCAAACTTCTCCATCATGCGCCAAAAGTGGGTTAGATTTCTTCCTCTTGTTAGGAAGGAAAGGAAACACCTTCAAGGACCTGGGCTTTTAGGGCTTCTACCACTAATTAGCTATGGGGACTTCCACAGGCCCCTTTACCCTTCTGGGTCTCAGTTTCCAGGCCAATTAATTGGGATAACAATGCCTGTCCTGCTTGTCTAATAAGACTGTTGTAAAGAAGGCACTTTGCAAACTTTGAAGTCCTATAAAAATGTGAGTTATTATGATCATTATTTTGTTATAGGCAGACACCAATTCATTGATTGGTTCAGTTGTTCAAAGGTCATTCTGGAGCCTATGTATATGAGAGGAAGTATTTCCCCTCTAAAACCTGTTTTATCTATGGTGCTTAGGTTCCCTGGCTAGTCGCAGTGGCCTAGCTAATCCGTTGGGTGATTGAAATTTCAAATCATGAAGCGAAGAAAAATATCAAATGATCTTCCGTCCTCTTAGCTGGCAGTGACAGTGTCAAAGTGGCCAAAGAGAGGGCAGAGTGTGCCAAGTTTTCGAACAATAACCTAGACGCATCAATTTCAATGTTGGCATTCTAAATGGGAATTCCTTGTCCAATGAGACCAACAAATTTATTTACAACTGGAGGGAATAAATCATATTAAAATTGCCACTCTAGCTACAGATGAAAGCAAAGACTTAAGGACATTGAAAATAAATGAAAGTATGACTCACAGGCTTCCCTTGGGGAGGCAGGAGTGGTTTTATTAGTACCAAAGGCAAAAAAGAAACATCATTTCATGGGAAATTTGGTCATTTCACCTTGAAGAGCTGCTGATGAGCGTAACAAGAATCTCATGAAAATGATCACAGGTTCTATGTTGAAATATGCAAAGAGATTTCATGAAGAAGTCAGTTAAGACCCTCCAAGTTAAACCAACATACTGCTTAATGTTTAGTGGGCATAGGGTAGGATGGAGAAAAGTATGTTGGGAAATATCACTTGAAATCAAGAAACGAAAGAGACCCAAGTCTTGTAAACTACCCAGAAGCAGAGTTTTCTAGAAGAGAGATGGGAGGTCCTAGACATGGTAGGCACTGGACAATTTCACACACAAAAAAAGGAACTGACTATTACAGAGTCACAGTTTCAAGGGACCTCAGAGGTCAACAATTAGTTTATGCTATGTGCTGGGTCCTGGCTAGATGCTGGGGATAAACAGATAGAAAAAAAGTAAAGATAAAAAAAAAATCTCTGCTCTCAAGGAGTTTACATTCCATTAGGGAATTCAATGTGTTGCCTCTCTTTTAAGATGGTAGAGGCAGTAGACAGAACAACTCACTCAAAGCTATTTCTATAAGGATAAAGAGAGAACCAGACTGAGAAATGATTAAGAAATCCAAGGAGAAGCTACAGTAACTAATTTTGTGAAACAAGTCTGCTTAAATGACATCCAGTGGCTGTGGGCCCTGGTGAAGGAGTCAAGGCAGAAAAGCCTGGCTAGGGAGTGCAGCTCACAAAAGTCTTATGGCTTCAGGGAGTAGGTGCAAGTCAGGAAAGCCCAAACAAACATTAAATTGATTGATTAAATTGATTAAAAAGCAATAATATAGATGAACCATTAGCAGAATGTCTTCTGGGCAGAATCACTATCTGCTGTCTGTTATGTGTGTTTGGGTGGGTGCAGTGGGATGGGCAAGGGGTGAGATGTCCCAGCAGGGTCTCTGCAGCACTTAAAATGAGAAGGGAAATAAAAAATTAGGAGGAAAAAAAGTCTTCACAGTAACTGATAAAGGTTTTATATCCAAGATATGTAAGAAACTGGTTCAAATACATGAGAATTATAGTCATTCCCCAAGAGACAAATTCAATATATTTAATTTATTTAACCTTTTTTAAAAAAGCAAGTTGTATGTAATAGAGACTCACGGTTTCACGGAGAATCCTCTTCTATTTTGTCCATGGAAATGTTCTCTCTCTCTTTTTAAAGCGTTGACTAAATTGAGAATAAAATAAAAGAGAGACAATGTGCACCTACATGATTATATTCAGGACAAACATCAGAACGAAAAAAACATATGAAATATAGTTAAAGACATGGGACTTAGGGAAGGGAGCACCAGAAGCTGAGGAACCAGGAAAGGCTTTGGAGAGAAATGATGCTTAAGCTGGGTCTCCAAGGAAGTGAGGGATTTTGTGAGGTCAAAGGCAGGAGGGACTGCATTCTAGCCATGGGGATGAGATAGAGCATTGTCTGGTTTGTTTTACTTATTTTTGTTTTTAAAGACTGGATCTCCCCACCTGGTCCAATCCCATTACTAACTAGCATGGAAGCTTCAATTTCCTCCTTTTTCAACCTGGTATGGAAGGGTGAGGTGGGGTCACAGTTTTGTTTTTTTTTTGTTTGCTAGGCAATGGGGTTAAGTGACTTGCCCAGGGCCACACAGCTAGTACATGCCAAGTGTCTGAGGCCGGATTTGAACTCAGGTCCTTCTGACTCCAGGGCAGGTGCTCTAACCACTATGCCACCTAGCTACCCCGGGGTCACAATTTTAATGTGAAAGTTAGCACAGACTATTTTACATGGCCCATGGCAGCTCAGTACTACTAAGCCCAAGACACCCTTCAACCTCAGCCTCTCTGGTAACTGGGTTATACCGATGGAACCCCAACCGTGCTAAGGGAGCTGCTTGTGAGGAAGAGGGAGAACGACAATTTGGCTGGATCATAGAAGGAAAGAGAGCAGTATATAATGAGCCTAGAAAGGTAGGTTGGGACCAGGTTGTGAAGGGTTTTACGGGGGTGCACTGATAAACGTTTAACAACTGACTCTCCAAAAATTTTTTTAATGTACAAACAGCACACTTTAAAGTTTAATATTTTCCCATCACTCTCTAAAGTCAGGACAATCAACAAAACAAGAAATCAAGCATTGATTTGTAGCATTTGCCACTTCTCTAGGTGTAAATGCTCACAGTGATAATTCCTCAGTCAGCTCTCCTGAGTTCGAATCCTGGATGTGATGGGGAAGACTCTGGAATTTTCTTGAGTGGATGAGTGACTTGGATCAGAGTGGAGTTAGGCTTGAGGTAGGGCGTCCAATTAAGTGATCATTGCAGAAGTGAAGGCTGGCCAGAACAAGGGTGGGGGCTAGGAGCAGAGAAAAGGGGATGGATGTGAGAGTCTTAGTGGAGGCAGAAATGGAAAGATTTGGCAACTGATTAGGTATGTGGGGTGAAAGAAAGTGAGGCATCCAGGATAACACCAAGGTTATAGCCTAGGAGATGGAAAAATGGCAGTGCCTTTGGCAACTCCACACCGCCGTGTCTCAGCTGACTCTGCTCTTGTAGGCTCCTTCTCCCATTGGTGAGCTCTTTTCAGAAATTCCATTTTGGGGAACGGCTCCAGACCAGGCATCCTCCATTTTCCCATGCTACTGCCCATCTACCTTCTTTCCTCCTTTGCTTTTTAGCTCTTTTTTAAAGTAGTGTTTTCCCCTACTAGAACATAAACTCCTGGAGGGCAGGGACCGTATTTCTTTTTGCTTGTATTTGTATCCCCAGTGCCTTGGCACATAGTAGACACCTAAATAAATTCTAGTTGACTGACCAATGAACTAATCTATTGATGGGTGGATTTAGGAGTAAAGAATGAATTGTAATGAATGAAAGGCCATCTAGTACCTGAACAAGAAAACCTCCTACATCACACTTGACAAGTGGCCTTTGCTCCAATGACAGGGAATCCACTTTCTACTGAAGTGGCCAATTTCACTCTTGGTTAAGCTCTACTCGTCAATACGTTGCTTTCAGTATTCTCCAGGGAAATAACGTTAAAAAGAGAAATGAAGAAGAAATAGCATGTCTATACCACAAAATATATTATAAAGCAGCAATCATAGAAACCGTTTAATACTTATTTAAAAGTGGAAAAGTAGATCAATGAGATACACTAGACAGGGAAAAATCAGAAATTATTGAATTCAATATCCCAGTGATCAGTAAACTTGAAAACATAAATTACCTAAAAAAAGAACTTCTTTATGAGAAGAATTGCTGGAAAAATTGGAAAGCAGTCTGGAAGAAGTAGGTTTTGGCTAACATGTTACACCACATAACAGTGGGGCAGCTAGGTGGCACTGCAGTAGATAGAGTCCTAGGCCTAGAATCAGGAAGACTCATCTTCCTGAGTTCAAATCCAGCCTCAGACACTTACTAACTGTGAGACCATGGGCAAGTCACTTAACCCTATTTGCCTCAGTTTCCTCATCTGTAAAATGAGTTGGAGAAGGAAATGGCAAAGCATTCCAGTATCTCTGCCAAGAAAACCCCAAATGGGGTCATGGAGAGTCGGACATCACTGAAAATGACTAAAAACAATAACAACTAAAACAAACTCAAAATGTATTTGTGACCTGAATATTCTATCAAACCATAAAAAATGAAGATGAGGTAAAAACCAAAGATATCGATAAAACTTTTTTTTTGTTTGTTGTTCTTGTTTTTTTTCTAGCTAGGCAGTGGGGTTAAGTGACTTGCCCAGGGTCACACAGCTAGTAAGTGTTATGTGTCTGAGGTCAGATTTGAACTCAAGTCCTCCTGAATCCAGGGCCGGTGCTCTATCCACTGTGCCACCTAGCTGCCCCTCAATAAAACTTTTTTTAAGAGCCATGACAGAAGTGCTCAGAACGATCTCAGCCAGCAAACACTTCTTTTAACCAAGTACATTTTTCTGACTTCTATAGGAGAAGGGTTTTTTGGGAGAAAGAGTAGGTGAAAAAGGAATTGAGTTGAAGAAAGATAAGGAATTGGGAAGGCGATTAAGGAGGCCTTAGTACTGTGAAATATGCCAGAGACTGAATTTTGAGAGGTGACATTTGAGAAGATATGATCAGAGATTTATAGATTGAAAATTGGAATAGACCTCAGAGGACATTTAGTCCCAACACTCTCATTTTACAGATAAAGTGGCTTGCCTTTATGTATTTCATTTTATTGTCCAATGTCACATAAGTAGGAAGGGGCAGAGCCAGGATTTGATTTCAGGTTTTCTGACTCTGATGCTTTTTCTTTTCTTTTCTCTTTCTTTCTTTCTTTCTTTCTTTCTTTCTTTCTTTCTTTCTTTCTTCCTTCCTTCCTTCCTTTCTTTCTTTCTTTCTTTCTCTTTCTTTCTTTCTTTCTTTTTCTTTCTTTTTTCTCTTTCTTTTTTTCTTTCTTTCTTTCTTTCTTTCTTTCTTTCTTTCTTTCTTTCTTTCTCTCTCTCTCTTTCTTTCTTTCTTTCCTTTCTTTCTTTCTTTCTTTCTTTCTCTTTCTTTCTTTCTTTCTTTCTTTCTTTCTTTCTTTCTTTCCTTTCTTTCTTTCTTTCTCTTTCTTTCTTTTTCTTTCTTTCTTTCTTTTTTTCTCTTTCTTTTTTTCTTTCTTTCTTCCTTCCTTCCTTTCTTTCTTTCTTTCTTTCTCTTTCTTTCTTTCTTTCTTTCTTTCTTTCTTTCTTTCTTTCTTTCCT
>NW_020954546.1:10361617-10376139 GCF_900497805.2 Vombatus ursinus | reverse complement strand
TTCTTTCTTTCTTTCTTTCTTTCCTTTCTTTCTTTCTTTCTTTCTTTTTCTTTCTTTCTTTCTTTTTTTCTCTTTCTTTTTTTCTTTCTTTCTTTTTTCCTGTACCATGCTGCTATTGTAAGTTTCCTTTGAACCAATTGTTTCCTAGGCACTGCCTTCCTTTTCATACTTTGGCCTTGAGAAGTTAAACCACCTGTTTCTGTTTCCATTGCCACTAACTCTTGCTTCCATCTAGGATTTATCTCTCCACTTGACCCACTGCAGAACAGAAGGCAGTCCCCTTTTTCTTCCTTGCCCTTCTGTCCTTGAGGCTGTACACTATCTTCTAGGGCTTTCTGAGACATTTTTATAGCCAGCAACAATTGGAAGCAAAAAGGACAAAAATAAACAGAGAAATTCACAGTTACTTGATAACATTTATTCTGGGGTTCATTGGAATGTGCATGAAATTAACCAGGGGTTCTTAACCTGAGGTCTGTGAACTTGTTTTTTAAAATAGATCATGATAACTGTGTTTCAATAGAATTGGTATCTTTCGTAATCTTACGTATTTCATTTTACGCATTTAAAAACATCATTCTGAGAAGGGGTATATATGTGGACTTCACCAGAGTGTCACCAAAGGGTTTATGACACGTAAAAGATTAAATGTTCTTAAACTGCACATGGGCAGAGTGGAAGTGATGGTTCCACCATCTCATGCCTTGGAATATTACGTCTGCTTCTGGAATATTGTTTTCTCTTCTGGGTGCCACTTAGAAAAGATATTAACAAACTAGAAAGTGCCCAGAGGAGGTCTACTAGCATGGTGGGGGGAATGGAGACCATGCCATACAAGGATCCCTGGAAAGAGCTGGGAATTTTTAGGCTGGAGAAAAGATTAAGAATATGATAGTTTTCTTCCATCTATAACTAAGAGGCAGCTGGGTGGTGCAGTAGATAGAGTGCTGGGCTTAGAATCAGAAAGACCTGAATTCAAATCTTGCCTCAGATATTTACTAGTTGGGTGAGCCTGGGCAAATCACTTAACCCTGTTAGCCTCAGTTTCCTTATCTGTAAAATGAGCTAGAGAAGGAAATAATGAACCACTCCAGTATCTTTGCCAAGAAAACCCCAAATGGGGTTACGAAGGGTCAGACTCTACTCCCCTTGGGTTTTAATTTTGCTTCTAGCCACCCCATTGGCCTCCCTCCCTCTCTAGAGGAGAAATTTTTTTCAAAACAAATTTACCCGTAATGGTGGATATCTGCTTCCATGCTAGCCTAGCTAGTTGGAGTCACTAATGATAACTATTGCTGACTCATTTGCTCAGAGGGACCCCAGTGAATGTATTCTCGTTTCCCTGGGAAACTGTAAAAATGAATCAATAATTCTCCTTTTCAGCTCCAAGCCCCCAGCCAGAAATTTTACTCCGGCAAAATATAGCAGTTGGAAATTTATTTCCCCTCTTCTGTTCCCAATCATCCTAATCAATGCTGCATTCAAGCGATAGCATGCCAGTTGAGTAATTCATTAATCAATAGCTTTAACAAATTTGCCAGCTTAAGAAAACAAAGTAAACTTTAATACACGGGAGGATAAACAAACTTTCAGGAAACAAGGCTAAGCTTTGGGGAGAAAGGAGGGAGGAGACATTGGACCCAGAAGCATGCACTTACCCTCTGGGAAGAAGGATGGAGAGGGCAAAGTGGAAGAATGAAGGACAGCCAGCTTCTGAGTGCAGACTGGATTTATTTCAGCAGCCCAGGATCCACCCTGATTAAAGTTATGGAATTCATCCACACTGTCCCAGCTCCAGAGTCTCAGGACTGACAACATCATGGCAGCAATGTCTATTGCCTCTACCTCTCATGGCTCCTGCAGTTTCTGCCTTTTTTCTTCCTGTTAGCCCAAAAATGGGAGTGGACAGTTTATGAGTCAAATATCATTACAATGATATTTCCAAGGTCAGTACATCACTGCCTGAGGGGTCAAGGAAGAGGACACTGGGAAATATCTGCCTGCTTAGCAGGCATCCATCTGTTCTCCTTGGATGCCTGCAGTAGGTGTTTCCAAGACAGGGTTACACTTACACGTGCAGTTATCTCTCCTGATAGAATGTAAGTTTTTTGAGAGCAGAGACTATTCCTTCCTCCCTCCCTCCCTTCTTCCTTCCTTCCCTCCTTCCCTCCTTCCTCCCTTTCCTTTTCCTTCCTTCCTCCCTCCCTCCTTCCTTCCTTCCTTCCTTCCTGTTTTGCGTCACTAGCACCTAACAGAGTGCTTGACACATAATAGATGTTTAATAAATATTTATAGTTTGGTAATGAAAGTCTTGCCTGAAGAGCTATCCAAAAATGGAATGGACCTGCCTCTGAGGCAGAGAGATCCCCCTCACTGGACATTATCAAGCAAAGGTCAGATGGCCACTTAGAGAAAATTTCTAGTCAGCTACAGGCTGGACCAGATGGCCTCTTCCCAATCTGAGATTGTATGAGTAGGCATTGATTTTAGCACTCATAATTACTCTTGGATATCTTCTTTATTCTGGAGAGCCCTGGCTAAAGTTTCTCGTCTATTTTCAACCAGGGGATGATGGCTCTGGATCCTTTTTTCTTTAAGGAAGTTTTCCTCCTATGCTTCCTTTTTTACTTTATTCACTGAAATTCTTAGTAAGAGACACACTAGAGTGGAGGAGGGGCGGTGTAGTTCTTTGGATAGTTGACAAACATTTAAGAGTCAGTGCCATTTCAAAGAAAAACTCAGATGCTGCATTTTAGTCTCCCCTTTTTCACCAAAGAAGGTGAATCAACTTCCTGTGAGTTACAGGTAAGTTTTGGAGGTGCATCAGTAGAGGAAACTACCAGGAGTTCCCCACAATCATAAAACCAGAAGCCTAAACCATTTCCCTGCCTTGCAACGAAGCCTGAGAGAGATAGATGCATCTAAAGGATGAAATTAATTGCAATTTGCTAGAGAAAATGATGTAGCCTCACACTTTAAAAAATTGTCATCTATTTTTATATCACAAATTTTCCCAATATATCTGCTATACCTTATAACAAAAACTGAAAAAGATTTTTTTAAAATGCAGTTCAGTAAAGTTAGCTAATAATACATCAGTCAAATCTGATATCCTTCTCAATGCTTCTATACCCACAGTCCTTCACTTCTGCAAAGAAGAGAAGTACGTTCTCATAGAATTTCTTTGGGACCATGTTGGCCATTACAATTTCATATACATATGCATATACACATACACATACATGTATACATACATACATACATACTAGTATAATGTAACACATATATGTACTATATGTGTGTATGCATATATGTGTATATACAATACATGTATGTATACATACATATATACTAGTATAATATAACACATATATGTATGATATGTGTGTGTATATATATACACATATATACATATATATGTATATATGTAGAACATACATACATTTGTTATTGAGTCATTTCAGTCACATCTGACTCTCCATGACCCCATATGGGGTTTTCTCGGCAAAGATACTGGAGTGGCTTTGCCATTTCCTTCTCGGGTGGATTAAGACGAACAGAGCTGAAGTGACTTGCCCAGGGTCACACATCTAATAAGGGTCTGAGGCCAGGTCAGGTCTCCCTGATTCTGAGCCCAGAGCTCTATTCACTGAGCCATGCCATGAGGCCATAAGGCAGTTGCAATCATCTTGTACAGTAGAATAAGCAAAAGGCCTGACTTATGTGTATGAAAAAAATTAGATGGAGGAAGGAGTAATATATTAGGAAATGTTTAGTGTTAAACAAACAGTTTCATCATCAATAAAAATGAAAAAAAAATTTTGTCCTCAGAAGAGCTGAGGAAGATGTCAGTCTGGGGTGAGGAGCACCCAGATCAGGGTATGGAAACTGGGAAGGTGCCTGAGGGGGATGACTGCTGTCTGGAGGGGACCAGTGGCCATGGGGGCTTCATCTCCCATTGGTTTACCTTTGCTCTTAATTACTCCCCAGTCTTCTCCAGTAGACTCTGCCCTAGTGTTGGTCTGAAGAGACTGGAGTCAGGGGTGGGGGCAGGGTTCCAAGCAGCTGCCAGTAAGAAGGTTAGGGAGGAGAATCAAGAAATTTCAAGTGAAACCTGGTCTCTCTAGAGAGGGGGGATCAGGCTTTTCTCAAACTCTCCAGCTCTTTATGCACTTAGCCTAGAGCCTCAGGGAGAATAACAAAATGTAGGCTTGACTCTTGTCTAGGGTTTTCCCAAAAGAAGGGAACAGAAAGATATTCAATTTACAACATAAATCAGGTAGAGGACGGTTGTTTATTTCCTCCACACAAAAGAAATGCTTACTATAAGAGACTGAGGAGCACAGATTAAGACAAATAAGCATCAATAATATCATAATGGCTAGTGTACTCTCTTGGGAGGTTAATACTTAAAACATAAAAACATTTTGTGGCAGTACTAAACCAATATTTCACCTTTCATCTCAGTTCTGTATTGTCCAAGACAATTAACTCTTTTGTCCCATGTGGTTTCATTTATGATTTCTTGAAATTGAGCTCTGGAAAGATGGAGCTACTTGACCATGCCTTAAGCCCAAATCACTCTGGCTATCACTGATTGGCCAACAAGAGGTCCCAGCCAAGCCTTACTTGGTTATTATTTGGATTTTGATGGCCCAGAGTAAGCATAAATAGCAATTGTTTCTGTTCTGGCCAGGAACCCTGAGGGTCTTCCCTTCTCAGTTTGATATTTTTTTTTGGAGTAGTCAGATGAGACCATCTTTTGTCTCATTTCTTACCTAGCCTTATATCACTGAATGGGTGTTGCCTCAGACAAACTGAGACCTCGGAAAGACTTTAGCTTAAAATGACCAAGGTCTCCCACTACATCTGGGGTCATCTCCAGTTGTCCTGATCTATATCTGGCCACTGGACTCAGATGTCCCTGGAGGAGAGAGTGAGGCTGATGTCTTTTCATAGCCCTGCCTCACTTAAGTCCAATTGAATTAGAAGTCAAGACATCGCCCTCCTGATGTCATTGGTCCTCTTCAAGAATGAAGGACAAACAACAAAAACAACAACAGTATTGTCCAAGCAATTCACTTGGGGTCCGTGTCTTCTTTTTTAAACAATATTTTATTGTTTCCCCAGTTACATGTAAAAATAATTTTTAGCATTTTTTTTTAAGTTTTGAGTTCCAAATTCAATCCTCTCTTCCTCCTTACCCACTTCCTTGAAATGGTAAGCAATCTGTTAGAGGTTATACATGTGCAATCATGTAAAACATTTCCATATTAGTCATTTTATGGAAGAAAACTTGAACAAAAAAAAAAGAAAGTGAAAAGTAGTATGCTTCAGTCAGTATTCAGATGCCATCAGTTCTTTCTCTGGATGTGGATAGCATTTTTTATCATGAGTCCTTTGGATCATTGTATTTCTGAGAATAGCTGAGTCATTTGCATTTGTTCACCATACGATACTGCTGTTACTGAGTACAATGTTCTCCTGGTTCTGCTCACTTTTCTCTGCATCAGTTCATACATGTCTTTCCAGGTTTTTCTGAAGACAGCCCACTCATCACTTCTTATGGCATAATAATATTTGTTACAATCATATACCACTACTTGTTCATCCATTCCTCAATTGATGGGCTTCCCCTTAATTTCCAATTCTTAGCCATCACAAAAAGAGTTGCTATAAATATTTTTGTCCAAATAGATTCTTTCTGAACAAATTAAAAATCCCCAATTAAATACAAAATTAGAACTACTGAAAACCACAGGAGAGATAAATAAAATTGAAATTAAGAAAACTGTTGAACTAATAAATAAAACTAAGAGCTGGTTTGATAAAAAAACAAATAAAATAGATAAACCTTTGGTTAATTTGATTTAAAAAAAAAGAAAGAAAACCAAATTACCAGTATCAAAAATGAAAAAAGATTAATAAAATGGAAATTAAGAAAACTATTAAACTAATAAATAAAACTAAGAATTGGTTTTATGAAAAAAATAAACCTTTGGTTAATTTAATTAAAAAAAAGAAAGAAAAAACCAAACTACCAGTATCAAAAATGAAAACGGTGAATTCACCACCAATGAATAGGAAATCAAAACAATAATTAAGAACTATTTTGCCCAACTGTATGCTAATAAATTTGACAATCTTAGTGAAATGGATAAATATTTACAAAAATATAAATTGCCCAGATTAACAGAAGAGAAAGTAAAATACTTAAATAACCCCTTCTCAGGAAAAGAAATTGAACAAGCCATCAATGAACTCCCTAGGAAAAAATCTCCATGGCCAGGTGGATTTACAAGCAAATTCTATCAAACATTTAAAGAACAATAAATTCCAATACTCTATAGACTATTTGGGAAAACAGGCAAACAAGAAGTCTTACCAAATTCTTTTTATGGTACAAATACTGTGCTGATGCCTAAATTGGGAAGAATCAAAACAGAGAAAGAAAATTATAGACCAATTTCCCTAATGAATATAGATGCAAAAATTTTAAATAAAATATTAGCAAATAGATTACAGCAACTTATTGAGGAAATAATACACTATGACCAGGTAGGATTTATACCAGGAATGCAGGGCTGGTTCAACATTAGGAAAACTTTCAGCATAATTGATCATATCAACAGCAAAACTAACAGAAACCACATCATCTCAATAGATGCAGAAAAAGCTTTTGACGAAATACAACACCCATTCCAAATAGATTCCTTTCTCTTTTAAAAAAATGTCTTTGGGGGGCAGCTAGGTGGTGCAGTGGATAGAACACCGGCCCTGAAGTCAGGAGGACCTGAGTTCATATCCAGCCTCAGACCAAACACTTGACACTTACTAGCTGTGTGACCCTGGGCAAATCACTTAACTCCAATTGCCTAAAAAAAATATCTTTGGGATACAGACTTAGTATTGGCATTGCTGGATTAAAGGGTACACACAGTTTTATAACCTTTTGGTCATAGTTCCAAATTGCTCTCCAGGATGGTTGGATCAGTTCACAGCTCCACCAACAATGCATTAGTGTGCCAGTTTTCCCACATCCCCTCCAACATTTATCATTTTCCTTTTCTGTCATATTGGCCAATTTTGTAGGTGTAAGGTGGTTACCTTAGAGTTGTTTTAATGTGCATTTCTCTAATTAATAGTGATTTAGGGCATTTTTTCATATGAGTATAAGTAACTGATTTCTTCATCTGAAAACTGCTTGTTCGTATCCTTTGACCATTCATTGATTGGGGAAAGGGTCCTTGTCTTCTTACAAGTCAGATCAGAGGTTGGCTTTATTCTCTTGCTGGTGGTCATCTTCTACAGGAAGCATTGAAGAATTGATTGGGAACTCCTCCTGAGGAGCTGGTGATGCTGTCTGAGAATCTAAGAGCTCTGCAGCTCTCAAACTCCACCACATTGAATACACAGCTGGAAACATCCATCTCAGGACTGCTCAGCACAGTGCCTGTTACCTAATAAGCATTTAATAAATATTTTTTGGCTACTACCTGTGCTCAGGAAAGAAATACAGCAAAGAGCCCAACCCCTGGGCTCAGGCTTTGGCTGTCATGTGCTTGTAGCTGCCGTGTTGCCAGAGTCAGGGGGGGCACGAGGCCCAGTTCCAGCTACCCTTCATGGGGTGTACTCCAATTCATTCCCTGTAATACTTGGAAGGGAGGTGGAAGGACTTAAAGGAATGAAGAAGTGAAAAGGTATTCCCCAATCTTTTCAAGAATGAGAACTTGCTAATGGTAAAAAAAAAAGAGAGAGAGAGGAATTATAAACTCTGAAATGAGAATAGTTGTACTATTAGTATAGCTCCATTAAGAGTCTGTGTGGGAATATTAAGCATCTGCTTTATTTTTACTTTTTTTTTTGCTATGGATATTTCCGTATATGGAGTATTTAAACTGTTGTCTTTGTCCTCCTTCCATGTATCTGCCTAGTAATGGGATCCCAGAGTTCAAGGGTAGGAGAGTTCAGTGACTTTCCCACAATTCCAAATTGCTTCCTGAAAAGGTCCACCCAAGTGCCTGCCTTCCCATAGCCTGTCAGGCTCATTCCATCTTTCTTCATCTGTGGTGCCTTGATGGTTGTGAGGTGAATCCTCAGCGTTTTAATCTGTATTTTTTTCACCTCTGCGCAGATGACTCATAGTTCTCTGTGTCTGACCATAATATCTCTCCTGAATACTAGTCTAGCATCTCTGCCTGAGCAACGTCCTGCTGGCATCTCAAATCCAACATATCAGAAATAGGAGTCATTTTCCTTTCCTCTGATTGTGTTTCTCCTCCAAACCTCCCTAATTCTGGGGGGGGGACCTCTACTATTCTCCAAGTCAGACAACTTCAGAATTTTAGAATTACCTCTGACCATTCCTTTTCCCCTCAACTCCCATTAAATCAGCTCCCAAGTCTTATCCATTCTGCCTCATCATGAAAATGAAAGGAGAGTTGAAATACATGAAGAGCAGAGTATAAGGACAGGTAACAGGGAAAACTTTATTTATTTATTTTTGTTCACTGGATACAGTGACTGATTCATAGAGCTTAGGGGCAAAGGTGCCCCAGATGTGTTTGAGTCGCTATTCTCCAGGGTCCTGTAATAGAGTCCAGCACTGGTGCCCAAGTTCTCTGTCCAATCATCAGGGAACGCATAGTCCAGGTGGTAAGGAGTTTGAGCCCAGGAACCATGGTCAATCAATTCTTTGAGCTCAGACTGATGTACATTTCAGAGGAAGCTATGGAATGCCTGGTGCCAGGGATGCCCATTTTAGAACAACCCCAAACAGTTCTTGCTTGGAGATGTCTGTGCCATTTTATTCTTTTATTCTTTCTGGCTGCCATTAATATGAACTCTTAGAGACTCCCCTTCCCCAGTTTTGATATGGTCCTCATGGTCTGAGAGTGGGAGGTCATTTGGATTTAGAGCTATTTATTAGAATCACGCTGACATTCTTTAGGGGAAGGTATAAAACCTAGACCAATTTCTCAAGCTGAGGAAATGAGGTTATGCAACATTGATCTCTATTGCTTGGCCCTTTTTAAGATTTATATTTAACAGACATGAGGGAGAAACAGGACTGCCCAATGGTTTTCTGAAAAACACTTTCTTTTGCATTGTTCTTAGACATTTAGAGGTGCGGGCAGGGGTGATTTTATCCCAATATGGTTTTAAACTAATGTCTTTAAAGTCTCAAAGGATTATGCCTAAGGTAGACTCAAATTATGCCATTGAAAGCCTAAGGCAGTGAGTTGGTAACTGCCTTATGAGGGTTTGAGAAAAGTCAAAGATAACCTTTGGGATGATAGCAGAGCTGTTGGAACCAATGCAGAGGCCAGCTTTTGACCCCTACCTCAGACTCTTGACTTTGTGGGTCATTTTGTCAGGTCACTTCCTGAATGGTCTCAAAGACCGTTTCAGTACAGTTTATTTCTGATCCCATCCAGCTCTGGTAGGATTCTGAAAAATCACGCTTTCTCCTTAGGGCTATCTCAATGCTCCAAAAACAAAGGTTTTAGATCATGTTAACAGAGGGAATCCCAGAGCTGAAGGACTCAGACACCATCTAGTCTAGTCCCTTCATTTTACAAATGAGGAAAATGAGGCCTGAGGAGATTAAAATGACCTGCCTAAATTTACAGGGGTGGTATACATTCAATCTAGAAGGAACGTTGGGCCTCTAGCAAACCACCCAGATAGGAATCCCTTCAGGCAGTATCTCTCACTAATAATAGCTCATTACTTCCCAAAGCTACCTTTTCTACTTTTGGGGAGGTCTAAGTAAGGGAGCACTTCTTAGCATCAATCCCAAATCTGCCTAACATTGAATAATAGGAGCATAGATGTAACATGTAACATAGAATAATAGGATCATAGATATAATAATAATAATAAATACTCGAAAGTACCTACTATGTGTCAGACACTCTGCTAAGCACTTTGCTTGTATTATCTTATGTGATCCTTAAAATAACTCTGCAAGGTAGGTAGTATTATTGTCCTCATTTTGGAGATGAGTAAATTGAGGCAAGCCAAAGTCAAATGACTTGCCCTGGGTCACAGAGAGGCCAGATTTTAACTCAAGTCTTCTTGACTCCAGGCCAGGTGCTCTATCGGCTGTGCCATCTTGCTGCCCCATTATGAGCTGGAAAGGGCCTAAGAGGTCATCTAGTCCAACCCCATCATTTTACAGATAAAGAAACTGAGGCCCCGAGAGGTGAGATGTTTTCCTATTGTTCCTGGATATACATATTAAGGCTGAGAAGATAAAATTGATTCCACGTCATTTTTATTGATCTTAATAATTGATTTTGTCCTGTAACTGCTTAAGTCATAGTAAGTTTGTGTGTGTGTGTGTGTGTGTGTGTCCAAACTTAGTTCAGAAATTCAGCTGGCGTACAATAGGTCATTTAAAAATCCAGTTCTTTTGCTAATCACTGTTCTGTTTTTGCCTCAAGGAAATCTGCTGTCTTTGGGGAATGCTGGTAGACACCAGGGAGTCTGGTCTGGTGTCTTTGCACCACCGAGCTGTCCTTCAAGGATGTCTGGCTTGCTGCCCAAAGACGTCTGGCCCACTATCTATGGGCTTGCAGGTAGACTCAAAGAATGATCATGCCTTAGACACAGGAGGGAGGAAGGAGGTTGTCGATAGCCTCTCATTCCCAACATCCAACCAATCATGGTGTTCACCCAACTCCAGTTACATAACCAGTCATGTTGTCCTCAACCCCATGATGTTACCACCCCTACCCCCAATAGTATTCTTTCCCCGTCTATCCTTTTCTGTTCTTTGTTCTAATCTTATAAAAAGAAGCTGCATCTTGATCTACAGGTCCTTGGCTAACCTGACACAAGCCATTGATCCATTCTGTTGGCAGGCGGTGGCCCTATTGGTAAAATTTTATCTTTCCTAGAGAAAATGAGCCTCAGTCTACCTTAGGTGAATTTCACTCACAGCAAGGCTGAGTAGAGTTTTCTATCTTCCATATGATAAGCTTTCACTTACTTGAAAAGAGTGAACATGTCCTTCTCCCTCCTGTCTCCATCTTTCTCTTCTTCAGTCTACACGCCCCAGATCCATCAACAGATTTCATGTGGTATGTTCTCAAGTTCTGGCTTCCCTCCTCTGGATGACACCCAGTTATTGGCGCCATTACTAAAATATGGTATCGAGAACTGAATACAATACTTGAGTGCTAGTCTGACAAGAACTCAGAATGATCACTTCTCTAATCCCAAGATGCCTCCACCTAGACCCCTCACCATGACCAATTTCTAAAACTGCTCATGGGACCATTTTTGTTTGGGTCAAAATATCTTTGGATTTTGACTGCGGGTGAGTAATAATGGTATTTTTAGGACTGTTTTCTCTTCCTCAAAAAGACTATAATAAAAAAGTAGCTTTTGCCTCTCTCCCAAAGTTCTGAAAATTACTCATGTATACTTATATCCATAGAGATATGAGGCTTATAATATGCTTTTGTTTTATTTATTTCACACAAGAATCCTCTGAAATAGCTAGTGTTCAAATATTATCTTCATTTTATAATTATATAAAATGACACAAATCGAAGTATAAGGTTATAACTATACTTCCAAAGAAAAGAAATGAAAAGGTATCTCCCTCCCTTCTTTTCAGAGGCAGGGGCACAGAGCACTAAAGATAATATCAGACTTTTTCGATATGTTGGTCATTTATGATGAAAGATTTTTAAACAATTCTTTTAAAATTCTTTGTTGTAATGGATGGCCCTCTGAGATGCAGAGAGAGAGAGAAAGGATACATTGGGAAAAGAGGTGACAAAAAAATCAAAAGATAATAATAAAACCTTTCAAAAAATTTATATGGTCAATGGGTTTGATGTAGACAATGATGGAGCCAATATGTTGATGTTTGAATTCCTGGTCTGTTAATGGTCAGTTACCTGGATCTTCACTCCAATGCTGTACAGGGGCTTAGGGTGAGGGGACAGGAGGCCAGCTATTCTCATAGGAGTCCTTCGCAGAGTAGCAACACAGAATCCTAGATCTAGGTTTGGAAGGAACCTCAGGACCCATCTAATCCAGCCTCTTAATTTGACAGACTACTTCTGTTGTGAGGTGGGGGATGGCAGGGACACCATTGATGCAGTGACAAATGTCCTGCATGAACACCTAAGACTTCCAGTCCCAATTCTGCTACTAACTAGTTGGATGACCTTGAACAAGTCACTTCTTGTCCTTATCTGTAAAGGGAGAGGATGGGACTGGATGGTTTTTAATTTTCCTTCAAGGCTGACTTTTTGTGATTCTAACACTCAAACCTCAGCAGAGCAACTATTGTTGGTCTGGTCAAGTGCCTAATTAATTCTCTGCCTCCTCTTTTCTCTGAGTGATTGACCTCAGCACCATATTATAAAAGTTGTTTATTTAGAAGACATGTCTGGGGCTAACAAGGACTTGATGCTGTCTTTATTTTTTTCTTTTAAATAATCACTTTGAAAACCCTGAGGGGCCAACCTGGCCCCCAGAGTCTTCCAGAGTGTTAATTACACCCAATCTCCAAATTAATGGCTTACGCAACAAGTTAGACTGAGGCATTCAAAAGGAGCTCCGTCCCATCCTCGATGCCCCTCCACAAAGCCCATTCATTTCTCCCTCACGATTTACAGGCCCATACAGTCCAGGAAGAGACTGGAAATACTGCCAGGACTCCGGTAGAGGCTGATACCAGCCAACCAGGCAGCATCCTTCATAGCTGAGCAATTACAGGTGCGTGGGTGGAATTGGTGTAGGCGATATCTGTTCTGTCAAACACAAGATGAGGATAAACCCAGGCTCCTTTTCATTTTCTGTGTCAGGCTCTTTGCCACCCTGATGCAGGGGGCGCGACTGCAAGGGCTGAGGACAGAATGTCTTGTTTAATGTCCACAGCAATGGCTACCATTTATGCAGCACTTCAAGGCTTGTTTGATCCTCACCATAAGCCTAAATCCAGCCAAACGGACAAGCATTTGTTAAGCACCTACTATGTGCCAGGCACTGTGCTAAGCACTGGGGATACAAAGAAAAATAAAAGACAGTGCCTGCCCTCATGGAGCTTGCAGTCTAATGGGAGAGACAACATGTAAACAAATGTGTAGAAGTAAGAGAAATACAGGATAAAGGGGAGGCAATCGGCGGAGGAAGGCACCAGCATTAAGGGAGATCGAGAAAGGTCTCTGATATAAGGAGGGATTTTTGACTGGGACATGAAGGATGCTGAGGAAACCAGGAGGCAGAAATGAGGAGGGAGACAATATTATTATCTCCATTGCACAGATAGGGAAACTGAGGTTCAGAGAAATTAGGTCATTTGCTCAGCGTCACACAGCTAGTGGGTGACTGAGGGAGGATTTGGGCTCAGGGCTTCCTGGCTTTTTGGGGCCAAGGTCTACCTGCCTCTTTAGCTTTTCCTCTTTAAAAGTATGTCAAATTCCCCTAATTTGGCCTGCTACTTAAGGCCCTGGAGGCCAATGCTTCACAGAGGACGAGTATGCTTGAAATGGTTTACATATTTGTGGTTCTCCCACAGAGTGTGTAGAACTTAACACTTGCGATCACCTTCTGTGGTGTGAGGGGGAAAGTGGGCCCAGGCCCAGAGCCTGACGTGATCTCTGAGAGCTGCCAAGAACTCGGAGAAGTAAACGGACTTGGCCAGGGTCACTCGGCCAGGATGGGGCAGAGGTAGGACTTGAATTCTGCTCCTTCTGAAGGCCAGCTGTCAATCGACTACATTGGGGGTGGGCTTCTCAACTGCAAGAAAATGGGCCAGAAAATGGCTCCTTTGACCCCTTTGCCCATGTTGAGTTAGGCCCCAGAAGGCTCTCCCATCTTTGCTCCACCTATTTAAATTTGCCTATTACTAACTCTGTTGTTGTTGTAGAACATACATATATACATATATACACATACACACATTTATATACATATGTGTGTATCTACTTATCTATGTCTATATCTATCTATCTAGAGAAGCAGTTATGCGGCACAAGTACTCATCTTCCTGAATTCAAATCTGGCCTCAGACACTTCCTAGCTGGGTGACTCTGGGCAACTCACTTCACCCTGTTTTTCTTAGTGTCCTCATCTGTCAGATGAGAAGGAAAAGGAAATGGTAAATCACTCCAGTATCTCTGCCAAGAAAACCCCAAATGGGCGCATGAAGAGTCAGACACGACTGAAAAATGACTGAGCAATAAACAGATAGAAAGATAGATAGATATTGCTTACGTTGCCTCCCCTGATAGAATGTGAGTTCCTTAAGGACAGGACCCATTTCATTTCTGTGTTTGTACACACATCTCTTAGCATAGTGCCTAGCATATAGTAGACATTTAATGGATATTTGATTGATTGCTTGTGCCTCAGTTTCCTCATATGTGAAATAAGGGAGTGGAACTAGATTACTTTTTTTGGCAGTTTCCTATACTTTAATTTCTGAGCTAAACAAGCCACACACACACACACACACACACACACACACACACACACACACACACACACACACACAC
>NW_020954546.1:10315453-10361607 GCF_900497805.2 Vombatus ursinus | reverse complement strand
CACACACACACACACACACACACACACACACACACACACACACACACCCCTTATCCTTTTGGTGCCTTCAGGATAGGAATAACAGAGGGGAATTAAAAGGAAAGAAATCAGAGAGAGCCAGCCCAAGGTTCCATTATCTTTATTAAAAAAAAGAAAGAAGATAGGGAATGAAAAGCCCTAAGATTTTACTTTGTCAGTAATGAAGGCTGAAACACAGAGTCTTTGCTCCCAGTACAGTAGGAAATCCTCTTTTCGTGTACATTTACGAGAATGAGCTGGAATGTTCTTTCTTTGCTCCTGAACTCAATTTCCCTCTTTTTAGTCATCCCCTCCATCCCCCAACCCAGACAGCAGCCCTTCTTCCCTACCCTCACGCTCACCTGAAAGAGCTTGAAATCTCTTTATGTCCTGCAAATAGAACCTGAAAAGTTTTTGCCCAGAATGTTGTAACTTTGGCAGATGGAATCCCTGGAAAAGTTGCTTTTTCTTTAGAAAAGTTGTCTTTTTTTTTTTTTAACCAAAGCATGTGCATGTGTGCGTGTGCGTGTGGTGCTACATGTATCTTACACTGAGATGTAAAACAGAAGGCAGCAATAGAAGTCTTCATAAAGAAGCCCACGTGGACTTTGGGGTCAGGGGACCTTGGTTAAAGCCTGCGTCTGACACTTACAAGCTGTGTGACCTCGGGCAAGTCACTTAACTTCCCTGGGACTCAGTTTCCTTGTCTTTAAAAGGACGGAGTTGGACTAGGCGGTATTCTAACCTTTTAATTGCTCATAATAGAGTCATAACTCTAGATTATTTTTTTTTTTTAGGCAATTGGGGTTAAGTGACTTGCCCAGGGTCTCACAGCTAGTGAGTGTCAAGTGTTCGGTCTGAGGCCGGATTTGAACTCAGGTCCTCCTGACTTCAGGGCTGGTGCTCTATCCACTGTGCCACCTAGCTGCCCCTAGACTATTATTTTTTAAACAGTCATTGTCCAGCCCTTCCCCACGTCCCCAGAATCTAAATTTACAACTGTGACCACACTGGCCGAAGCTTCACACTGTCCCTTTCACCCAGCCAGACTTACAAAGAAGAAGCATTGGGTATACTTGGTCAGGTCAAGCTGTGCCTTTCACGGGGGGTGCCTGATTTCCCCACTAGCATGTGTGTGTTCTAGCTGCTGTCATGTTCCTGTTCTCTTATTTAAGTCGGTGCAGCCCCGTTCTGTGCCCTGTAGGTTGGGGCTGGGGTAGACAGGCATGGAGCTGGGTAGCAACGCCTTCCCTCATTTTACAGACTTTGGAGATGACTCCCATCTCTTCCAACCCCAGGCCAAGAACATCCTTTTGCCCTGAGAATCTTGGGAGGGAATCTTGTTCACTTGATGTTTGATTCTGTCCTCACAATTTTCAAATTCTTCCTAGCTGTGCCCTGAGGCTAAAATCATTCTTGTCCTCACAATACCCTGCTGAGGGAGGTAGGTTGTGTTCAAACCAGTAAAAAAAAAATCATTAAACAAATCTTATGTCAGTCTTTAGATGTTGGAGAAGGTAACTGAGGCTTCCATCTGGTGTGTGGAAACTGTGGTAGTGGAGGGAGTCTGGGATCTGGAGTCACAGGCCCTGGGTTTGAGTCTAGGCCTCGCCAGGTCCCAGGAGTCAAGGTGCCGGCCTCGTTGCTGCTTCCCCTTCCCTTCCCCCACCCCAGACACTCCATTTCTGGCCTCTGGCCATTTTCACTGGCGTCCCTCATCTCTGAAATTCTCTTCAACCTCACCTCCAGCTCCCTGTTTCCTGTAAGAAATCTTTGCCAGTTCTCCTTAAGTCTGGGGACTTTCCTCCTTTGGTTATTTTGAATTTATTGTTTATATGTCTTGTATGTCTAGAGTCCTTTGTGTATTGTTTCCTTTCTGCCTCATGATATTGTAAGCTCTTGAGGACAGGGGCAGTTTTTGTCTCTCTTTTTGGGGTGTGTGTGTGTGTGTGTGTGTGTGTGTGTGTGTGTGTGGCTGTGGGTGTGTATGTGTGTGTGTGTGGTCATGGAGGATCTGTATGCCCTATGGGTTAGTCTAGATGGGCCTCACAAGGAGCATGGATAGATAGATATTTGTAGGGCCTCCTCCATCCACCCTTCTCTTCTGTCACACGAGGAGGAAGAGATCGGAAACACGAGGCTGACCACTCTGCTTTCCTCAGAGAGGACAGATCAGGCCAGAATTATGTCTGTGCATCCTCTCTACATTTTGTTAGCCTATGGGAAATAGTTTTTAAGTTCTAAAATAAATTTTTAGGTCCTAAAGTAAGTTTTGGATGCTCCAGATTGCTATCTCTTGACAGAGGAGGGCCCCAAGCTGTGTATCCAAAGCTTATCTCCCTTCCCACCAAATGCCAGATTCATGAATGCCTCACATAGTGAAGAGCAAGTAAATCCATTCATCCAACTCAAGAGCTGATAGAAATCTGAGAACTTTTACAGATGAGAATATGCCAGGCAATACTCAGAGTGAATGAACTCATCCACTGTTGGGTGGAGAGAGAGACAGACAGAGACAGACAGAGAGTCAGAGACAGAGAGGCAGAGAAAGACAGAGAGACAGAGACAGAGGGAGACAGAGAGACACAGACAAAGAGAGACAGAGAGACAGCAACAGAGAGAAAGAGAGAGAGAGAGAGAGAGATCTACTCAAAAGGAAATTCCCTGGAGTCTGTAGTGTGGCCAGCTAGGGATAGGGATGTGATTGAGATACTAGCTCTTCAACACATTAGTTTCATCCTAGAGTCTTTCTCTCCCTTCTGTGATTTCTCTGTGGAAATAATCTAGAACCAAATGTCTTGTCTCTAGCATCTGAATATCCCAAGAACAAGGACCCTCCTCTCGTATGCCCTCACTGACTCTGTGAGTCTCACCCAGGCTCAGAACGTTGAGGAATTCATCTCCTCCAGCGAGGAGTCTTATTCAAATGGCCTTGAGCCCCAGGTTACTTTGTATCTCTCCCGTCCTTACTTAGTTCAGCTTCTGGTATAAATAAATGCTTGTTAATGTGACTTGATTCAGGCAAATGTCCTGAATCTCAAATTAGATAGCCCTAAATTGTTATTGTAGTTCAGTCATTTCTGACTTTTCACGATCCCATTTGGGGTTTTCTTGGCAAAGATACTAAAGTGGCTTTCCATTTCTTTCTCCAGCTCATTTTACAGATGAGGAAACGGAGACAAACAGGGTTAGGTGATGCATCCAGGGTCTCACAGCTAGTAAGTGTCTAAGGTCAGATTTGAACTCAGGAACATGAGTCTTCCTGATCCCAGGACCAGCACTCTATGTACTATGGCACCACCCAGCTGCCCCGTTAACCCTAAAGGCGCAGGTACATATGAGCTCTCATTCTAAGCTTACACTACTACCTACCTCCTGGGGTAGTGGTGAGGAAACACTTTGTGAATGTAGACATGGAAACTGCTGTTGTCATTCTTATTCAAGGTTCTCCAGGATCTTTCCAAACTGGCCAATCTCCCTTTGTCCTCCTTCCAAATCCTCACTGCCCAAAGCTTATTTTAGACTCAGGCAGGAGTTTCAGTAACAAAAAGGGAGTGTGGGGGCACGAAAATTATCTGAGCTACCCTCCGTGTTTTGAGGACAAGATCTGTAGTTGGCATATGGAATTCCTCCTCCCGAAGCGTCTGCTTCTACCAATGCAGATTGGCACCTAACTCTATAACTTACAGGCTTAGAAAGCTGCCCAAGACACTGGGAGAGTATGTGACTTATCCAGGGTCACACAGCCTGTATGTGTCAGAAGCAGGTCTTTTGGAATGGAGGCAGGTTCTCAATCCATTTCATCACGCTGATTCCCTGGAGCCCTTTAGAATCCTGTTTTTCAAAATAAACCGTCTTAGGATTTGGCTAAAAGTTGAGTCAAATGCTGAATCCAGGGAAGGGGCCAATGGTAAAGCTCACCTCAGTGGGATGAGGGAAAATTTATCCCCTCAGTTTTTTAGAATGAGAGAAAGTCAAGGCTAGATGGAAATGCTCAATTTCAGATCAAGGTTAGCAAAAATAAAGATGCAATATTTTCTCATTCTAGTACCAGGGTCCCCTGGTATTTGGAGTTCATGCACCTCAGGTTAAAAATCCTTGATTTAGATAAATTTACCAAGGAGGAAACTGAGGCCCAGAAAGGGAAAGTGAATCATTCAAGGTTGCACAGCTTGTTAGCGGTAGAAATTCGATTCACTCAACTCCATTCATCAGGTTTGTTGGTAGGATGAGATGTTACACTTGATTTAACATTATATGCCTGAAAAGGCATTTAATTTACATTTTTACAATGCAGCTATTACAAGTTAATTAAATATCAATGGAAATTTATAGGCAGTATTAGGATTTATTAATAGGATTGAAAATAAATCTCCCTGGAATTCCATTAATTGAAAATCATATGAAAATATATGTTTAATTCTCTTCTCATAATCCATGAAACTGATGGAGGGGAGAGGGGGACATTACTACAGAAGTCACCAAAGGGGACTGAATTAACAGATCAGCGCCAACCCTTCTGGGCCTGAGACTGAGTAGTATAACCTTCCAAGAGATTCTCTAAACTCTGACATTTTCCTTGGAAGGGGAAAAAAATGGATGAAAATTTGAAAAGGTCTGTTAACATTTCTTTTCTTAAAAAAAATGTGCTGAACCTCTGGTATCATTGGTACAGGGAATGACTGATAAGGAAACTCCCTTTACTAACACATATTGACAACTGTTCTACATTTATGGTTTTAGAGAGTTTCTTGGACTGCAGAGATTACATAACTTTCCCAAAGTCACACAGCCAGGCTGATAGTTTCCATCCAACTGAGTGGCTATTGAGGCTCTTGGGTACCTCCTACCTTCAGAGACTAGGAGTGGGGTTTCAAGAGAGCTACTTTAGACCAGGACCCAGAAGATTCAGTCAGGAGCCAGCATGTAAGGAGCCCAGTCTGGACAGGGGCAAGCCAGAGCAGCTCCCCAAAACGTCAGTGATAAATGTCAGATGACCAGCAGACCACCCCAGACTCAGCACTCATCTGATGACTCTTCAATTGCTCACTCTCAAAAGGGTCCCAGACAGGTAAGCCTGCACCCCCCCAATCCCTTCCATGACCTCTGGGGGTGGTTGGTACAGCACTGTTCCCCAGGTATCCCAAAGAAATGGGAGGGAGAGCATGGTGGGGTTTGGACACGATTGGGGGAAGCTTGACAGTTTCTCTGATGTTTCGTAACAGCCACTTTTCAATTTGACTTTAAACTATGTAGGTTACACCAAAGTTATATGGGTTACACCACACACCTGTCAATCATTATTACAGAACATTGACAGAGAAAAGGAAATTTCCCAGAGTCAGAGTAGGGGATAGAGCCATAGGATTGGTCATATTTTAGTAATTCCAAATCACATTTTGTTCTACACCCTAGACCAATATTGGCAGTGCCCCGGGCGGTGAAAGCAGCATTAAGAGAGTTTGGAGACTGTTTCTGACCCTCTGGTGGTCAGCAGAGATACAGCAGCCTTTAGGAAGGCTCCTACCTAGACCGCACACGACTATGATCAAACCACTTGGCTTGAGTATACTGCCACCTGGTGGACACACTCTATATCACATCCCCTTGCTAGTTAATTAAGTGATAACCTATTTTCTGTAAGCTTCTGAAAAACAGGATTTGAAAGGATCTGTGCTGCTCACACTGGTGAAGTGCCCCCACTCAGCACAGAGACAGCCTGTGCTACATCACAAATGCATTCGTGATGCACACAACAAAAGGGATAGCATTGTTCAACGTCGGCTTGCAATTAATATCGAATGATGCATAAAACAAGGTGATAGATGCTTGCGGAGGTGCTTGGCATTCACTATCTTGGAGGATGTACAGCACAGAGTCAAGACAGAAGAGGAATTCCCTATGGATGGTGGAGGCTTTTAGAAGCTGCTGATTTTGCGAATGAAGTAAAATGTGCACATGTTGTCTCTCCCATTAGAATATAAATTCTAAGTTGAGGGAAGAATGTCTCCTGTCAGAGAGGGGATGGGTTTAGTGTACAGAATGTAACACACACACACACACATACATATATAGCATATGTATATGTAATAATATAACATGTATATGTAATATACACATACACACATATACATATATGTATATATTTTTATATAGCCAGTAAATAAATTTGTCTTGCTTGGCTGTACATACAAGGAATTAACTGTGTTACAAGGAATTTGTTTTTATTTTTGTTCTTTTTCAATAGAGTAGCGGGATAGGACAGAGACAAAATAGATTTCTGTTAATTAAAAACACTTTAAAAAAATTAAAAACACTTTCGGAGAAAGGTGGGGGGGGACCTATAAGTGTGGAATATTGCAAGCACGCTCAGATTGTTAGTTTTTGTATTGCTAGCTTTGTTTGTTTTATTTTGCTACAGGAGAACTCTCACAGGGTGTGGGCACTCTAAAAATGTGATGTAAAAACAAGACATGTTAATAAAACTTTTTAAAAATTTTTATTTTATTTATTATTCATTCATTTGTTTGTTTATTTGGAACAGTGTAGTACAGCAGCAAGAACACTGAATTTGGAAGCAGAGGACCCCAATTCAGCCCTTGGCTTGGTCATGGGTAGACATCAGCAAAGCCATTTCTCTGTGGATTATGAGGAAAATGTTTTTTTTTCTCCTGAAAAACCTCAGACTGTCAAATTCATCCCAATTTTTAACATATTGACATTTAGAAAAAGTAAATATTCTATTCCCTGTTTCTGATTTGCTCTGTGACCTTGGGAAATCTCCTAACATCTCTGATCTCTAAGTGCTTCTTCTAGAAATGGGTCAGAGTTCTGAGAGGTAAGCCCTAGAGACGATAAAGAACGAAAAGGCTACTTGTGACGCCGGAGGATGCTGATTGGTGGTCTGGCCATTGGATTGGCCATTCTGAGGTCAAAGAACCACAGAATGTTAGATCTGGAAGATCTCTTGCAGATCACTCAGTTCAACTTCCCCATCTTAAAGATGAGGAAACTGAGGTATAGAGTAGGGAGGTGGCCTGATCAAGATCACACAGTGAGCAAGTGATGGCCGAAAAGAGATCAGAACATGATTGCTAATCTTCCCTGACTCAGTCTTTCTCCTGATGGATTTGAGCAGAAATGTCATTGCTTGTTTCACACAGATGTTATGGGAAATGCAGGCTTTGTCATGGACCCAGTGGGTCTGGTGGGAAACAACAAAGAAAACAATGTTGGATTTGGAGCCAGAGGACCTGGGTGTTTGAATCTTGGCTCTGTGACTTATTCCCTTTATGACCTTGGACAACTCACTTCTCTCTGCCCCTCGGACTCCCGGTCCTTAGTGTAACTGGCACACAGTAAGCACTAAATAAATGCTTGTCGACTGACTGTCTCTTCACCCGGAGAATGAGGACGTTGACTGATTTGTCTAAGTGCCCGCCTGCTCTGACGTCTTGTGGTCTGGATTATGGGACGGCTTCACGGCAGATGAATTTGTGCTGAGCCTTGAAAGGTGGCTACCATTGGGATAGATGAGGAGAGTCAGAAAGGGAGCAGAGGAGAGAAGGGCAGGAGGCAGTGGGGAGGAGGGGCAGAGAGTCCTTGCATTGCTTAAGCACCAAGGCTTAGGGACAGCCTTCTGAATCTATATTGGGGGCCAATGTAGATGAACAGCTCTGCCCTACAGATGTCTGTCTGCCCTTGGGATTTCTCCCCTCTGTAAACCTTTAGGAATGTGGATATTAATGCTTACCTAATTTGGTGCTAGGCGGATTAATTAATTAACACACACCAGACTGAAAACGGGGGCAGCTAGGTGGCGGCCTGGAGTCAGGAAGACCTGAGCTTAAATTAGGCCTCAGACACTTACTAGCTGTATGAGCACAGGCAAGTCATTTCACCCTGTTTGCCTCAGTTTCCAAATGAGCCGGAGAAGGAAATGGCAAACGGCTCCAATATCTCTACCAAGAAAATCCCATAAAAGGATCATGAAGAGCCAGACGTGACTGAAAGTGACTAAACTACCACTAGACTGAAAAGAGAAAGCCGAGGCCAAGATTGTGATTGAAGATAGACGTGACCAAGTGGAGTTTGAGGAAGGAATTTTAAAGGAGAACTTTTTTGTTTTTGGCTAGGCAATGGGGTTAAGTGACTTGCCCAGGGTCCCACAGCTAGTAAGTGTTATGTGTCTGAAGCTGGATTTGAACTCAGGTCCTCCTGACTCCAGGGTCGGTGCTCTATCCACTGCACTATCTAGCCGCCCCTAAAGGAGAACTTTGAGGGAGGTGAGAAGGGAGGGGTACAGGAGATTAACTGCTGGCAGTCCAGGGTCTGGTGGTGTTTTCCAGTTACTGATTGTGACCCTGAGCAGCAAAGGGTTCTAACAATGAACTTCAGATGAAAGGACAAGATACATGTACACAATTAACTGTCAATGAGTTCCCCCAAAATGCAAAACTACACAAGACAGGAAGAAAATGAGAGAAACATGCATGACTTGAAGTTAGGAAAACCTGGATTCAAATCCTACCTTAGACACTTACTAGCTATGTGACTCTGAGCAGGTCACGTAAGTCTCTCTGTGCCTCAGTTTCCTCATCTGTCCTTAATGCACACACAATATGCTCTACCTGGCATCAGACCACGTAGACACTTGGTGAGTAACAGAGGAGCCATCACCCTCCCTGATTTGGTGATTAGTTGTGACTTGCTGCATTTTGATGAAAAGTCTTTTAATTGGCTGCTGAACAGGAACTTATCAATGCTTGACATAGTGCTTTTCAACCACACACCTGTAAAAGAATAACGTTTTTCTTTTTTCTCACACTGGTGTGATTGCTTCCTCTGCAAAGGCTCAATTTATACAGCAGGAGTGTAATTACCTGAGTCTTTGTGCAGCTAGGTGGCGCAATAGTGCCCAGAGCACCGGGCCTGAAATCAGGAAGACTCATCTTCCTGAGTTCAAATCCAACCTCAGACACTTACTAGCTGCGTGACCCTGGGGAGGTCACTTCACCCTGCCTGCCTCAGTTTTCTCAACTGTAAAATAAGCTGGAGAAGGAAATGGCAAACCACTCCAGTATCTTGCCAAGAAAACCCCAAATGGGATTTTACTGAAACTGAAAATGACTGAATAACAACAGTTACTTGAATATTCCAATAAATAGCTATGTGTCTAATCACCTGGGGGAGCACATGAGCAAGTTCAGACCCTACAAGCGGGAAAATAAGAAGGGATTTATTTTAGGGACAACCCCAAATCTACTGCAGGATCGATTGCTTCATTCCAATGGTTTCTTCCTTAATAATTAGTTACCACAAGCAAAGAACACAAAGAAAACACATTATATTTATGAAAATGATAATAGGCTCATAGAATACCTAAATTAGAATTAACTGTTAGTTTTTTAATGGGAAACTGATATCAATAGATAACCAGAAGTAGGAGAAATAGCAATTACTTTTTAGAACGTATATAATCTTGGAGAAGCAAGAGAATTGAAAAGGAAAAAAAAAGATTAAGAAAAATACTTGAGTATGTTATGGCAGCCTGCCCAGCTCTCTTTAATAATTAAAATTTGGCACTGGGATCTTCCATCAGGGTGGGTCCACTGAGCATGAAGTAACCAGACGTAGACCTCTTGCAAAATATCTAATTTCCATTTGAGAGGCAGCATGGTGTGGGATAGTGGATCGAGCCAGAAAATCATAGGTTAAAGTCCCACATCTTACATATGTTCTCTGTGTGATCTTGGCTAAGTCTCCATGTTATAGGTACTCCTCTAAGCATATCACTGGCTGAGAAGCTGTCAATCTGTATTGACATGCATGGTTCCCTGTACCAATGGAGTAACAGTTCCATCCCTTCCCCCCGTTCCTTCCCTTGTGGAGAGAGAGGGTACCATGCTAGGCCTTCCAATGATCCGAAAGGCTTCTATGTTGAAGGTGGTTATTGTAGACTTTGGTGCTCTGGGAAACATTTGAAGAAAGATTTCCCCGACAATCAGAAGAATGATGATTATGAAAAAAAAAGGTTTGGGCACTCCAGAATTATGAAAACCCCAAATATTAATAACTAAGGTTGTTAACCTTGGACAGAAGACAGAATTGGTCTTTGTTTGGTTTCACCTTTTAGGGTGAAATAGTCTGAAATGAGATTTTCAGTTTTGATCCTTCCCACTCTCAGCTTTTGGCCCTGAAGTTAATTTGAATGGGAAATACCCTGAGTCAACTGGATATCATCAGGAATAAATGTTCCCTAGGTGGGATGCACAGAGAATGGAGAGCAGGTCCCTCTGTTGAATGGGTTCAAAGTGTTTGTGGAATCAACGAATCAGGGATGATGTCTGGTCTGGAGCAAGTGGGGAGAGGTGGGGTGGGAGTTGTTTTTTTAAAATAATATTTTATTTATTTTCTCAATTACATGTAAAGACAATTTTTAGCATTCATTTTTTACAAGATTTTTAGTTCCAAATCTTTCTCCCCCCTCCCCTCCCCTTTTCCTAAAATGGTAGGCAATTTGATATAGGTTGTTCATGTGCTATCATGGAAAACTTACTTTCACATTAGTCATGGTTATGAAAGAAGAAACAGATCAAAAGGGGGGAAAACACAAAAAAGAATAAAGTAAGTGAAAAAGTATGCTTCGATCTATATTCAGAGTCCATCAGTTCTTTATCTGGATGTGGATAACATTTTCCTTCATGAGTCTTTTGTATATGTCTTGGATCATTGTATTGCTGAGAAAAACTGAGTTGATCATCCCACAATGTTGCTGATACCGTGTACAATATTTTCCTGGTCATTTCACTTTGTATCAGTTCATAGAAATTTTTCCAGGCTTTTTTCTGAAATCTGCTTGTTTATAATTTCTTATTACACAATAGTGTTTCATTACATTCATATAACACAGCTTGTTCAGCCATTTCCCAGTTGATGGGCATCCCCTTAATTTCCAATATTTTGCCACCACGAGAAGGGCTGCTATAAATATTTTTGCACATGTGGATCCTTTTCCCTTTTTTGTGATCTCTTTGGGATACAGACCTAGTAGTGGTATTGCTGGGTCAATATGCAGAGTTTGGTTGCCCTTTGGCCAGAGTTCCCAATTGCTCTTCAGAATGGTTGGATCAGTTCACAACTCCACTGTATTAGCCAATGTGATAGGTGCAAGGTGGTACTTCAGAATTGTTTTAATTTGCATTTCTCTAATCAAAAGCAAAAATTTAGAGCACTTCATCATATGACTATAGATAGCTTTGATTTCTTCATCTAAAAACCACCTGTTCATATCTTTTGATCATTTATCAATTGGGGAATGACTTATATTCTTATAAATTTGACTCAGTTCTATATATATTTAAGAAATGAGGCCTTTATCGGGGACACTTGCTATAAAAATTGTTTCCTAGCTTTCTGCTTTCCTTCTAATCTTTGTTGCATTAATTTTGTTTGTGTAAAACCTTTTAAATTTAATGTAATTGAAATTATCTATTTTACATTTCATAATGTTCTCTATCTCTTATTTGGTCATGAATTCTTTCCTTCTCCATTGATATGACAGGTAAACTATTCCTTGCTCTTTTAATTTGCTTATGGTATCACCCTTTATGTCTAAATCATGTACCCATTTTGACTTTATCTTGGTATGTGGTGTGAGATGTTTGTCTATATCTAGTTTGTGCCCTATTGTTTTCCAGTTTTCCCAGCAGTTTTTGTCAAATAGTGAATTCTTATCTCAAAAGTTGAGGTCTTTGGGTTTATCAAACACTAGGTCACTATGGTCATTTACTACTATGTCTTGTGTACCTTATCTATTGCATTGATATCCACTCTATTTCATAGCCAGTGCCAGAGAGTTTTGATGATTACTGTTTTATAATATAGTTTGAGATCTGGTATTGCTAGGTCACCTTCCTTTGTATTTTTTTCATTAATTCCCTTGATATTCTTGACCTTTTGTTCTTCCAGATGAATTTTGTTGTAATTTTTTCTAGCTCTATAAAATATTTTTGGGGAGTTTGATTAGTAAGGCACTGAATAAGTTAATTAGCTTAGGTAGAATTGTCATTTTTAGCCTACCCCTGACCATTGGTATTTTTCCAATTGTTTAAATCTGACTTTATTTGTGTGAAAAGTGTTTTTTAATTGTGTTCATTTTAGTTGTGTTCCTGGGTTTGTCTTGGCAGGTAGACTCCCAAGTATTTTATATTGTCCACAGTTATTTTAAATGGAATTTCTCTTTGTATCTCTTGCTGCTGTGCTTTGTTGGTTATGTGAAGAAATGCTGATAATTTATGTGGGGTTATCTTATATCCTGCAACTTTGCTAAAGTTGTTAATTATTTCAAGTAGTTTTTAGTTGATTCTCTAGGGTTCTCTAAGTATACCATCATATCATCTGCAAAGAGTGATAGTTTTGTTTCCTCATTGTCTATTCTAATTCCTTTGATTTATTTTTCTTCTGTTATTGCTATAGCTAATGTTTCTAGTACTTTATTAAATAATAGTGGTAATAATGGGCAATGAAGTAATGTCAATACCAAACATATATGCATCAAATGGCATAGTATACATATTCTTAAAGGAGAAGTTAAGTGAGTTACAGGAAGAAATAGACAGTAAAATTATACTAGTAGAGGACCTCAACTGTCCCTTCTCAGAACTTGATAAATCCAACCAAAAAATAAACAAGAAAGAAACTAAGGAGGTAAATAAGATATTAGAAAAGTTAGCTATGATAGATCTTTAAAGAAAACTGAATTGGAACAGAAAAGAATATACCTTTTTCTCAGCAGCACATGGCACCTTCACCAAAATGGACCATGTATTAGGGCATAAAAACTTCAAGATCAAATGTAGAAAGGCAGAAATATTAAGTGTATTTTTTTCAGATCATAATGAAATAAAAAATAAATTTAACAAAGAGCAAGGGAAAGACAGATTAAAAGTTAGTTGAAAACTAACTAATCTAATCCTAAAGAATAAGTGGGTCAAAGAACAAATTATAGAAACAATTTCATCAAGAAGAATGATAACAATGAGACAACATCACAAAATTCATGGGATTCAATCAAAGCTGTACTTAGGTAAAAATTTATCTCTCTAAATTCTTACATCAATGAAATAGAGAAGGAACAGATTCATGAATTGCATGCAACTAAAAAAAATAGAAAAAGAACAAATTAAAAATCCCCAATTAAGCATCAAATCAGAAATCTTGAAAATTAAAGGCGAGATTAATAAAATTGAAAGCAAAAGAAAATTGAGCTAATAAATAAAACTAGGAGCTGATTTATGAACAAAGATAGATAAGTCATTGGTTAGTATGCCAGTCGCGCCGTGCACTCTCCTCCTAACAGGAGCAGGCTGCCAGGGTCATACTTACCAGTCTTCGGAGCCCACCCGGATAAACACAGAGACGAACCGATCGGGAGGTGCAAGCACTCGAACTTTATTCAGAGACCATCACGGCAAGGCCAAGCAGGAAAGCAAGAGCAGGAGCAAGAGAGCGAGCTCCGACCCCTACCGCCCCTTATATACCTTCCTAGCCCCTCCTCCTCGCCCGCCTACCAGTGAATGATTGTAGGATCAGATCCCGGAAGGGGATGTCTGGGGTTAGCGCTGCACCAAGGGAGAGGACTAGACAAAGGGAGCTTGTTCTCTGCCATCCCACTCCCGTGTGGCACAGCCCCCTGCCTCAGGAGCACATGCTCCAGCTACTTCCTTGTATCCTGTTCCTTCCCCAGCTCATCACAACTCCACATAGCACAGCCCCCTGACTCGGGAGCGTGAGCTCTGGTTACTTCCCCGTATCCTGTCCCTGCCCCATCTTGCCACAACCCCCACGTGGCACGTAGCCAACATCAGACAATCCCTCACAGGTTAGTTTGATAAAAAGAAAGAAAGAAGAAAACCAAATACCTGGTATCAAAAATGAAAAGGGTGAAATCACCATCAATGAAGAAGAAATTAAAGCAATCATTAGGAAATATTTTGCCAATTACATGCCAATAAATCTGACAATCTGAGTGAAATCAGTGAATATGTATGAAAATATAAACTACCCAGATGAAGAGATCAGGAAATAGAATGCTTAGATAACCCCATCTTAGGAAAAGAAATTGAACAAGCTGTTAATGAACTCCCTAAGAAAAAATCCCTAGGGCTAGATGGGTTCACAAGCGAAATCTACCAAACATTTAAAGAAAATTAATTCCAATACTATATAAACTATTTGGAAAAATAGGCAAGGAAGGAGTCCCACCAAACTCCTTTTATGATACAAATATAATGCTGATACCTAAACCAGGAAGAGGTAAAAAGAGAAAGAAAATATTAGATCAATTTTCCTAATGAATATCGATGCAAAAATTTTGAACAAAATACTAGCAAGGTGATTACAACAATATATCACAAGGATTTTATGCCACAATCAGGTGGGATTTGTACCAGAAATGCAGGGTTGGTTCAATATTTGGAGGTTGTTTTAATTCTTTCCTTATTAAATTGCTGGGTGGCCTAAGGAGGCAGTTTGCCAAGGGCAGACGAAGATTGAAGTAGCAACTGAGAGAGGGAAATTGTTGCCTGGCAAAGTCTGGACAAGGCCTTTATGTGCCTTAGGCGAAATTAGCTAATTCCACCAACCTCCCTCTCTTCCAGAAGTATGACTCCAAGTTCATCCCCTGAGTCCTTTATCTCAGTTAAAGAACTAGCAACCCCCTTCTGTTTGCCCTCTAAGACAGACCTAAAAACACCTTTCTCCCTTAGCTCAGATCATTTTCCCAAAAAGGCTTTTCATAGCTGTGTTTCACAACTCTGAGGAATACTTTAAAATGTGGGTTTCTAAAGAAATATATTTTTAAAAAGTTTTGAATTGTGCACTTCTCCTTATTGTACCCTCAATGGCTGCCCTCTCGCCTACACTTCATCCCAGCCAAGTCCAGTCTCACTAAAATCTTTTAGGCAAATCTGTCTAATAATAATAATAACACTAATAATATTTCTAGTAATAACTCACATAATAACTCCATAATTCCTCCAGGAACCAAAGTCTGCCCCCTCCTTTGGCGTCTTGAGGATCCATGGTCCTCAAAGGGCAATTGTCTATTTTAAACCGCAGCATACGCACCCTTCATGGCCACTGAATTTCCCCCAAATTAACCAGAATAAATCACAAGATGTCACAGGAGAGCAAAGGAAGTTTACTTAAAGCAGACTAGCAGATTGAAAACCAGGTGTCATATTGAGCAGCGAGCACACTCATCACCCACTTCCTTCCCACAACCACTTTCCAAGCTTCTGGGGTAGGAGGCTGCAGGTCTCCTCCTCTTGTGTCTTCTATATGGTGAGTACAGGACACAGGCAATGTCATTCATGATACAGTTAGGTTGCAGTGAGTCAATCAACAGGCACTGATTAACCACTTAGTATGTGCCGGGGCCCTGTGCTAAGCACTAAAGATACAAAGAGAGAGTCCCTGCCCTCCAAACACTTACATTCTAGCAGTCAAGTCAACAGACGTGTATTAAATGCTAACTATGTGCCGGGGTTCTGTGTTATGTGCTGGGGATCCAAAGAAAGGAAAAAACATGGTCCCTGCCTCAAAGAGCTCCCAATTTAATTGAGGAGATAACATGCAAACAACTATGTACTGTCATAGAAAAAACTGTTAATACTGTACTCTGCAACTTAGGCACATCTGACAGAAACAATTCCATTTAACATGGATCTAATATCCAAAAGTTTCTAACTTAGAGAGATGCTAGCCCGCCATAGTTTCTTCTTCCCCTTCTCTATGCCCTCTTTAGCTCCAAGAGAACTTGATGTAACAGTTAAAGGAGTCTTGAATAAGGGACACATTATAAAACATTAAAATACAGTTTGGGATTAGTAATTGTCACTACTCAGAATCTTGGTTGATTTCTTTCCTCAAGTGCTTTCCTAGAATTAACAAAGAGATCTCCTGCCTATGATCTGATTCTTAAAGGACATGAGTGGACAGAGCAGGTACTTCTACGGTCTGATGAGTTAATAGCATAGCTCGATCACGTCTATGGTGACGAAGGCAAATATTTAAACAAGACGAGAGATATTCTTTGTTCAAAGTTTTGGTTGCCACTCTCAACCTGTTCCCCTAAGAAAGGCCATTTGTCTAGTCTGGAACAGGCTTTGAGAAAATATTATTTCATAACTTTTTTGGCTTTAATAAAAAGTAGGTTTTTAAACATACTTCCATAGTATGCACAAAATATATACACTGTTAATGGGAAGTAAGAGCAGCCAGGTGGCGCCATAGTGCATAGAGTGCTTGGACTTGGAGTCAGGTAAGTCATCTTTCTGAGCTCAAATCTGGCCTCACGTATTAGCTGTGTGACCCTGGGCAAGCCACTTAGCCCTCTTTGCCTCAGTTTCCTGATCTGTAAAATGAGCTGGAGAAGGAAATGGCCAACCACTCCAGTATCTTTGCTAAGAAAACCCCAAATGGGTTCATGAAGAGTTGGACAGAACTGAACAACAACTTCCAATTTCAAACCATGCATGCCACAAATCTCTAGAAAGTATCTCCGGACCATCCTTCACGTGCTTGGCACAGTTTTAGCAAACTACACATGCACCATACTCCCATCCTGTGCTTCTGGCAAACAAATCAATTAAATGTCCCCCAAATAGCCATACGTGTTTGCAACTCCATGCTTCAATTTCTGTAGAGATGATGGCAATACTAGTTCCTGGCAGGAAGGCAAAGGTCCCCCAACTCCATCATCTCCCCCTGCCCTTTCCAGTTTTTCTCCTGAATTGATTTGCCCGGCAGCCAGGGGCATTATGTAGTTTCCAAAGGAATCTCCCCACTTCAGCTGCTTTGGAATTTTGCTAAATGGAAGTCGAACTCAGACTATTAACCCCGAGGATTATAGTTGTTAAAAGTAATTTCAAACCACAACTCAGGAATTTGGAATGAGGAAATACGGACAGTAGCAAGAAAAGGGGGAATTTGAAACAGACAAATGTCTAAGGAAGTCTCTATCTAGCTGGCTAGGTGAAGTTGGCCATCAAAGGAGAGAAGATGTAGGAAAATTCCTATCCCTAGAGGGAAGATGTTGCATTGCATCTGACAACCAGCAGGTGGCAGCAGGAACCAGAAGCAGCGAGCCTACAAAGAAACGTCATCACAGCAATGAGCCAGCAGGGAGCAGCAGAGAGAAGCAGAAGTTCAGCGGACAATCCCAGTAGAGAGTGAAGATATGCATAGGAGAATTGCAGCAAGATGCCCAGCAGAGATGCTGAGTAGCAGCTCGCTTTGATGATTGGCGGGTCTGCAGCATCAGGGGCTTCTGTGGTTTTGGCTACGTGTCTTCCTTGATCTCAGGTGTTCCCTACTGGTGTTAGGATGACCTATGGGGTATATACCCTTGTGTGTACAGGGTGAATTTTTCTTTTTATTTATTGCTCGTTGTTGTTTGATTAAATATCTGTTCATTGGAACCAGTGTCCTGCGGTGGCCTAGAAAAAGAACAAACCTTGGTGGGATTCTGTGAGCTGTGGTTTTATGTGGGTTCTGATCCACAAAATCCTTCAGACAACCTTCAGACAGCTTTCTGTAGGCTACTTGCAGGGGGGCACCAGGGGCCATACTTACTCTGTTTCCTTGGCCTGAAAAGTGTTACGTTGCACTAATATAACTCCAACTGTACTTTAAGGCCCTGCTGAAACCCCATGTCATTTCTAAACTGGTTCCTGACCATACTATTACTCTTTTCTCTGACTTCCCAGCACTAGGCTATCTATGCCCCTTTCACTTGTGAAGTCTTCCCCAGGCGTAACGGGTGGATAGGAACAATTTGTTCCAACAGCCAAGAAGGGAGCTGAAGCAGGTGCTTGGAGCACTTACAGCTTGGGCAGATGTTGAAGACCTGAGTCATCAGCAGTCGTTGTGACTTTTGTCCTGCCACTGGATTTCGATGACTCTGGAAGAGAGAGTGAGGCTGACGACTTTGTGCAACTCTGCCTTACTTAAACCCGATTCACACGGGTCAAGACATGACTCCACGATGTCGTTGGTCCTCTTTGAGATGAAGGACGAACAGCAATATGGACCCCCACATTTGGCACTGACTGTCCTAGGTTATTATGTAGTGTATACTTCCTGCTTCCTGACTTAGACATTAAGCTCCTCGGGAGTAACTTTATTTTTTGCATCATTGTATCATCCACAATACCCAGTGTAGTACTCAACACTTAATAGAAGATCTATCGATCTTTTTGTTTTATTGATGGACGGTGGGTGTTTTAAATTATTCTTCCAACATAATGGAGGAATTTTTAGTGTTAGCTCCCTGAACAGATAAGCAGTTTTAAAGGTCAAAGAATCTCGGCTTTTAATCATAGGACTAATGAGTGGCAGAGACATCGGGGCCATCTTTTCTAATCTCCTCATTGTAGAGATAAAGAAGTCCCAAGAGGTTAAAGGATTTGCCCAAGATAAAACAGGTAGTAAGTGTCACAGGCAAGATTTGAACCCAAGGCTTCTAACACCAGAACCAGTACTGTACCCTCTGTCTTGGGTTTGTTACCACAGGCTGGGAAGAAAGGCGGCTAAGCTGCAGGAATGGGAAGATGGTAGCTGACACAGCTTCCTCCTTGCAAACAAACACATGGTAATCCAAGGCCTTTTGGATGGTGCTCCTAAACCGACTCTCCTACCGGGGCCATAGGCCAGTGCTCATTGATAGGAAAGATCACAAGAAAACCAGATTTGCTATGGAAAAACAGTGAAGTTTTGAGGAATCTGGTTATCTGGGTAGATTTCCCTGTATGTCTGTTTATGTTCCCTTGTGATAGCTGTGTCCCTGGGACAGTGTCTTGCTTTGGGTGATATAACCAGATGCCTGAAGTCTTGGCTACTGAATACACCAAAGGCCTGTGAAATGATGGTTTTGTTTCACAAGACTGATGATAGCTGAGTCCTTGACAATACCTTCGGCCTCTTTCCTCATTCTATCAGGCATTCTTGTCCCAGAGTTGGTGGAATCCTAAGTCAGCCACTGCAGGACCAGTTTTCCATGAGTTCATCTGGTTTCCCAAGCTAGACTGGAAGCCATGTTTTCTTTCATTTCCCTTCCAACATGGCAGCAGACTCAGTAGAAATGGTTGAATTGAATTGATCCTTTTCCTAGTCAGTTTTTGGTAGAACCGTTCCCTAGATGCCAATTTCTTGCAATGAGACTCTGGCCCAGCTCCAAAGGTTGACTTCCTCAGAAGCCATTTTCTTTGTTTCTCTTGCTGAATTTTTCTGAATATGGCACAAAGCCCCAAACAGGCTTGGGCTTCCACTGCACACTCCATGTCATGCTGATGAGCTCACTCCCCAGGCTGACTGGCAGATACAGAGGAACTGGGGTCCACAGCCTTCCTACCAAATCACATGGGCACCCTCCCCACCTCTTACCCTAATGTCTTCATTTTCACTGCAAATTTTTGTCAGGGATATTAGAATTAAATACCTAGTGGTAGGATTAACTAAGGGGTAAAGAGAGGATTTAATTTGTAAGGATGAAATCTAATTATACAATGGGACCCTGGGGATGCAGTTATACCTATTTTTTTTGATGAATAATCTCTTAGAAGTCTCCTCTCCAGTAGCAAAAATAGAAACCTTAGAAACATTCCTCCCTAAAAATAAATAATATTTATTTTCTCAAAAGGGTTGAGATGCTGGCAAAAGAATGAGATGAGAACCTAATATTAAGAGACCTGAGGAATCCAAGGATTGCCAAAGGGAATTATGAACTCTACTAGGGATCCAATGTGTGCGGGGGCCTTTGATAAACATAAAGATTATTAGGCACTTAATATGTTCTGGGAAAGTATCAAGGGGTCTTTCTCTCTCTCCACCCTTCCCATAATCTCACTTTCCAAAGGCATCTGCTCCATGTAGTCATGGCATGATGTTTAAGATGAGGAGGTTGACACTAGGTGCGAATGGCAAAGAGGCAAATTAAGTCTTGATATCGGGGGGAAAAATCAACCCTCCCTCACCACTTAGAGCTAAGAAGAAATGGATGAGCTGCCTTGAAATGTGATTGACTCCCCCTCCTTTGATGTCTCCAAACAGACTGAGCAGGCATTAGGTACCTTATAGAGAATGTTCTTTTTATGTATGAGTTGGACTAAATAATCTCGTGGTCCCTTCCAACTCTCAAACTCTGTAAATCTGACAAGACGCCCACCATAACTCCTCCTTCTTCTAAAACCTTCTACATCCACCCTGAAGTGGCAGCTGTGGGTAAATGGACTTATTGACCTTTTGGTGAATAAATTGTCTGCAGGGCTCTTCTGGATCCTATGGGGCCCTTCCTCATGGGAAGTAGCAACAAGAGAGACCTGATGCCCTGGACACTCAGACCCATGGCCCAGCCTCTTGAGGAAGGGATTGTCAGCTTTGCAGGGAGAAAAAGAGAAAAGGGGGCTGCCCAAGGGCACACATAGAGACTGGCTTATAGCCAGAGATGATACAGACTCTAAGATTATCTGGACCCCACAAAGGCTCATTTGCATTGGTATGTTCACCTGTTCCCTTCCTCATAGATTACAAATGAGTCTAGGAGTCTATTGGTGTTTAAAAAAAAAAAAACACTTTCTAAAATAAAGGACATCTTACTCTGTCCCAAATTTGATGGGAGTGTCAGGGCTTGGATTGGAACCAACCCATTATGGGACCATGGATGGCTCACTTTGGAATTCTGGCCTTCAGTTTTCTCCATTTATAACATGAGTGCCAGGGAGAGGCTGAACTGGGTGGTATCTCATGTCACTTCTAGTTGTGACAGTCTATGAACTTGTGCTTAATGAGGACCTGTCCAGTTGGTTTCCTTAGCCTGAAATAGACTGTGCATATAGCCAAACTATATTCGCTTACACACAAGCCTCCAAAAGCAGTTGTTGATTAAAAAACCTTAATACCTGACTACTGAATAAAATAAATTCAATAATAAAGGTTATTACAGAGTGCTTTAGTCATTAGCGCATGTGGGCCCCACAAATAAGTCTGTAGGAGGTGAAGGAAGGAGTATCATTCCTCTTAGAAAATGAGGCCCAGAAAGGCCAAGCAATTTTTCCAGGATCACATAGCTAATAAAAGGTAGAACTGGGATGTGAACTCAGGTCTCCTGACTCTGGGTTTGTGCCCTTTATCCTAAGGCACAGTGACTCTTGGCATAGATACCCTTCCTCTTAATTCCACCCTTACTTCTGGGAGGAAAGAAAAACATCCCCTTGTAAAAAAAACAAACAAACCAAAAAAACAAAAACCCAACCAAATATTTAAGTGGATACCATCCTCCTTCCCTGCAAAAGCACTCCAATCAGTAATAATTGCTATTTAATTACAATTAGTAACAAAGTTGCTAATTAGTACTTTTTATCAATGAGGATGGTCTTTCATATGAGTCGATTAGAAGTAAACAACATTGCTAGGCAGAAAGTTTGCTATACAGAGCCGAAACATTGTCCACAGTAACAGTGATGTCGTAAGTTGATCAGCTGTGAAAGACGTAGCGATTCTCAGCAATAGAATAATCCAAGACAATTCCGAAGAATTTATGATGAAAAATGCTATCCATCTCCAGAGAGAGAACTGGTGGAGTCTGAATGCAGATTGAAGCAGACTTTTTAAACTTTGTTTTTTTTCTTTTTGATCTGTGTTCTGTTTTGCAACATGGCTAATATGGAAATATGTTTTGTATGACTGCACATGTATAATCTGTATCAAAGTGCTTGCCTTCTCAAGGGGGAAGGAGGAGAGGAAATTCAGAACCCCAAAATGATAAAAAATTAATGTTAAAAATTATTTTTACATATAATTAAAAAAACACATTCTTTAGAATTTAAAAAAAAAAAAAGTTTGCTATGGGGGCTGATTTAGTATACTAATGAAGAGCCAGAAAGAGATAGACTTTAGGGGCAGATAGGTGGCGCTGAGAGCACCGGCCCTGAAGTCAGGAGGACCTGAGTTCAAATGTGCCCTCAGACACTTGACACTAGCTGTGTGACCCTGGGCAAGTCACTTAACCCCAATTGCCTCACCCAAAAAAAAGAAAAAAAGAAACTTAAAAAGGCAGACAGACTTTAGGCATGGCCAGCAACATAGTCAATCATGAAGAGAAGCTACCCCCTTCTTGATCCTATTCAATAATAAAGACTAAGCACTGCCAATCAAACATTTATCCTAGAGGAAAGCACCATGGGATGGTAAAAACCAACGTATAGATCTCAAAGAAAGCTGGCTCCTTCTGTTGCCTTGTTTTACTGTTTTATGGGTGCCAAATGCTAGTTTCATTTGTCTCAGGGGTTGGTATCTGTAGATTTATCCAATTAGACTCTTGACTCAGCCCCCACTCACCAGCAAATTCCACCCTCTTCCCTTCTCTGAGGGATTTTAATGGAATCAATCCCCCAAGCATGGCAAAACTATGAGTAGCTCTTCACTTATAACCACGGAAGAAAGAAAGAAAACACAACAGAATCCGCACCTATTAATTAACACCCTTTTGCTGTTTGCAGGCAAGCCAAAGCCCTAGAGTCCAACCATATTCATATTCAAAGCACTCTGTTGTTTTAGGAACAACAGGGATTTAAAGACACACAGGGAAGGGGCCTTGATAGGATTCCTATTTGTCATCATTTCCCTGATGCCGCTTCTCCCTGCCCCCAAAATAGGGAGGCCCAGGTCCTCCTCCCTCCCTAATCCTTAGTCATATGAGTTCAACGCTAATAGTTACCCTAATGGAACGCTTTCAGGCTGGTAAAGCACTTTACCTGAATGATCACAACTGAGCCTCGGAACAACTCGATGTTCCCGGAATTCGATGAACATCGTTCCATCGCTCCCCTCCATCTTTATTCTGTGTCTATCTTTGATTTTCCTTCATTTTGTAGATGCAGAGATGGCATGACTTGCCCAAGGTCATACAACTGGTAAGTATCCAAGGTAGGATTTGGACTTAGATCTCCTTGTGTCCAAGGCCAGTGCTTTCTCCCTACCACACGTGGCTGCCCGAGGCATCACGCCGACATAAACTGCGTTCCAGGATAACGAAAGAAGGAGCATCTGTGCTAACAAAACCGTGGAGAGTGATCCAGCCAAGGGACTCCAGAGGGTCACCGAGTGGAAGCAGGTGGAATCTTCAAGCTAGAGGCCAGTTTGACTTAAACCCCGCCCCCCACGCACACACACAAACACACACACAAACACACACACACACACACACACACTGCTGTCAGGTCAGTCTTTGTGGAAAATGGCATGAATAAAGGTCAATGATATGAAATCAGACTAGAAATACAGGAGGGAACCAGACTGAGAAAGACTTTGAAGACAAGATAGAGGCTTGCACTTTGTGCCCACGAAGTTTCTTGAGCAGGGGACGGGTACAGTCAGACCTGAGGTGTCAGAATGTCAGGTTGGTAGCTGTAAGGAAAACCGATTAGAAAGAGGCAAAGGGTAAAGAAGTGACTCCTAATGACCAAACAGTGCTCCCTAGTGGAGAATGTGTAGAGCACGTTGTATAAATAATCCCAATACACGATGTTGCGTATTTTCATGTCACCTGTGGACTTGGTCTTCTGTATGTGACTTTGCCATAGGATGCTATGTATTGGGTTTCTGCATAGGAGTTAGCTATCTGGCCTATGGCACGCAGCTCTAATTTGCAGCCCTGGGCATGGAGTCAGGAAGACCTGAGTTCAAATATGCCCACAGTCACTTACTAGTTGTGTGACCCTGGGTAAGTCACTTAACCCTGTTTGCCTCATTTTCCTCATCTATAAAATGAGCTGGAGAAGGAAATGGCAAACCGCTCCAGTATCTTTGCCAAGAAAACCTCAAATGGGGACACGAAGAGACAGACACGACTAAAAATGACTGAACAACAACACATGTACCTGCATGTGGCCTGTGTGTCTGATATAATGAGACGATGACCCTTCCTTCCAACATCGGTGAATATTTGATGGGCTTACAAGTTTTCCCATGAATCTAGCATGACTGCAAACTTTTTAAATGGAAGGAAAGCATAAGAGGGGACAGGACTCTTTCTGTGCTGACAGGAATCTAGGGCAGAGGTCAACAACAGCCTTCAGTGCTCCCAAAGCTTTGGGTTTCTTCTCAGGAGCTACAGAGCTGTTGGCACGGCTGGGCACCGGTTACTCAGCATTCCAGAGTTGAAAGGGATAATGAAAATGAATGTAAGTGCCAACACCAACAAAAGGTTGCTTAGAAGAAACACAGCTGAAAAGGGAAGATATACACAGAATAAAGATGGAGGGGAGGTGATGGAACAAAATTCGCTGAGCATCGGGTGAATCTAGAACAGCAGTTCTCAAAGTGTGTCCAGGGACCCCTGAAGGACCCTGACATCCTTTCAGAGGGGTTCACAGGGTCAAAACTATTTCCATAATAATGTTGAAACATTTTAATTACTAATAAGTTGAATTTAAATAAATATAACCATCAAAAACTCTTTAGGAAGTTTTCAATAATTTTAAGAGCCTAAAGGAGTCCTGAGATAAAAAAAAAATTGAAAATCACTGATCATAAAATAGGAAGAATTGCAATCAGGCTATCGGACAATTCAAAACTAAACACTTACAACATAAATAAAAAGAAACAGGAAAACTGTGTTATACTGAGAGGAACCATAGACAGCAACATAAAATATCAATGTTAAACTTATTTGCTCCAAATGCCTAACATCTAAATTCATAAAGGAAAAACTAATTTAATTACAAAAAGACATACATAGGAATATAATAATAGTAAGAGACTTTAACATCTCTTTCTTTCTCTGTGTTAAACAAATTTAATAGAAAGAGAAATAAAAGGAAAAATAAAGAATTGAACAAACTGCTGTAGCAACTAGAACTAAAGACTATTGGAGTCTTCTAACTGGGACCACTAAAGAATATAAGTATTTCTCAGCACCACTTGGAATTTTTGCAAAAATTGCTATGTATTAGGGCACAAAAATATTACAAATACATGTTAAAAGACAAATAGTAAACACATCCTTTGTTGACTGTAGTACAATAAAAATAGTAATCAGTTCAGAGAACACAAACAAAAGACATAGACATAATTAGAGATCTAATAGTGAAATACTAACTAATGAGCAGGCCAAAGAGCAAATCATAGAAACAATTATTGTGTGGAAGTATATAATGTGATAAAAAAGATGCCAAAATTTCTGGGATATAACTAAAGTAATCCTGAGGGAAAGATCATATCCTGAAAAAAATATGTTAACAGAATAGAAAATTAGAGGATTAATGAACTGAATATACATTTTTAAAATTTAGAAAGCCAAAAAACAATCCCAAAATAAGTTAAAAAAAAGCAAAAAAGGAAAATATCAAAATTATTAAAAATTAGAAGACCAAAAGATAGTGAAAACCAAGACTATAGAAATTACAGAAAAAAAGTAAAAGCTGTTTTTTAAAAGACTAAGAAAATTGATAAGCTTTCAATCAACCTGATTAAAAATAAGGCAGAAAATCAAATCAACAAAATAGAAAATGAACAAGGAAAAATCACAATAAAGGCAGAAGAAATCAAAACACTTATCAAAGCATAGCATACAGAATTACATGCTAATAAAACTCAAAACACAAAGGAAATATAGAAAATTTTCAATAATAAAAATACCCAAATAAACAGAAGACCAAATAGAGATTTTCAATATTCCACTCTCCTAGAAGGAATCAGAGCTGTCTAACTATCAAAAGGTGAAAAAGAAAATCCTACTTGTCCTGATGAATTTTTAGGAGAATTCTATCAAACTTTTAAAGAATAGTTGGCACCAATACTACAAAAAATATTCTCCAAAACTGAAAAAGAAAGCATTTCACCAGACTCCTTTTATGAGATAGTCCTAATATTCAGACCAGAGAAGGAAGAAACAAAGAATGGAAACTACAGACTAATATTATTAATGAATATTGATTAAATTAAAAAACTTAAAATCCTGTCAGACTGTAAGACAAGAAATTCTTCATTATGACCAAATTAGATTTATACCAAGGAGGCAAGAATGGTTTGCCCTTAGGAAAACAATCAACATAAATAAGAGGCTCCCCTCCTTTTGGCAAATGGATAAACAGATTATGGTCTATGAATGTAATGGAATAGTGTTGTGCCATAAGAAATGAAGAAATGGACAGTTTCACAGAGAACTAGGAAGACATAGCTGAACTGAAATAGAGTGAAGTGAGCAGAAATAGAAAAAAATGCTTGTGCTGTATTATGCATTATAGAGAAAGGGAACTTTGGAAGATTTTTAAATCTCTGATCAATACTATTCACCTATTGCCAAAGAAGTGATGGACTTCAAATGTAAAATAAAACATATTTTTATACTTGGTCAATGTGGGAATTTGTTTTGCTGCACTATGAATATTTGTCATGAGGAGTTTTTTATTTTAATTTTTATTGTTGGGGGGACAACGGAATGGAGAGATAATAAATGCTTGAACAAATAAATAGATAAATAAAAATATAAAAACAAACTAGAAGAGGATAATTAGAGTGGAAGAAAGTAATGAACATACCTTGGGAGTTACAGAGCTATGACAGGCAGAGTTGAAAGCAATTAATCAATTAACAAGAATTTATTAGGTGCCTACAACGCGCCAGGCACTGTGCCTGGGGGCGGGGACACAGATACTGCTGTAAGAAAGGATACAGCATACTCACAGATGAGTAAGTGAAGATCTATACATATATGTATGCGTATATAGAGGCATATATTTATGTATATACATAGATGTATATATGTGTGTATATACATATACATACATACATACATACATACATATATATATATATACAGACAGAGAGAAAGAGAGAATAAATACATGCTAATATGACAAAGAGGTGTACTAACAACTGGGGGAGTCAGTAAAAAACATCCCGAAGGCGGTGGCCTTGAGTTGAGTTTTGAAGAGGAGTCATTTGGGGCCTGAGAGACTCAGGTGCCTGGGGGTAGAGAGGGGAGAGAACTCCAACTTTATCTCTGAGAAGGAATCAATTGTACAGACAGGAGGAGCAGAGCAGATGCCTCAGCCACAGTCTTGGTTTCTTTCCCTTCACTTTATAAGGACCTTGTAAGCCTCAAACGGAGCAGCTGGGTGGTGCAGTGGGTAGATTCCTGAGCCTGGAGTCAGAAAGACTCATCTTCCTGAGTTCAAATCTAGCCTCAGACACTTACTAGCTGTGTGACCCTGGGCAAGTCATTTAGCCCTGTTTGCCTCATTTTCCTCATCTGTAAAATGAGCTGGAGAAGGAAATGGCAAACCACTCCAGTATCTTGCCAAGAAAACCCCCAATGGGGTCGTGGAGAGTCAACTGAGATGATTCAACAACAATAACAATAGCAACAACAACATGGAATACAACTACCTTCTAAGAATTAAAGAGAAATATCACCTAGAGGGCAATAAAGAGACGCGAGACGGAGTTGAATCAGCTGCGACGTATGTAACCAACAGGGAAATATTAAACATAGGAACAAAAACCATCTTCTGGAAGAGAAGATGGGCTGGCCACGCGACTGCCACAGATCAACAGAGTGCTCCATTGCTACCCTCACAATGTCAGGAGAAACTGAGGAAGGCCTTCAGCACATCGGGAGTACCTCCTGAGGAGAGCTTCGGGGAGGAAATGCACAGGATGAGCAGGCACGAATGTTTGTGATCGGCGTCGTTGGAGGACCTCAAGTCCATGAGATATCTGGTTCAAGGGAGCAAGGCCATCCTGTCCAGTCAGACGGGCCACATTTGGCCCAAGGACTCCATGATGGATAGTCTCGCACTCAGCCACCAGCATGTCTGATAGTTTTAAGTGAGAAGGCTCTCACTGACTCCTCCATTTCCTTCGGAAATCCCTTCACTCCCAAGTCTCCATTGCTTTGCCTGTAACATGGAAGTAATAATACATATACTACCTATTTCATGAGACCATAAAATGTTCTGTAAACTTTAAATTGCTACAGAAATCTAAGTAGCAGAAGTGGTCATAATAGTTTTTTTTTTCCCCAGGAGGTGGAAAGGAAGTAATAGTGACCTGAGTCCCTATGACCATGCTTATGTCCTTGCTGGTAACAGGTAAAAAGGAGGGAGGGCAGGATGGAGAATGAATTAATGAGTGAGAAGAATCATTGATTAATTGCTATGTGTCAAGCACCGTTCTTGGTTCTGGGGATATCAACACATAAACCATTTTGAAGGTAGAGGAGTTATTTACTGTCTTTAGCACAGATGCTCATCACTTGACCTTTCTGTCATATAGAATATGTTTAATTCTCAGTGCATTACACGAAAGATCATGAGCATTGATGAGATTGGGATTATTGGCACGCTTGTCATTGTAAAAACAATGAAGGCAAAACCTCCTCTCTGGCTATACTCAACAGACTTCTAGCAACGAAATAGAAACCTACAGCACGAACAAGAACATAGTCTCAGAAAAACAAGGAAAACAAGGCTGCTCTCCAGGGATCTCGTCCTAGGGCGGCTCTTCCTGCTCAGAGGTCAGTGATCCATCTTCATCAGGCAAACTCAGTTAACCGAGTCACAAGCAGAAACCAGTTAGTACTTTTCTTGAGAAAGCATGCACAGAATCATAATATGTAGGCAGGAGGGGAAATGGTTAGAGATTATATCAAAGCGAGGAAAACTGGGACATATACAGAACATAGCACTACTTTTTTTTTTAAAAAAAGTATAATCTTAAGTATTCAAAAATAGGCAGCTAGGTGGTACAGTAGATACTGTGCTGGGTTTGGCATCAGAAAGACTCATCTTCCTGAGTTCGAAGCTTGCTAGACATTTACTAGCTGTGTGAGCCTGGGCAAGTCATTTAACCCTGTTTGACTCAGTTTCCTCATCTGTAAAATGAGCTGGAGAAGGAAATGGCAAACCACTCCAGTATCTTTGCCAAGAAAACCCCAAATGGGGTCACAGAGAGTTGGACACAACTGAAATGACTCAACAACCACAAATTGAAAAATGATAAAAAAAAAACAACAAAACACAAAAACCCAACATTTCCCTCTATTACCTGAAATGTGCTCCATAGACTTTTATAGGACCTTTGGTTCATTTTTTTTTCATCATAATCATGAAAACTATAAGTAGTTTAGTTCCCCTCAAGCTATAAATCAGCATTATGGAATGTAATTTCAACAATGAGACCAGATCATACTTTTTCTCTCCGTGGAATTTCCAATCAGTGAAGCTAACCTGCTTCCCTGGTCCACTGAGAGATAAATCTAGGGCCAATCTGGCTCTTTTTCTAAAGATGTAATTGTTGCTGATGGTTTTATAACTTGACCTTACCCTTGGCTGCTGTTAAATTTTCTATTAAGCGTTAGGAACTTATAGCCTAACCCGATGCCAGACAAGTCAGCTGGAGGGAGCAGAACATGTAACCAGCTAAGCTCACAGCTCCAAGGGAAGTAGGGAAAACATTTTTTCTTGACTTTTTTATTTTAATTTTTAACTCTGACACGGATCAAGCTGGAAAGCATCCACAATGAAGAGCTTATTGGTGAGTTTAAGAAGTCTGAAAAACCACCAGTGAGTTGGTGATACAGGGCAGGAAACAATCTCTTGAACACCCAATGAAAGTATAACAAGCTGGAATTAGAAATCCAAGTTCTGAGTTCTCTGTCTTCTTCCTGCTTCCATTCTGGTGAACTTTGTGACCTGGAAGAAGGGGTGAAAAATTTCAGTCACTGAACTGGAATCTATCACCCCAAGTAAGCTTGAGTAGTGAATTCCAACCATCTTAACTAGGTGATTCAGGCCAATAACTGGTTTTAATGATATTTTCTCATTAATGTTACCTTGGCTTTAGCTACATTTATTTAGTAATGGGATGTAGCCCCTTGGGCATGACACTAGCATAATGTACTTGCATCCTCCTTCTTTCTATGTCTGGGTTGCTTCACTCACTACACTCTGAACTCATGATGGAAAGTTTGGGGGATTTCCCCATCGTTTTGAATTGTACCTGATTGCTTGCATAAGTAAGAGGCTGGTCCAGGTAGACTGTCTGGTTGCTGGGCTCTTCTCGGGACCAGGGGTCTCAGCTTGGCAGGTTAAGACTTTGTATTGTGCACAAACAGCACCAGTCTTCTGCCTTCAGCTCCCAGATTCACTGGGTAGTACTGAGCTCCCTTCTGTAGCTCGGATGCTATGGTGCTCTTTCAGCTGAGGTTGTTTATCGTGTCCTGGGAGGAGATGGAACAGGTTTTACCTCTCCTATTCAGCATTCTCTCCTGGATCAAAAGTCCCTTCTCACAGCAAGCCATTCCACTTGGTTTTAGAAAGATTGAATGAACTATGATCTTATACCATATACTGCTATAATCAATCAATCAATAAACATTTATTAAGTCCCTACTATGTGCCAGGCACTGTGCTAAGCACTGGGGATACAAAAAAAGGCCCCAAGGAACTTAGAATCTGATCTCAAAATGGATAAAGAACGTGAATGTTAAATGTGCCTACGAGAAAAAGAGAATGGAGATATCAACAACAAATCAAGCATTTATTAAGCACTTGGGGGGGGGGGCAGATACCAGCCTAGACTCAGGGAATTAAAATAAAAACAAAAGGAATACTTTCCAAGGGGATGGGGGTGGGAGTGGGAGTGAGCGAAGTAATACATAAAAAAAGACTGAAAATCATGGATGTATGTAAAGACGGGAGTTTAGAGCAAAGATAGGAAAGGAGTGAAGGAGGGATCATGGTTGGTCTTGGTACTTTCTCAAAATGGATATTCCAAAAGAAACACAGGAGGAAAGTGAAGCGTTGGAGGAATCTTCCAAGGTGAGAAGATTGCAGGGACAGGGGAATGTTCCATAGGAGACACCTTTCAGAACTATATCTAGAGAGGAAATTCTTGACCAAACAAGGGATAGAGACAATCACAAAAGATTTCCTAAAGGATAATTTCAATTACATGACACTTAGAAACTTTACGTGAACAAGATCAATGCATCTAGGATAAGAAGGAAAATCATCTAATGGGAAAAATCTGTGATAAATATCTCTGATAAGGTCTTGATATCCAAAACTTATGGGGAATTAACAAAAATATATGACCCAAAGCCATTCTGCAATGGGTGAATGGTTCAAGGACATGAACAAATACTTCTCAAAAGATTAAAAAATGAATAACAACCATAAGACAGATTGCTCCAAGTTACTAATAGGGAAATATAGGCAAAATTAACCTGGAGTTTTCGTGTCTCAACTAGTAAATTGGTAAAGGTGACAAAAGATGAGAATAGTCAATGTTGAAGGCACCAAGGAGTTGTGTATGAATCCAACCATTCTGCAAAACAATGTGGAATTATCAATAGCTTTCTGTGTGTGCTCCTTCCATGTAGACTGGGAGAGAGGCAACCACTGTTAAATACTCTCTGAAATTCTCACCTCCTCTCAAGGCAGAGAATTGTTTGTTAACTTTGAAATAATACAACCAAGAAACTATAAAAGGAAGATAAAATATCCAGTTCAATTTGAAAGATAATGTCCTCAGCACAGAATAATTAGAGAAGCCCAGTTCTCTGTGGACTATTCTTTACATAAATTGGATAATGTGCCTCAGGAGACTTTGCAGGTCTTGGATTCATTCTGTGTTTTAGATAAATGCATATTTTCACTGATATTCTCTTTAGCTGTGGTATATTTTATAGCGAGTCAGAGTTGTCTGTGAATAATCAGGCTGTAACACTTCTTATTCATTCAGATTAAAATGTCCCTTACCAGCATGGAGTTGATCCCATCAACTGCATTCATGTAATTTACCCTTCCTCCCAACCATTGGCATATACCCCACCTCAAAGGGTCCTGATGAACTCCAAAATGGTAGCCCACATCCCCTGTAATCTTAGCCCTTGTTCTTTACGTCCTCATCACTTGACCAGACCAACTGAATGCCTAAGCCACAGACTCTGCAGGTTAAATTCTTATCTCTTTGACTCTCTTTGCTTTGGGGTGGTGATTTCTTTAGAAGTTTTGGAGATGGGTTTGGGGCAATATGTAAGCCTGTTTAGCCTATGATTATTCTGACCTCTGTGGCATTGCTCTTTCCAATGTATTACCCAGCCTCCATTGTTAGGAAGTTTTTTCCTGATATCAAGTCTTGATTTGCTTCTATGTAGTTTCAACTCAATGAATGGTTGAAAGGAAAAGGTTCTGTCTTCTAGGGCAAACAAGAACAAATCTAATAAATATATATCTTTATATAGAAATAGGCTTACATTGGCCACCCTATGGGAAGAGTAGGATATTTTTTGGCTAATTTACTGTACATTCAGTCCCATTTCAAATTTCTTCTCCTCCGAGAAGTCCTTCATGACAATATACTCTAGCCTAAAGAGTTTTTTTTTACTCTTATGAACTCCACAGGCAGTTCATTTCTTTAGCATTTTTTTAGCACTTAACACTAAATTCAGATAGATGTTTCTTGTTGAATGTGAATTGCTTGAGATGAGATCAAATGTTTTTGTATTTGTGTCCTAGTACATAGCACAGTTCTTGGCACATATCAATTCGTTAATAAATATTTTCCCCTTCTATTCCCTACATCTAGCTCATCTCCCTTGCCCACATAGAGATTATAAGTTCCTTCAGGGTAAGGAACATCTTTGTCTACATAGCGATTTGCAAAGTGCACAGTGCGATATAGTTGCTAAAATATACGTTGACTGGTTGATAGTAAAGAGAAGGGGCAGGGAAGCAGCATTTTAAGTACCTACTATGTGCCAGGCACTATGATAAGCACTTCACAAATATCATCTCATTTGATCCTGGAGGATCAACAACCCTGGGGGTGGGGAGTAGGTGCCATTAGCATCCCAATTTTACATTTGAAGAAACTGAGGCAAACAGAGCTTATGTGATTTGCCCAGGGTCATATAGCTATTTAAGTATGTGAGGCTGGATTTGAATTCAGGTCTCCCTGACTTCAGGTCCAGTGCTCTACCCACTGAACCAGTAGCTGCCTCATTAACTCTACATCTGGTTCCAGTGTGAAATGCATTTGTAGAGGACACCCTCAACCCACCTGGTGAAATAACGAAGGATAAGGTAACATAGACAATGAGATGTAAAGGTTTACCTCCTTCAAACTCTTAAAGTGATCCATTTGCACTCTGTAATGGGTATGTTCATTTCAGACTTTAAAGGGTTGGTGGAAAAGAAGTCAAGGAGACATGAAAAGTTCATCAAGCAACCTGAAGGAAACTCCTCAGAAACCTACTCAACTCTTTTTTTTTTTTTGTATTTGTGTCCCCTGTGCCTATAACACTGTTTGATACATGATAAGCAATTAATAAATGTGGGATAAGGAAGAGACTGGAAGAAAGGAGGGCAATTAGAAGGTATGGGAATTGAATGAACCACAGTGACTTCATCTTGTGATTCAATTCTGGAATAAGATTTTAGAAAAGTTAAATATGATAGACCTCTAGAGAAAATTGAATGGGAATAGAAAGAACTGTACCTTCTTCTCAGCTTTACATGGCACTTTTACAAAAAAATTGACAGTGGATTAGGGCATAAAAACTTCACAAAGAAATTCAGAAAAGCAGAAATGTTCAACACACTCTTTTCATACCATAATGTGATGAAAATTATATTCAATAAAGGGCTGTGGAAATATAGGTTAAAATTGATAGGAAACAAAATTAGATTATTGATCACTCCCTCCTCCTTGATACTTTTCTAGATTTTTTGGGACATCACTCTCTCCTGATTCTCCTCATGCCTATCTGATCACTCCTTCTCTGTGTCCATTGCTGGATCCTCTTCCAAGTCATGCCCTCTTACTATGGTTGTTCCTCAATGTTCTGTCCCAGGGCCTCTTCTCTTCTCACTCTATACTTGTCTATACTATTGGTACTTTCAGCAGCTCCCTCGAGTAGAGCTAGTCAGTGGAAGAATGAAGACTAGAGCTCAGGTCTCATAGCTCCCAGGTTGACACGCTTTCCCCTGCACCATCCTAACTCAAGAATGAGCAGAAGAATGTTGTAAAACATGAAAGTTCCATCCAGTATCAAAGATTATTATTATATTTTAGTTCATACTTGCCCCTACCCCGATTTTGTTAGACTTCCTTATTTCTATGAAGCCCATTATTGAGCTAATCTGCACAAAAATTATGTATTTTAGGATAAATGAGTGTAGGGAGATTCTAAGCTTTTTCTCCCAGGGTCCAAGCACACTGGCAGCTTGGGTTTTCAGAGCATGGTTGGCTGCTATTACCTTTCATGCAGCAGCACCATGCAACCTTGCTACTATCCACTGGAACTTAGAGTTCTAAGGGTTCCTGTGATGGACAACTGGGATGTCTTCTCTAATGTCATTGGTTCTAACACACATTCCAGTGTGTTCCGTCTAATGTTAAACACCAGAAATTAGAGAACCATTATCTCTTAGCTCATTAACATCAGGTAGCATTTACAAAGGGATATTAATAGTGAAATGATATGAATAGGCAGTTTTTTGATGAAAGTTGGCAAATATAATAGAAGGGGAAAGTGACAAATATTGGAGAGGATATGGAAAAAAATTGGAATATTAATACACTGTTGGTGAACCTATAAATTGATCCAACCATTTTGGAGAGGGATCTGGAAATATGCCCAAAGAGTTTTAAAATTGTATATACCCTTTGACCCAGCAATACCACCATTAGGTGTGTTTCCTAAGGTGATCAGGGAAAAAGGAAAAGAACTTTATATTCTAAAATATTCATAACAACTCTCTTTGTGGTGGCAAAGAACTAAACATTGAAAGGATGACTATCAATTGGGGAATATGATTGTGATTGAAAACTACTGTGCTGGGGTAGCTAGGTGGCATAGTGGATAGAACACTGGCTCTGAAGTCAGGAGGACCTGAGTTCAAATCTGGCCTCAGACCAAACATTTGACACTTACTAGATGTGTGACTCTGGGCAGGTCACTTAACCCCAATTACCTAAAAAAAAAAAAAGAAAGAAAGAAAACTACTGTGCTGTAAGAAATGATAATGATAAGCAAGTTGATTTTAGAAAAACATGGAAAGACTTGTGTGAAATAATGAAGAGTGAAATGAGCAGAACCAAGAGAACAGTTGTCATTTTCCCTATCATTTTTGCTAATTTGTTAGGTGTGAGATGGTATCTCAAAGATGTTTTAGTTGGCATTTCTCTGATCAATAATGATTTAAAACATGTTTTCATATGACATTGAAAAACTTCTTATCTTTTGACCATTTGTCAATTGGGTAATGGTTCATCTTCTTGTAAATATGATGAAGTTTTCCATATTTGAGATATGAGACCTTTATCTGAGAAACTCTCTATAAATTTCCCCCACCCTCAATTTTCTGCTTTCCTTCTAATCTTGGCTACATTGGTTTTCTTTGTACAAAACCTTTTTAATGTAACGTAATGTAATCAAAATTATCCATTTTACATTTCACAACTCATTCTATCTCTTGTTTATTCACAAATTCTTATCCTATACATAAGTTTGATAGGTAATATGTTCCATGTTCTTCGAATTTACTTATATCTCCATTTATATCTAGGTCATGTATCCACTTTTTTCTCCCTTTATATCTAGGCCACATATCCATTTTGACCTTATCTTGGTAAATACTGTAAGATATTGGTCTATTCCCAATTCCAGTTTTCCCAATAATTTTTTTAACCAAATAGAAAATTCTTATCCCAAAAGCTTGAATCTTCATATTGTCAAACATGAGGTTGCTATAATCATTTACTACTGCATATTGTATGTCTACACTGTTCCACTGATCCATCTTTCTATCCAGTACCAGTTAGTTTTGATAATTACTGCCTTGTAGTATAGTTTAAGATCTGGTATTGCTAAACCGCATTCCTTTATATTAAAAAAAAATCCTTTGATATTCTTGACCTTTTGCTTTTCCAAATGAATTTTGTTATGATTTTTTTCTGTCTCAAGAATTTTGTTTTTGGTAATTTAATTGTAATGCCATTGAATAAGTAAGTTAGTTTAGGTAGAACTCTCATTTTTGTTATATTGGTTCTGCATGCCCATGAATAATTAATATATTTTCAATTATTTAAATCTGACTTGATTTGTATGAAAAGTGCTTTATAATTATGTTCATGTTCCTGGGTTTGTCTTGGCAGGTATGCTCCCAGTTATTTTATGCTGTCTACGATTATTTCTTCGAAAAATTCTTTGTGATTAAATATATAAAAGTCTTTTGTACGCTTTAAGAAGTTGAATTTCAGATATTTAATGCATCTTGTATGTATTTGGAATGAGTTTTCTCTATTATTGCTTCTTTTGTTTTGGTTTTATTATATATAAATGCTATTGATTTTTGAGATTTATTTTGTAGGCTGCAACCTAGCCTCAGTATCTTTGCTGATTCCCTGGAGTTTTCCAAGTAAATGATCGTATCACCAGCAAACAGAGATGGTTTATCTTCTCTTTTTACCTAACTTTATTCCTTTCTTTTGTCTTATTGCTATCGCTTGCATTTCCAGAACTATGTCAAATAATGGTGAGGAGAGTGAGCATCCTTACTCCCCACTCTTATTTATTGGAACAGGTTGTAGAGTATTCCCATTGCATATGATGCTTGTTTTTGTTTTTATAAAGGTCTTGTTTGTTTGTTTTTTTAGATTTGTTTTTTAGCAAAAAAAAGGTTGTATTTTGTCAAAGCCCTTTTCTCTTTCTATTGAGACAATCATGTGGTTTGGAATGTTTTAGTTTTTAATATGATTATATTGATTGTTCTCTTAATGTTGAATCATCCTTGCATCCTTGGTATAGATCCCACTTGATCATAATAAGTGATTTCTTAGATGTATCACTTTAGTCTGATAGGATTCTGTTTAAATTTTTTGAGTCAATTCTCACTAATCACATTGGCCTATGGTTTTCTTTCTTTGTTTTATCTTTCCCTGATTTATGAATTAGCACTCTCTTTGTTTAATACAACATTTTGGTAGGGTGCTTTCTCAATTTTTCAGAATAACTTATGAAGTATGGGTACTAACTGTTTAAAAGTTTGACAGAATTCTCCTGTGAATCTATCGAGACTAAAATTTGTTTTCTTTGTTAGTTTCTTTACAGCTGTATCTATTTTATTTTCTGAGATCAGGTTATCTAAAATCTCTATCTGGTCTTCTGATAGTTTAGGTATTTTATTTCTCTTTTTCTTTTGTCTTCTTAGTTTTGTTTAGCATATAACTATTCATAATATGTTTTGAATAGTCTTTTTCTTTCTCCTTCCTGGTTTTGCTGTGATTTCCTCTTCCTCATTTCCTATTTTATTGATATTCTGCTCTCTTCTTTTTAATCTAAAATTAGCTAATGCTTTATCAATTTTGTTAGTCTCTTCAAAGAATCAGCTTTTAGTTTTACTTATCATTTTGGTTTTTGTTTACAATTTATTTCCTCTCCAATTTTTAATATCTTCTCTCTTATCCTTATTTAGATTTCTTGATTTTTCTAAATTAAAAAATGTACATTCAGTTAATCTTCTCTTTTTCTATTTTGTTAATATGATATGATTTGTTATGATATGATCATAAGTATATGATTCTCCCTCCCCACCCCAGGACTGCTTTAACAGCATCCCAGAAGTTTGAGTATGTTACGTAGTCATTATAATTTTCTTTGAATTACTCATTATTTAAATTCCATTGTTAAATCTTCATTTGGATCTGTATCTTTTGTTTGTGGTCATTGAACCAAGTTCTATTCTTATTGCATCATGATCTACCAACCATGTCTTGATTAATTCTGTCTTTCTATATTTCTTTGCAATATCTTTGTGCCCTAGTACACAATCAATTTTTTTGTAAAAATTTCCAAATGGTGTAGAGAAATATGTGTATTACTTTGCTGTCCCAGTTAGAAGATGCCTTAAGTCGCTTAACTCTAGTTTTTCCAGAAATTGCTTCAGTTCTATGTTTTGTCTTTTGCTTATCTTTCTATTAGACTTATCCAAAATTGATAGAGGAATATTGAAGTCTCTTGTCACTATGATGTTTCCTCTCCTCTGATTGGAGGTCTGGGGGGCAGAATCCAAATCCCTCCCAGTGCCTTCCTTTATAGAGTGCAGAAATTAGACTCTTAGCTCACTCCACTTTACACTTGCTGCCCTACCTGGTTTCAGCTCCAAGGAACAAAATGGCCTTCTGGGTCAAGTGAAATCTGAAATGACTGAAGAAATAAAAGTTTGAGTTTCTGAGCATTTCAATTTATTAACCAATGCATGCTAATTACACAACAAATCGGGACCAACCCTCCCTAGCTTTGACATTGGACCCTAAATATAACGGGAGACAGATTTTTATGCATTAAAAATAATTAATCAAATAAAACCAATTAAGGGTCTCTAAACAATAGGAGAGGTGGTCTAGCTTTCCAGCCACATAGGGCTAGGTTTGAACAATGCAATAAAGTCTTCTCACAGTTCTTGTAATTGAATGAAGTTTTCTTACAAGACAGAAATTGGACTAGACCCATAATTGAATAGGAAAGGAACTGAGCTAGGTCCAGAATTGAGTCACAAGATGGAGTCGGAGTGGTTCACTCCCTCCCCACAATTCCTTCACCTCCCAGAATAAGCTCATCACTTCTAAACTCACCACCACCTAGATGACTCAAGCCTTGATTGACACTGCCTCCCATATCCTCCTCTCCCCTCTCACTGGAGGGCTGGGGGATGGAGCATCAAATTTCTCCCAATGTCTTCCTTTCTAGAGGGCAGACCCCAAACTCTCAGCTTGATCCACTTTGTATTTGCTGTTCTTCCTGGTTGTCTCTCCCCCCTCCCCGCAACTGCCATATTCTTGCCTCTTTTGTTGGCTTTGTCTCTCTTTACATTGTAAACTTCTCAAGGACAGGGATTGTCTTTTTATGAATTGTTCTTCCAGCACTTGTTAAGGTGCCTGACACATAGTAAGCACTTAGGAAATGTTGATTGGATTGGATTGATGAATTTGGATGCTAACACATATAGGGCTTATTGCTGATAGAGATTTGATGTCTATGGCTTCTTTCAGCATAAACATAATTTCCTTGTTTATGCTTTTTTATTTTTTGACATTTTAAAATTTTGTCTGATAGCATGATTGCAATTTCAGCTTTTTGGATTTGCTTGATGGATAGCAAAAAAAAATTTTTTTTCTTTCCCCTTAGTTTTGTGTAAGTCTTTTTTTTTTTTAAATGTGTCTCTTGTAAGCAACAGATTTTGTTTTCTTATCCAATCTGTCTCTCTTTTTCATTTTATTGGATTGTTTAATATATTCACATTTAAAGCTATGAGTTAGGTTTATATTTTCCTCCATCTGTGTCTAAATTTTTTTTTGAGCTATGATTCCCGCCCCCCGCCCCACCCGGTTATAGACACAGTATCATATTCCTTCAGTTACTTTAATCTTTTGTTGAGGTGCTCCTGCTCCCATTGACTCTCTTCTCATCCTTGAACCCCTCTTCCTGTTTGTTACCCCTTTCCCTTTGGGGTTTTATTAGTTCCTCTCTCCTGCTTTTATCGGGTTATGTATATTTTTTTCTTTCAGTTAGTCAAGTAGATTCTTCCTTTCTCTTTTCACCTTCAGCTAGTCCTACTCATTAGTTTTTAAAATTTAATTTTTGTACCCTTTTCCAAGAATATTCTTTTCATTCAATTATCCATCTTCTCTCTCTCTCTCTTTCTCTCTCTCTCTCTCTCTCTGTGTCTCTCTGTCTCTGTGTCTCTCTCTCCATAGTATTCTTCATTCAATCAAAGATTCTAAGATCCATTCTAGGCTCTTCCTTTCTCACACTTTCTGTTACTGCTTTGCAGGGTTTACTCCATGCATTCCCCTTTTCCATTATGCCTCTCAGAACACTGTCAACTTCTGGAGGTGTCAGAGAGGACACTGCTTCACAGTAGGGCCCCTCCTACGCCACTGATGTATACCTTCTCCATTGACCTTTGCCACCCTTACTATCCACATTTGCCTGAAATTCCCTCCCTTTGTCCCTGCTCATCTACCTCTGGTTGCCAGTTGCCCCCAGGGATTCCAACTCCCTAACTCCTAGGGCAAATTTGGGTAGGATGGGCTGGAAGTGGAAGGGACGGGCCATTGAGAGCCTGAATATTCAGATCAGGATTCAGTCTGGTGAATTTTCTAGGTTGATTCACAGGAGTATGTGGAGAAGAGCTCACCACACTGTTTTGATAGACTCTACCATCACTACTCTGCCTCCCCTAAATTCTTTTTTCTAAGAGAGGTTTATTTAAGTCCTCCTTTTCTTACACTATTATTCTGGGAAATCTATGTTTTTGTAAATATTTATCCATTCCATTTAGATTGTCAGTTTTATTGGTATATGATTAGGCAAAATAACTCCTGATAATATCTTTTATTTCTTATTCACTGGTTGTGAATGTAACTTTTTCATTTTTGAAACTAGTAATTTCCTTTCTTTTAAAAAAAATCACATTAGCTGATGGCTTATTTTATTCCTTTAAAATAGCTCCTAATGTTATTTATTAATTCAATATTTTTCTTTTGCTTTCAATTTTGTTAATAACTCATTTGATATTCAGGATTTCTATTTTGATGTTTGAGTTTTTAATTTGTTGATTTTTTAGTGTTTTTTTAATTAGCATGTTCAAATTCACTTATCTATTTTTTTTGTTTTATTGATGAATGTTTAGAGATGTAAAATTTCCCCAAAGTACTGCATCCCCCAAATTTTTATGTGCTCTCTCATTGTTGTTATTATCTTTTATAAGAGTATTGTTTCTATATTTTGTTCTTTGACATGCCCTTTACTAGGAATGTTTAGTTTTTAAGTAATTTTTCATCTTTTCTTCAAAGTCCTTTATTTGAAGCAATTTTACTGTATAACTGTCAGTAAAATATGGACTTAACATTCCTCCTTTTTTTTGCGTGTTTTGTGAGGCTTCTATGCCCTGATGTGAAGATTCCATGTACAGTTGAGAAATGCATATACTCCTTTCTATTCCCATTCATCATTCTCCAGAGGCCTAGAACAATGACTTTTCTAAAATTCAAGTCCTTCATCTCTTTTTATTTACTTTTTGGTTAGGTTTATATACATCTGAGGGGGGTAAACTGAGACCTCACACCATTTTAATATCTATTTCTTCCTGTATATCATTTAAGCTTTTCTTTATGAATTTATATCCTCTGCTATTTAGTGAATATGTGTACTGTTTGTTTTACATATAATTATAGTTTAACATTCATTTAAAAAAATTGAATTCCAAACTTTTCCCCTCCCTCCAACCCTTCCTCCACCCATTGAGAAGGTAAGCAATTATTGATTATAAATGTGAAGTCATGCAAGACATATTTCCATATTAGTCATGCTGCGAAAAGGCAAGAAAAATAAAGTAAAAAAGTGTACTTCAATCTGCACTCGGAGTTCATCAGTTCTCTATCTGGATATAGATAACATTTTCCATTGAATCCTTTGGAATTGTCTTGGATCATTGTATTGATTAGAGAAGCTAAATATTTCAAAGTTGATCCTCCTTGAGATACTGCTGTTACTGTGTACAATGTTCTTCTGGTTCTGCTCACTTCACTTTACACTAGTTCATACAGTCTTTCCCAGGATTTTCTGAAACCATCCCCCTCATCATCTGTTATAGCACTTCAGTATTCCATCACAATCATATACCACAACTTGTTCAGCCATTCTCCAAGTGATTTTCCCTCAATTTCCAATTCTTCGCCATGACAAAAAGGACTGTTATAAAATACACACACACACACACACACACACACACACACACACACACAAAATGTATCTATATTCTTTGATCTCTTTGGGATACAAACCTAGTGGTGGTATTGCTGGGTCAAAGTGTATGCACACTTGGTCATAGTTCCAAATTGCTCTCCAGAATGGTTGGATCAGTTCACAACTGTGCCAACAGTTATTAATGTACCCGGGGTTTAGGGTGTTCAGGAAAGACTAATACCTTTAGTGTGAGGGCTGCCAAGCCCTTCACAGGGCGGCTTTCTACTTTTGGCGCCCACTCTCATCCAACTCTCATTTGTGGCTCTAAGAAGCTGTAGCATGTACAGTGGCCACATCCCGGTAAACTGTTTGGGCAGATGAGCTAAACCAGGTTGAGGGCAAACAAGGGGTCTCAAACCTGTTGACCAATTGGGGGGGGTGTTCCCCAAGCATGTGAAGACTATTACAGGCAGAATGGATGGATAAAATTTGTTCCAATGGCCATGAAGATGGCTGAAGCAGGTGCTGTGAACACTTGAAGACACCAAGGTCACCCATGGCATCCTGAGCCAACACCAGTAGTCTTGACTTTTATCTTGCCACCGGACTCCAATGATTCTGGAAGAGATAGATTATACTTTGGCTGCCCAGAGAAGTTCATCAGTATTGTACATCAGTTTCATAATGGTGTGCTTGCCCGGGTTCTGGATAATGGACAATGTACTTATGCTTTCCCAGTCCCAATGGAGTAAAGGAGGGCTGTATGCTTGCCACCATGCTCTTTAGCATGATGCTTTCTGTGATGTTGTCAGATGCCTTCAACAAGGATGCTTCAACAAGCATCAAGGACAGCTACCTACTGATGGTAAATTATTTAATTTGAAAAGGCTGTAAGCCAAGACTAAAGTGGAGGGAGAGTTAGTGCTCGACTTTCTGTTCAAAGATGACTGCAGTCTCTGAGGCTGAGATGCAATAAAGTATAGATCGATTCTCTGCTACTTGTGCTAATTTTGGGCTAATAACTAACACCAATTAAAGAGAGGTTCTCCACCAGCCAGCACATCATCCATATATGGAACCATCGGTATTAGACTGCCTACCAAAATTAGGGTCTACAGAGCTGTTCTGCTGACCTCATTGTTATGTGCCCATGAAACCTGGACAGTATGTATATCAGTGCCATGCCAGGAAACCAAATCACTTCCATTTGTATTGTCTTAGGAAGATTCTGAAGATCACCTGGCAAGATAAAGTACCTGGCAAGGTAAGGTCCTTTCTTGAGCTGAACTGCCAAGCATTCAAACACTACTGCAGACAGCACAATTCCATTTGCCTGGCCACATTGTTCAAATGCCAAAAACACATTTGCCTAAAGGACTATTTTATGGAGAACTCACACAAGGCAAGCCCTCACAAGGAGGTCAGAAGTGATACAAGGACACTCTTCACATCTCGCTGAAGAACTTTGGAATCAATTGGGAGACATGGGAGACGCTGGCACAAGACCACCCAGTGAGGTGTGCCTGCATCAAAGATGGTGCCATGCTCTGTGAACAAAGCAGAATTACAGGAGCTCAAAAGAAACACGAGATGAGCAAATTTAGACATCGCTACTCCAAATGTTCACATGGACTATTTGTGCCCACCCTGTGATAGAGCCTTCTGAGCTCAAATTGGTCTGATCAGCCTCCGTCGGACACACTGCACCCTGACCTCAACATAGAGATGGCATTTTGGGCCTTTTCAAGAATGAAGGACAATGACCAACCATCAGTGTACCTATTTTTTTCATATCTCCTCGAGCATTTGTTCCTTTCCTTTTCTGTCATCTTAGTTAATCTGAGAAATCTAAGGTGGTACCTCAGAGTCATTTTAATTTGTATTTCTCTAATCAATAGTGATTTTGAATACTTATTCATGTGAACATTGATAACTTAGATTTCTTTTTCTGAAAGCCATCTGTTTATATCCTTTGACCACTTGTGGCTATTTTTAAAAAGAAATCTGACTCATCTATATATCTGAGAAATGAGACCTTTGTTAGAGTAATTTGATATAAAATTCCACTCCCTCCAGTTTCCTGTTTTTCATCTAATTTTGACTGCATTGGCTTTGTGCAAAATCTTTTTAATTTCATGTAATCAAAATTATTTATTTTACTTTCTGTGATTCTATTTCTTGCTTGGTCATAAATTCTTCTCTCATTCATATACATAACAAGTAAAAATTTTCTATGCTCCTCTAATTTACTTACATCACCCTTTTTATGTCTAAATCACTTAACTATTTTGACCTTGTTATACGGTGTGAAATGGTGATCTATTCCTAGTTTCTGCCAAACTCCTTTCCAGTTTTTTCAGCAATTTTTGTCAAAGAGTGAGTTCTTGGCACCAAAGGTTGGATCTTTGGGTTTATCAAAGGCTAGAATACATTGGTCATTTACTACTCTATATTGTGTACCTATATTGTGTAATTTATTCTCATGATCCAACCATGACTTTCAAATACACGATTCAAGAGAAGCTTAAAAAGGTGAACACGAAAGAGAAATCATAAAGGACTCAGTAAAGTTAAACTGTTTACCTTTCTATATGGGAAGATGACACATGTAACTTCTAAGAACTTTATCATTATTAGGGCAGTTGGAAGGACTCCACATAGACAGAGGGTGCAGAGGGTGCAGGAGTAAGTAAATTATGTTGGGACAAAGTAAAAATAAACAATTCAAGAGCTATTATATTTTTGTAAACAAGGGTCCCTTTTCTCTGTGATCCTTTTGCGGGGGGGGGGGCGGGGAGAGGGTCTGGCCTCATAGTGGTATCACTGGAGCGTATGCTCGGGTTGATGATTTCTTGGGTGCTGTTTGGCTGGACCAGTTCTGTGATTTTGTTGGCATAGGAAAGTCTCTCCACCAATGCAGGTCAACAGCTTCTCAGCACAGTGCTTAGAGCACGGAGGTTACTTGACATTTCCAGGGTCACAGAGTATGTGTCAGAAGTGGGACCTAATCCCAGTTCTGCCTTGTTTTGAGGCCAGTTACCACTTTGTCTCTCCAAGTATACACATGTTGCAATGACAGCTGCTTGTAAAATAAGGATTGCAGGGCTTTCCAGACAAATTCCTCCATTAAATACTACATTTCAGAGCACACCTGTTTCTCAAAGCTCCTAATTCTCTTTGAGCCTGGAACTGTAAGGCAGTGTGGTAGCTTTAGAGTCAGAAGACCTGAATTCTAATCCTGGCTCTTCCACTCTTCACCTGCGTGACCTCTAGCAAGCATTTCCCCTCTCTATACCTTGGTTTTCTCACCTTTAATGGCCTCTAAGGTCCTTTCCAGCCCTGGATCTATGATCCTATTTTCAAGCTACATTGGATTTGATTACAACTTCATGGGGATCCTGATGCATCTGAACAGCTCATTTATGAGAGAGATCATAGATCTGGAGGTTGGCAGCCCCCTCACCCAATTCCTTCATTTTTAACCAGGACTTCAGAGAGCTTAAGTGATTTACCCAGTGCAACATAAATTGGAAGTTGCAGAGCCAGGAATCAAACCTAGGCCCCATGACTCCAAGTCCAATGTTAAGATTCAGCAATCTTTCCAAGGAAGTATGCTGCCAACTATTTCTACAGAGGCAGAAGTTAATTAGGTCCGGATTAATATTTTCCTACAAACTCTATCCTCATTATCCTAATGTCTATGGAGACATTAAATAAAAGAGATTGATTCCGTCTCTTTTACTTTGGCAATAGCAACAAACCCAAAATATAAAGCAAGCAAAGATGCCAGGCTTGCCAGAAACCATACTAGAAAATAGATTTGTTTGTCACTCTGGGGAGAACACTTGGATTCCTTGAAGCGTCAGGCTCCCTTTTTCGCCTGGCAATTCTGATAGACTACTGACTGCAGGCATGCTGCCCAATGAGCCTAATACATACCCAGAGACCCAAAACTCTGGCAGTTTATCTCAGTAACTAGTTGTTCTAGGTAAATAATCACACAAAACTTCCAAAGAAGAATTTGCCTGTTTCATTTTTAAAATATAGTTGGGCACCTTAATCACGGACATTTAGATACCACAAAGGACATTTAAATATCACAACAGGGAGTAATGCTTCTCAAGCGTGCCCAGCTTTGATTTCCAAGCAAACCATAAACCAGATTAAAATGAAAAGAAAGATTTGGCAAGCATTCAGAAATTCAGTTAAATAAATCCAAGAGAATTGTATTTGCCCTAATTATTGGAGGACATTAACTTACCTGTCATACGCTACTTTATCCTCCATAGGAATTAAGCACAGGAAAAGTACTCAA
>NW_020954546.1:10314187-10315443 GCF_900497805.2 Vombatus ursinus | reverse complement strand
AGGTTTGCAAAGCTCTTTACACATATAATCTAAATGAGTACTGGAGAGGTACATGGTGGGACGATTTAAGTATATTATCAACTATGACTGGCATCCTCCCTCCCAAACTGCCCCACTTTTATTTTGTATATATTCCACAATATGTTTATTTTTGTACATTGTCTCCTCTGATAGAATGTAAACACCTTGAGGGTTATTTCATTTTTGTCTGGGTATCCCTAGTGTTTAGCATGTAGGAAGTACTTGAGAAATGTTTTTTTGATTACTGAATAATGCTTGAGAAAGGGCATAAAAGAGATTCCTAAGGAAACATGATGAGAAAAAGAAGGCACATCACATAGTAAGAAAACAGTATCTAAGTGCTATACTGCTATACCAAACACATTAAAAAAAACTGCACGGAAAAAAGCCTCCAGAGAAATGGATGATTTTGCTATGAAAGCTTAGAAAATCTCAGCAAGAATCACACAGGATGAAATGATCCCTCTATTGTGGAGAAAATCCCCTCCCTGATAAAATCAATGACCTATCGAAGCACACAATTCTATGAACAAAATGTTACCTATGTGTGCTAACTAAGCATCACCTTGTACATAGGAATATGGGCATTTTACCCTTAGAATTGTGCATCTATCTACACACATATATTTATATGGATATATAGAGCATATTTTTACATACATGTATAATGTATGTGTATGTATAGATCTATATAGATATACCAACAAGTATTCAATGGAAGCTCACTCTGTGCCAGGCTGGTGATGGAGTGTTCTGGGATACAAGGAAAGGTCAAAACAGTTTCTGCTCTCTTACATCTTACATGTGAATGGTGGAGATAACATGTATATAAACAGGTACATATGTACAAGATATATACAAAGTATGCATTCATATATATGTGTGTGTATATATAAATATAGAGGGAGGGTGAGAGAGAGAGAAGGAGAGAGAGAGAAAGAGAAAGAACTAGCTATGATAGGGATAGGAAGTGGATCTGTGATTTCACTGATGTAGGGAACTCCTGGTTAAGAAAACTCCTTTTACCAATGCAGGTTGGCACCTCCTCTGCAAACTATAATACTAGAGTTTCTTTGAGCACTAAGGTGAAGTGACTCACCCAAGGTCTTATAGTCAGCTGAGTCAGAGGTAGGACTTGAACCCAGGTCCTTCTGACTCTGGACCAGCTCTCTATACTACACTTCCTGTCACACACACACACACACACACACACACACACACACACACACACACAC
>NW_020954546.1:10240952-10314177 GCF_900497805.2 Vombatus ursinus | reverse complement strand
CACACACACACACACACACACACACACACACACACACACACACACACACGGGATGTTCTTCAAATGTCTATGTGTAAGTAGAGATTAAAAAGAGAACTTCTATGTACTAGAAAGGCAAAAAACTGGAAAAGGAATCAAAAAATAAGAAACACTGGGGAAAAAAAGACTGAAGTCATTGCACAATCATTTATTATCAAGTATTTTCTATGCATAAAAACCTAGGATGGAGGAAAATAAAAGGAAAAAATCAAACAAGTCTTTGCTCTTCAGCACATAGCCTACTGGGATAGAAGAAACATATACAAATAAGTGTAACATTAATCGGTAAACATTACAACTAGCTCTAAGAACAATTACAGCTCCCATGGCAGATGCCTTTGGCAGGGTAGAGGCTCTGAGCGAGGAGCACCCTCTCCGGGTGCAGACACCCATCTCCCCGGCAGTGCAGCCTCAGAGCCCCGAGAGGGTGAAGGCTCGTGCCCAGGGCCATCCCACTGCCAGAGGCAGATCTTCCCGACTTCAGGCCAGTTGCTCATCCCCCACATCATGATGCGCCTCCAGCATCTTCTATTTTATAGAGCTCTTGTGCAGCTCCGCCTGATGCTCACAGGAAATAAGAAGAACACAGAGCATTTTCCTCCGAACACTGCTAATCAAATTTTATAGATGAGGAAACAGAACCAGAAATAAAGCCACTTCCTTGAGAACACACAAGTAAACAGAGCCACGACTGACGCACACCTGTTAGCACCTCCTGTGTGTGCTTTGCCTTGAGGTGGAGACATGGAATCAACATGTTGTGACATGTTTGGGAGAAGAACCTGAGAAGAATTCAGAGAAGGCAGAGCTTCTCCCAACAACCCCTGACATTATCTCCCCGTCTTGGACAAAGACGCAGCCTTTCTCTGCACCAAGGACAAGCCCTCCACATGCGTCTTGACCCTATTTCCTTCTTCTGTGTCCTTCAGAGGACAGTATTCCCCCCCACCCCCGATGCTTCAACTTCTCCCTACCAACTGGTTCCCTTCCTCCTACTTTGAAACGTGTCTGAGTCCCCCTCCACCCCCATTTTTATTTTTTCAGTTCTGGACTCTCTCTATCCCCGTCCCCATGCCTATTGAGAAGGCGAGAAATAAAAAAGCAATTACAAATATGAAGTTACGCAAACAAATGTCTGCATCAGCCATGTTCTGGAAAAAGACAGACAAAATGCTTCAATGTGCGTTCTGAGTTCCTAAGTTCTCTATGTGGAGGTGGACTTTCACTGTGGGTCCTTTGGAACCGTGGTGGGTCACTGAGTTGATCGACTGCTAAATCTTTCAGAGCTGATCATCTGCAGCACTGCTGTTTCTGTGTAAATTGTTCTCCTGGTTCTGCTCCTTTCACTCTGCCTCAGTTCATAGATGTCTTCCCAGGTTTTTCTACAACTATCCCCTTCATCATTTCTTAAAGCCCAACAGTATTACATCACACTCATATATCCCTTGTTCATCCATTTCCCAACTGATGGGCATTTCCTCGGTTTCCAATTCTTTATCATCACAAAAAGAGTTGTTAAGAAATATTTTTGTAAATATGGGTCCTTTCTTTTTTTCTTTGATCTTTTTGGCCACAGATCTATGAGCTCTCCCCTATCTTTGAGAAAAAAATTACTAAGCTGTGCATACCCTTTGACCTAACAATACCACTACTGGAGCTCTACTCAAAAGAGATCAAAGAAAGAGGAAGAGATCCTATATGTACAAAAATATTTATAGCAGCTCTTTTAGTGGCAGCAAAGAAATAGAATCTAAGGGAATGGGGAATGGTTGAACAAATTATGGTATATGAATGTGACAGAATACTATTGTGTCATAAAAACAAGGAGAGTGGATGGTTTCAGGAAAAACTTGGGAGATATGCAGGTTGAAGTAAGATGTACCAGGAGAATAATTTATACTTTAAACAGCAACATAAAAACAAAGAACTCTGAAAGACTTAAGAACGCTGGTCAATTCAACCATGATTCCAGAAAACTGATAATGAAAGGCTTTACAAATATTATCTCATTATCTCAATATCGAATATTACCTCCCAACAAGCCTATTGCTATCATCCTTACTTTACAGTTGAGGAAAAAGAGGCATACACAGGTTAAGCGACTTGCCCAGGGTCACACAGCTAGTGAGGGTCTTGAGGCATTCCTCAGGTGACTCAGGTGCTCCTGACTTGAGGCCCAGCACTTTAACCATTACATCACCAAGCTGAAATAGACTAAATGTGCAGAATGAAAAACACATTTTGACATGACCAATAGGAAATCTGCTTTGCTTGACTACTCATGCTACTTGGGGAAAGGGAAGGGAAAGAAAAGAAATACTTGTTACTCGAAAAAATTTTTTAAAAAATCTTCACTAGATTGTACCCGTTCCTCAAACTATCATTCTCTATTTCTCCTTCCTTTCTTAATGGTCTACAATTGCTGCTCCTGCTCACCTCTCACTCACTCTTCATCCCGTTACCATGTGGCTTCATCCCTCAACCTTCAACTGAAATCAGTCTTTCAAGTCACCACTCATCTCTGAACTACCCAGTCTTAGGCTTTTCTCAGTCCTGATCTTTCTTGACCAATGTGCTGCATGTGACCCTCCAAACCACCCCCTCCTTGAGGATCCTCCCCCCTCTGGGTTTTGTGACAATACCGACTCTCTCGGTTCATCTCTCACGTATCTGACCACTCCTCAGTCTCTTTTGCTTGCTCATTATCCACCCTGCACCCGTAACTCTGGGTGCTCTCCCAGGCTGTCCTGGGCTCTTTCCTCTTTACCCTCTCTCCTCTCGCTCTTGGTAAACCCAGTTCCCATGAATTTAATAAACATCTCTATGCAGATGAGTATATCTATATATCTGTGACAGATATATAGACCCCCAATCTCTCCCCTGAGCTTTAGTCCCCCCCATCACCAAGTACTTATCCTATATCTCAAATCGAATATCCTGGAAACATCTCAACCTCAACACGTCCATAACTGAACTCATTATCTTGTTCTCAAAGCCCTCCCCTCTTCCAAACACCCCTATCTCTGTTGAAGGCATCGACCACCTTCTAGCGCCTCAGGTCTGTCATCTTAGCATTATCCTGGTCTCCTGACTTTTCCTCACTCCCTCACAACCAATTAGTTGTTACATCTCCTTTAACCTTCACAGCTCATAAGCCTACCATTTCTCACCCCTCCCATAGCTACCAACTTGGTTCAGGCTCTCTCCATCCATTAGCTAGATGACTGATTTCCTTGCTTCAGGTCTCCTTCTTGCCCTACCCACCAACTCCAGTGTATTCTGCACACTGCTGCCAAAGTGATTTTCATTAACCAGATCACTGTTTTGTTACTCAACCAACCCCAGTGGCTTCCGACTGTCTCTGGAATAAAACATAAGCTCCTCTCCTCAGCTTTGAAAGCCCTATACAACACGGCGCCAATCCATCTTTTCAGACTCAGTAGATACTACTCCAACTCCCACACTCTGTCATCTGGCCCAGATGGTCTTCTCTATGTTCCTCATAAACACCTAATCTCTTGACTCAGTGCCTTCACACTGGTCATCCCCCAAGTTTGAAATGTAGGCCTTCCTTATCTCTCCTTCCTTTTCACCTTTTTTAAAAAAAAAAGCATCATCAAGCAGCATCTTCTGCATAAAGCTTTTCATGACTCCCCCAACTACTAGTGCCTTCCCTCACTTTATATCTTAGTACATATTTGTCATTAACTTTATGCTTATGCTGCATATATTTTTATATGTACTTGTCTCTTCCAGAAGAATGTAAGCTCACTGTTAATAGGGATGGTTCCATTCTTTCTGTTTTTATCCCTAAAAAAGTGGATAGTGCTGGGCCTAGAATCAGGAAGACGAGTTCAAATCCAACCTCAGATGCTTACTAGCTGTGTGATCCTGGGGAAGTCATTTAACATGTTTGCCTCAGTTTCTTCATCTGTAAAACAGGGATAGTAACAAGCAGATAGCTTGCAGGGTTATGAGGATCAAAAGAGGTAATATTTGTAAAGCGTCTGTCACATAGTAGGTGCTATATAAAAGTTTATTCCCTTCCTCTCTCTCTCTCCATGGTCTAGCAGAGCCTGGCCAATAGCAGACAGTACTGGATTGACGTGAGACATTGTGCTATGTATAATTAACAGGAAGAGCAGTCTGGCTATACTACAGTGTACGTGAAGGGTGTGATGTCTAACGAGGCTGGAAAGCCAAGCTGGAGTCAGGTTGTACAGGGCTTTAATGTCGGAGAGGAGCTTTTGTTCCATTCTAGACCCTAAAGGCAACAGGAAGGTGCTGGAGGTGACCCGGCAAAGGAGCAGCATGGCCAGACCAGTATGACTGTCAGAATGCATCGCTGTGGCAGCTGTGTAGAGGATGAGAGGTAGGAAGAGACAGCCTTGAGCCAAGAAAGAAGCTGCTGTTGCAAGTGAGAAGTGATGAGGCTGAACTATGATGATGGCTATACGAGGGGGCAGTAAGTGCGGATGGAGAGAGCTGCCCAGGCTCCCCCTCTCACTGGGAGGACTGTCTCCTAGCAAGAGCAGGCAACTGCAATTACAGGCATTTTCTTGAATCATTAGCAATTCTTTCTAGTTTGAGGGTAGAGTGCCTACTCTTAGCCTTTTTGTACAAACTGTTCATAAAATCACCAAATTCACACTACTGAGAACAGCTATTACCCTTGGGGCTTAAGAGGAAAGAGTATAAAGCCTTATGTTTTTCAGTTGACCTGGCGGTGACCCGTGCTCAGATTCTGCATGAAATAGTGACCAAAACATCTGGTGGGGGGAGGGGAAAAAGACCCCAAATGAACATTCCCTCCTTTAAGACACATTCAACTTTCACCTTATGATGTGAAATATGAGGGTGACCTCATCCATTTCTGAGATAGACTGATATGAAATTTTTTGCTTAAAATCTGTTTCCTTCATCATATGTACAAAATTGTTTTAAACTAAAAATTTCTGATGGAAAAAGAATTTATTAAAGCTTGGCATTATACTGTCATAACATTGATAGAATATCTTAAGGTCTCAGTATTCTTCAATAACAACCTATGATGTTAAGTTGTATAAAAATTATTCCTCCCATTTTACAGATGAAGAAACTAAGGCTCTGAGGTGGTGACTTGCCACTGGCCACACGGCCCATGAGTATCTGAGAACCAACGTCTTCAGACTCCCAGGTCACATTCTGCTGCGTCTCCCTAGCAGCACCAGGAGCCCATGGCTCGAAGCTGCAGCTAGAGAACTCTTTCTACAGAACGTGATGCTAAGAGAACCACCCCACCTCACAGATCGGGGGAAGTCCAAAGTCCAAGCCCCAAAGAAGAAGAAGGATCAGTGCAGCTGAGGTAGCGGGCTGGGGTGGGAGTGCCATGCACAAGGAATAATGTGAAGCAATCCCTTTGCTGGTATTGAGCCACATGGATTATACAGCACCCAAGGGAAAACGGGATTCAAAAAGGGAAAAACTGTTTGTCCCTTACAGAAAGGGGAAGTTTTATTAATTGTTGAGTTCAGATATGAGCCTGTTCTGTGTTTTCTGTTGAGTTAAATAAAAACTACCCTAGAGTCAATATCCTTTTATCCTGAGTGGTTGCAGAGGAGGTGAGGGCCCTTTTATGGAGTGCAGAGTAAGTGTCATTCTGATGTTCCCAGGAAAAACTTTAGGTGGAGAATGCCCAAGACTATATGTGGGTCTATTCTGTCAGCAGCTGGGACTCAACTGCCACATGGGTTAAATACAGTCGTATAAAGTATGTCAGCACCTGATTTTAATACTGATGCTAAGAGATGTACCTTACATCTCCGGCTACAAAGGAGACAAGACTGGACCTAAGTTATAACCAAATCAGTGCTTTAAAATAAAAAGGAATCAAACCAGTGTTTACCCATATTATAGTATGCCTGTAGCAGTGTTCCCTAAACAGAGAAGTCACTCAATAAATAATTCGTGTCTGTGGAGATGTATTAAAATGATCAGTAATTACTTGTTGAGGCAAAATAAGAAAAATCTTATTATTCATTTGATAGGCTGACAAATTTGAATTAGCATTCCAAAACATACGCAATTCATTTTTCAAAATTATGCATCAAAGTGACATCATTCAAAGGCGGAAAAATAGAACTACATGCATATAAAAACTTTTTCATATTTATTCAAACAAGGAAAACAGCTGATATTAAAAGATATCTACCAGTAGCTTTTTAATGGTTAACATTTTTTCATAATTAATTTCCTGTCTTGGTGACCATGTCCCAACTCTGAGTGACTTCCAGAAGCTCTTTAGAGATCATATACCATCTTTTGATTAAATAAGAGTATTCATACTATTGCTACAAAACAAAGAATTAACATCTTGGGTTTCCATAGCTGGAAATCATTTCACTGGATATCATCATCATCAAAAAGATCTTCGAAATCTAGGCAAAAAATGAACCGTTAATATAATTCATTCATAGGTAAAAGGACATTTCTACTTGTTTGATGAACATTAACTTTCAAGTTGAAGTAATAAAGCCTGTAATATATATTTCTGGTATAAATGCCATCTGTATAAATGAAAATAATGGGCATGGCATAATTATGATCAGTGGGATATTTCTATGCATTTACCATACTTATTAAATTGAAAGAACAGTTAAATATCAGTTCCCAGGCCACATAAAATCCCATAGAAAAACTGTACCTATGCTCTTCTCCTAACAAGCTCTGGTGCCAGGTTGCCCTGTGATTTACTTTCTTAGCAAGTCCACATTTCAAAACTCTCCTCTATTTTATTTTTAGTGGAGCCTTAAGAAGTCAATCGATTGCTACATGCAAACACCTACTCTGCTCTGGCTCAATTTTAGTTTCTACAGAGTTAAGATTTTAAGTATCGTTTTTAATTTAATCACTGACTCAACCATTCAGTGGGCTCTGCAATTCTTCTTTAAGAAAGCACGAAAAGTACAGGTCAAATTCTACTTTACCAGACAGCTGATTATACCAGGCTCTTTCAAAGCCTTGGCCTATGGCTTGCAATAGAACTCATTCCTCCAGTAGGACAGTGAAACACCTTCATCGTGCTGGTGTTAGCAACCGGATTAACACCAACCATGGAGTTACACAGAGGTATAATTTGGGCCGGAGGATTTTTGCTGAGATACTACAATGACTATGTGGCATTGCAAACAAATATTGTATCTTGGTCTCTTTCTCTCTGTGGGACATTGTACACATAGGAATATAAAGGAGGTGAGGATTCATGGAGGAAATCTCATTCTGACTATTCGAAAGATCTGCAATTTCACCCTTGTGTGTGTGCCAAGAACTGCAAACTCCTCACTCTCCGGGTGCTGCTGGGGAGTTTCTGTTTTTATTCTTAGCTCCTTTGGCTTCTCTTGTTCGCTCCCCCAAGTGTTTCGATGGACAAGAGAGAAGGGGGGGGCAGGGTCAGCACCTGGTTACCCAGAGTCGTAGCTAGACTACAGGCCCCTCAAAAAGGATGTATCTCTGAATCTGGTAAAGAGAGTTTTTAATATCCAATGACGTGATTTTATTTATTTTGTTCTACTCTGTAAACAGGCGTCCGAACCGTGCATGACTGTTCAATCACCAAAACGCGACACACGCTTATTGAGACATTCGAAAGCTGGGATCCCACACCCCAGCGTCCTCACCGTTAAAGAAGTCTGCATGCACGGCCTTTTCGTTGGCTGCCAAGTCCATCAGAAGGCCGGTGCTGCCTCCCGCCTACAGAGGAGGGAAACATTGTATCAGCGGTTTCAACGAGAGAACACACAGTAACACGCGCGCGCGGTGAGGTTATTATCGCTCGTGAATCCCCGCCCCGCGATGACTGATGGCTCACAATCCCCCCCATTCACAGCGCCACAGGAAGGGGGCACGAAAAGCCCTTCGATAATGCCAGGCACCGATTGCCTCGTGCCCACTGCACTAACGCACGGGCGCAATCACCGGACGTCAGGCTGGCTCGTAAATGCGCATTTACAAGCCCACCCCCTCCGACGTGAAAGGCAGAGGCCTCTGGCTCCTGCTCCGCCCCAGACGTCGGGCAACGTCCCCGCTCTTAAGCTTCAATGGGCCGTCGTGCCTTTCCGGGGTCACAAAACGCTTTCTCGCTCGCTGCCCCCATTTTACTGATGAGCAAAGTGAGGCTCGAGAGTCACCGGGGGAGGGGAGGGTGATGTCAGGGAGTCCAAGGTGCCCCCACCTTTGGCAATCAGCCGCCTCCCCCCCCCCCCCCGAAAGCCCAGGGTTTGAGGGAGGGGAAGCCCTCCGCCCCGCCTCTCGCCATGGCCCCGCCCCCTCCCTGCTCACGTGACCCACGCCCCCGCAGTCCCAGGCTAGGCCTCGGGCAGGCTCCCGCTCCTGCCATCACCTCGTCCAGGTCCACGTAGGGCCCGGCGCCCTCGGGGAACATCTCGTCCACAGCCGGCTTCATAATCCCGTCAGTCTGTCCTTCCGTCTCGGCCCAGCACGTCACGCTCGTCTAGTCCCTGCACGTTCCGCCCCGTGTGTGGTCGGCTGTGCGCCGACTTCCGGCTTCCGTCAGAGCACTTCCTGTGAACGCGCGCGCTTGCGCGGCATGTGTAGGCGGCGGAGGACCATCCTCTCTATGGTACCTCGGTTAGTTTCCAGGCTTCTTTTCGGCCCCTCCCCCCCGCTCTCTGGCCAGGGAGCCGACACGTCGAGGAAGACTGTGGTTTTTGTGTTACCTTCTGGGCCAAAACGATCTTTATATTAAAAATTATTATCGTTTAAATGGAAGCACCAAGAGGGCAGCTCCGTCCTTTGCATTCGAAGCCCGGGTGCCCCTGCCAGCCCCGCCAGCTCTGGGTCACTGGCCTCACGTCGATTTCACAAAAGGCCACTGGCCAGAGACATCCTGAGGCCACCCAGGACAGCAGAGCGGCCAGGAGACCCCGGCACCCCGGCGGCCTCGGGGCTGATCCCATTCTGTCTCCCCGAAGGGTGGAAAGAGGCGCCAGGCTAGACCCAGGAGGATGTTTCCGTCCCGGTGGGTAGGAGCCAGAACCAGCCAGTGAGGCAATGTACACGCTTTCATGAAAATGAAAAGGTAGATGGGAGCTAATGAAGTGACTCCGCTGGTTGGCTGGAGCAGTGTGGGCCAGTGGGTACGTGGAGTCAGCCACACCGAGTCACTTCGCTGACCTCTGCCTCAGTTTCCTTATCTGTAAAAGGAGCGGGCTAGACCAGCAGGCCTCTCAGGACCCTAAATATCTGACTCCATAATTCAAAAATGATTGTCTGTGGCTTCCCAGAAGGGAAACAGGACTAGAATTCAAACTCGGGTCCACCGGCTGGAAATCCAATTATTTTCCTATTTTGCCTCTTAAAATTCCTTTTACAATTAATTGTATCTACAGTGGTTATCATAGTGCCGGGCACATAGAAGGCACTTAAAACACTTGTTCAGTGGTGTCAGACTCTTCGTGACTCCATTTGGGGTTCTCTTGGCAAAGATACTGGAATGGTTTGCCATTTCTTTCTTCAGTTTATTTTACAGATGAGGAAACTAAGGCAAAGGTGAAGTGACTTGCCCAAGGTCACACAGGTAGTAAGAGCCAGGCGTGGCTTCTTAAATTCAGTTCAATTTAATAAACATTAAGTGCCTACTACGTGCCAGGCACTTTACTAAGCACTAGGGATACAAATAAGAAAAAGAAAGGCCGTCCCCTGCCCTCAAGGAGCTTACAGTCCAATGGGGGAAGACCACACACAGAAGGAAACTAGAAATGGGGGAGGGGGAGTTGGAGTCCAAACCAAGCAGAACTGCAGATGGAAAGTGAAGAGGGAGCTGGAGCGTCCAGATCCAGCCCTCCATAAAGGAGAGCTTTGGGAGGAATTTAGTGCTCCTTTCTTCTGCCGTCCAACAGAAGGGAGAGGAGACTGAGGGGGTTGGGAAGGTGTTGAGTATTCCAGGCTGACTTAATGGCACTGGAGGCTTAGGACTGAGGGCTGCTGAGCCCTTTTCAGGGCTGCCCATCCACCTTGGGTGTCCATCTGATTCACCCAGTTCTCTACCGGGGGCTCTGAGAAACTGTAGCATGCCCAGCAGCTCACCCTGGTAAAACCATCTTGGTAGATGGGCTAAACTATACTCAGGGTAACCGATCGGCCTCAAACCTGACTGTGAGTTAGGGGGATGTCCACTCCAAGCATGAGAAGACAGCTGAAGCAGGTGTTTAGAGCTTGGTCAGACATAGAAGATGCCAAGGTCATCTGCTGCATCCTGCGCCATCCCCAGTCTTCTTGACTTTTTTTTTTGAATTAATTTCTTTTGATTTATCAACAATCACTTTCATAAGCTTTTGAGTTTTAAATTTTTCTCCTCCTCCCTCCCCACCTCCCTCCCCAAGACAGCACGCAATCTGATACAGGCTATACATTTACATTCCTATTAAACATATTTTTGCATTAGTGATGTTGTAAGTAAGAATTAGAACTAATAGGAGGAAAAGGAAACAAAACACAACAGAAGAAAAAAAATAGCAAGTGACTTGTGCTTGACACCCCAGTAAGTCTCAAAGCTGGGGTTCAGGCTCAGGTGTCCTGCCTCCAGGGGTTGGGAACCTGTGGCCTCGAGGCAACATGTGGCCTTCTAGGTCCTTGGGTGTGGCCTTTTGACTGATTCTAAGTTTTACAGAACCAATGCTTTTATTAAGGGAATTTGTTCTTCATCCAAACCATTTTTTCAAGGTCAGCATTAATGCTGGGCAGCTAGGTGGCGCTATAGTTCACAGAGTTCCAGGCCTGGAGTCAGGAAGACTCATTTTCCTGAGTTCAAATGTGACCTAAGACACTAGCTGTGTGACCCTGGGCAAGTCACTTGACCCTGTTTGCCTCAGTTTCCTCATCTGTCAAATGAGCTGGAGAAAGAAATGGCAAACCACTCCAGGCTGTCTGCCAAGAAAACCCCAAATGGGGTCACGGAGAGTCAGAAAGGACTGAAACAGCGGAACAACATTGGTGCTACGGAAAGAGGCCACGAAACTCATTGGGGCCTAACGGAGCTCAGGCTCATCAATATAGAGGGGATTCAGAGGCCATGAAGTCCAATTGTGCTTTGAATGTATACATACGATTATATCTCATTATAAAGATGAGGAAACTGAGTCTGCGAGTTTAAACGACTCGCCTAAGGTTAGTTACAAGGGTCATTAGTTGCCAAGGGAGTCACTGACAGATGCAGGATTTGAATCCAGGTCTTTTGACCCCAAACCCACCCTGGGCTTTTCCCCGCTGTACCAAACTACCTTTCCAGGGCATTGGGGGTTGGGGGGAAGGGGAGGGCACAGCACTCAACCAGAGCAAAGGAATTTGAAAAGGGAGGGAAGGAGCACCAAAGACAAACCTCCCAGTTTTGCTTTTGCCCCAAGGAAGGCCAGGAATGAGCCCCTTCCCTTCCTGCTCCAGAGCCCCGTCTCTTCAGACACATTGTGCCTTTTCAAGTATCACCTAGCAAACGATTCCTTTGTAACCTGAGGTCACACAGAGGCACGTAGCCCACAGACTATATTGTTAGGCCATAGTAGCACTTCTGTGGGGGTTGGTCAGTCCTGTCTGATTCTTTGTGGCCCCATTTGGGGTTCTCTTGGCAGAGATACTGGAGCGGTTTGGCATTTCCTTCTCCAGCTCATTTGACAGATGAGGAAACTGAGGCAAACAGGGTGAAGTGACTCGTCCAGGGTCACACAGCTAGGATTGGAATCTGAGAAGATGTCTTACAGCAGACACGTGTTAAGATATGCACAGCCAAGTTGGCTGTAAAGCCGGTATTTGTGGCTACCATTTCAGTCTGCTCCAAATAAGGAGGTATGTTTTCTCACCTCCCTAACATCTTCTCTCCACACTTTCTAGTCTTCAATAAACAGATGTGAGCTCTCCAACACAATCACACTATCTTGGCTGCTTAGAAAAATAAATATAAGAAAGGAGTCCAACAGTTACCTTCTCCCTCTTGGACTGCCTTGGCTACTACTAATTAAGAAAAAAAATCTGAGGTATTGTGGGGAATGTATTTTACATTGCTGTCATTTCAACCCCACCCCAACACACTGTAGAACTGTTTCTTTTAATCTCGGCAAAACAAAGCAGCCCTTCAGCCAAGCACATGCACGTTCATCAGCTCTGCCACGTTGCTAATACTGTGCTCACTCCCTCTTCGTTTTCTTAGGAAAGGTAATTTGAATATATATATATATATGTATATATAAATATACACACATATAGAGAGACATATAAAAAATTAGAAAGACATTGCTTCTGGGTAAACAATAATTTTATTAATTATGGCTAGTGAATCATTAATAAAAGGGTCATTCGACTGTCTTTCCTAAACCAAAGACCCCTCATGGAACCCACTCATTGCTTATATGCCCTTAGAAGAGTGGGTATTCCTAAGGGTGGAAATCAACTCTGGTTGGTTAACAAGTTAACGAGAGAATGAATATTATAATGAGAGGTGGGCTTATTTTAATGAGGGTCTGGGAGACATGACTGTGATCAGTCAGTCTTGGTCAAAGAGACTTATCCATACCCATACCACCGGGATCTAGGGTAATCTGGACAAAAAGGGGAATTCACTTCTATTCAGAGCTCTCTGACTAAAACACAACCGGCCAGAATCCACTCATTCCCCTAAAATAGAATTTCTTTACCTTTTGGTCAGATTTAAGTTTTCCATATCATTATTAGCCCTGTACTTCAAAGGCTGCCTGAATAACCTACAGGGATTGATTTCTGAATGATGAAATAGAAAAAAGGAAAAACTTTAGACCTCATTCAATAATTGATGATTAATTTAAGAGAGAATCATTTTTCTCTTTATATATATATACATATACCCGTATGTGTATATAAAGATATGTATGTGTGTATATGTGTATACGCACATATAAATAGATAGATAGCTAGATTGTTAATGGAAATGGTCCTCTCTCATTCCTTTCCATGTATACATTTCTTTTGATGAGGTTAAGCTTTAGTTGTTGAGTGACCAAGTTTGACTCTGAAACAACTAAGATATTGCACCTTTGTTTGTATTCTCCTAAGGGTTATTGGCATTGTTTATCTCAGAAGTTACCTTTCATCAGATTCCACAGCCTGACCTGAATGAGCTTTTGTGGATGGTATGAAGAGGCTACTCTCTTTAGAAGGGCAGAAGTACAAGACAGAGAAACGTCACTTACTTGAAACACCAATATGAATTTTTCATTCACCAAAGAACCAAATTGTAGTTCACCAGTCTTACTTGGAACAAAATACATGCATACGTACACAGACACACACACACACACACATACTATAATACACACAACACGTGTGTATAACACATAACACATGCATACAATACCATGCAACACACATAAAACTCAACATATAAATAGGCACACCCACATATATACATGCATCTATGAATACATACACATGTAACACCTAGATTCATAAAATGCAACACACAAACACACACATACATATACATGTACAGGCATAGATGTATTCAAGTATACAATGCAACACATATACAATACTCAACACACTTGCATACATGCATGTATACACACAAACCAACTTTCCCCAGGATTCTATATGTACTGGGGGAAAGTATGTCACAGACTTTTGGGGCAATATTTTGGGACAATTGTTTTTATTTTACTGTCTTTGTAAAAGCCATCTTTCTACAAGCTGCTTCTAGCTGACTAAATGATTCTCAATTTATAACCTTGGAGGTTAGGGCTCAATCTGGTGGCACTGGAGAATCACCCTGACACCTCAGGGACAACTCTGAAGGGGAGCCATAGTCTTGCTTTGGGACTCGAACCTCATCTGTAAGAGTGGAAGTTGGCGTAAGATGACTCGGATGGTTCAGAGAAGGGCTCGAAGTTGGCACAAAGCAAAGAGAAATCAAGATTGCTATTGGAACAGCTCACCTAGTGAAACAAAACTGTTCCAAGATAATTATCGAAATTCATATATTTTAAAATATTTTCATCCTTTATATTAAGACGAGGGAAGGAAATAGTAGCTGTGGGATAAGTACTACTTTGCTTGCCAAGAAGTGTGAAAACTGGCAGTGTCGCTATTGAGGGTACTAAGCCAGTCTCTCGGCTCCCCCTGGTGGCCAGAAGAGACACTGCACACTCTGAGTTTCTCCAAACCTTTGGACTGAATTTTAATGCGTGAACAGCTGCGTGTTCCTGCGTGTTTAAAGGAGGAAGTACTAAGTCACACCAGACACAAATGCCACGCTGCTGTGAAAAGCCCAATTTCTTTTAATGATGGCATTGTCTCTTCCCCGCCCTCCCCCCCAAACGCAATGTCCTTGGGAAAGGAAGCCTGGTAAGTTATCATCAGTCTCTAATTAACACATTAGTTTACCTTTTGAAGATCTTAGCATACATACAGTTCCTGGCACATAATAGGTGCTTAATAAATGCTGGTTGACCGAAGCCCAACTGAAGGAAGGTAGATATAATACGTAATAATATAATATAATTTGAGAGGTAGGGAAAGATTGATTCAGAGCCCAGGGTTATGCTTAGGAAACAGAAATCCAGGTGAGTGGATAGAGTGTTGAACCTGGAATCAGGAAATCCTGAGTTCAAATCTGGACTCAGACACTTACCAGCTGTGTGACCCTGGACAAGTCTCTTAATCTCTGTTTGCCTCATTTTCTTCAACCGTAAAACGAAGATAATAATAGTATTTATCTTAGAGGGTTGTTGTGAGGATCAAGATTTGTTTTTTAAAAAGTTCCTGGCACATAGTAGGTACTATATATGCACCTGCTTTTGTCCTATTCAAAAGGACTATTCCGAATGCATTACATGGACTATGTTGTTTGCAGGGAAACAGAGTACTTTGTTAGGCGCTTGTGGTCCCACTATGAAGTAGATCATCTATCACCATCTGTAAGTTAGCGTATCTTGAGTTTAACATGGTTCTTCCCTTAGTCTAGTGCTTTCCAGATAAAGTTAGAAGTGTGATTTGGTTTTTAAAGCAAAGTAATTCATTGCCAACTCACTGACATTTACAGGGAGAAAATTTCCAGTTGGTAAAACATATCAAAGGTTTGGGGAAGACGGTAAAAGTCTCAGTGAGACCTTGAGGAGGGGTGGAACGGCAATCAAAAGCTCAGGACTCTTAGTTTGACTTGATTGTCAAAGAAAAGCTTGTCCCAGGCCATGGCAAATGCTTGAGATGCTTAGGCATTTATGTGGAAAAGTAGCAACATGATCTTGAAATAGCTTTCTTTTGAATGGCATAGCAGTATAAAGGAAAGAGCACTGGACTTGGAGAAAGGCAGCCTATGTTCAAATTTTACCTCCAAACATTACTGTCTGTGTGACTCTGCATGCCTCTCAGCCTCAGTTTCCTCATTTGTGAAATGAGAGTTGTAATGGATGTGCTGTGCCTACGTCACAGCTTATGAGGAAAGCATTTTACAAACATTGATGTTATTGTTCATATTTATATAATTTTTTGTTGTTCAGTCTGACTCTTCATGACCCCATTTGAGGTTTTCTTGGCAAAGATACTGGAGTAGTTCACCATTTCCTTCTCAAACTCACTTTACAGATGAGGAGACTTAGGCAAACAGGGTGAAGTGACTTGTACAAGGTCATGTAGCTTGTAAGTATCTGAAACCGCATTTGAACTCTGGTGTTTGTTACCTCAGGCCTGGTGCTCCATCCATTGCACCACCTAGCTGCCCCTACCTATATAACACACAGGGATATTGCCCTTGGGAATATTGAGGTGTGGGGGGAACCATCTTTTGCCAGACAGTTTACCCAGTATTTCTCACGTGCTAGGGTCATACCCTGGACTTTGAGCTTGATTGGGATTATGGAAGGAAAAATGAGGAGGTCACAAGATATCATTCCAACAGACTGCTGCAGAAGTCATTGATTTTGAGAGCCAAGAGCACTTATGTTGGTCAAATTGCAGTGGAGTGGTCCTAAACATGAACAGGGAAGAGGTGATGGTGACTTGCTTTGAGACCTGAGACTCATCTGTAAGAGGGGAAGTTGGAATAATATGGCTCAGAGCTTATCTGGGCTGCAAGTCGGGAGAGAGGAAAGAGAAATCAAGACAGCTATTGGAACAAAACTGTTCCAATAAGTGTGTGTGTGTGTGTGTGTGTGTGTTCCAAGATAATCATTGAATTAATATATTTTAAAATATTTTTTATCTCCTATATTCAGACCAAGGAAGCGTTAGGTCACTGACCAAGGCATGAACAAAAATTATGAAATGGTGACCAGCTCCTCCCTTATCTCTCTAGGAAGAAGTTGATTCTCCTGCTGCCAGTACAGAACCCTTTAAATTCCTTTTTCCTCCTCCCTCCTACCTGGTAGAGGACATACAAGTCCCAGCTGTCAGAGAGAAAAGGTTTTGATTTCTCTAATTGTTTTATTTTTATTATCTTTATTGTCTTAAATGCATTTATAAATCTTGATGGCCACAAACACTTATTTCAGCTGGAAATGAGTATTATTTTGTGTGCACATTTTTTTTTATTTTTTAAAACTAATTAATTTATTTTTAGTTTTCAACATTTACTTCCACAAGATTTTGAGTTCCATTCTCTCCATCTCTTCCCTCCCCCCACCCCAAGATGGCATGCATTCTCAATACCCCTTCTCCTAATCTGCCCTCCCTTCTATCTCCACCACCCTTCTCTTATCCCCTTCCCCTTCAATTTTCCTGTAGGGCAGGATAGATTTCTATACCCCATTTCCTGTATATCTTATTTCCCAGTTGCATGTGAAAACAATTTTTTTTAACTTTTGTTTTTAAAACTTTGGGTTTCAAATTTTCTCCCTTCCTCCCTCCCCACTCACCCTCATTCAGAGGGCAAGTGACTTGATACAGGTTATACATGTGTAGTCATGCAAAACACTTCCATAGTAGTCATGTTGTGAAAAACTAAGTATATTTCCCTTAATCCTATCCTGCCCCCCCATTTAGTCTACTCTCTCTTTTGACCCTGTCCCTCCTCATAAGTGTTTGCTTCTGATTACCTCCTCCCCCAAACTGCCCTCCCCTCTATCATCCTCCTGCTCTCTTGTCCCCTTCTCCCCCTATTTTCCTGTAGGGTAAGATAGATTTCCATACCCCATTGTGTATGTTATTCTCTCCTTAAGCCAAATCCGATGAGAATAAGATTTACTCATTCCCTCTCACCTTCTCTCGTTTCCCCTCCACTGTAAAAGCCTTTTCTTGTCTGTTTTATGTGACATAATTTACCCCATTCTACCTCTCCCTTTCTCCTTCTTTCCATATAATCCTCTCTCACCCCTTAATTTTATTCTCAAAGTATCACCCCTTCGTCTTCAACTCACCCTGTGCCGTCTGTCTACCTATCTATCTATATACATACATATATTTTTTTCCCTCCAACTACTCTAATACTGACAAAGGACTCATGAGTTAGAAACATCATCTTTCCATGCAGAATGTAAACAGTTCAACTTTAATAAGTCTCTTATGATTTCTCTTTCCTGTTTACCTCTTCATGTTTCTGTTGAGTCTTGTATCTGAAAGTCAAATTTTCTATTCAGCTCTGGTCTTTTCATCAAGAATGTTTGAAAGTCCTTTATTTCACTGAGTGTCCATTTTTTTTCCCTGAAGGATTATGCTCAATTTTGCTGGGTAGGTGATTCTTGGTTGTAATCCTATCTCCTTTGAATATTATATTCTAAGCCCTGTGGTCCTTTAATGTAGAAGCTGCTAAATCTTGTGTTATTCTGATTGTGTTTCCACAATACTTGAATTGTTTCTTTCTAGCTGCTTGTGATATTTTCTCCTTGACCTGGGAACTCTGGAATTTGGCTACAATATTCCTAGGAGTTTTCCTTTGGGGATCTCTTTCAGGAGGTGATCGGTGGATTCTTTCCATTTCTATTTTGCCCTCTGGTTCTAAAATATAGGAGCAATTTTCCTTGATAATTTCTTGAAAGACGATGTGTAGGCTCTTTTTTTGATCATGGCTTTCATATAGTCCAATAATTTTAAAATTTTCTCTTCGGGATCTATTTTCCATGTCAGTTGTTTTTCCAATGAGATATTTCACATTGTTTTCTATTTTTTCATTCTTTTGAATTTGTTTTATATGTCTGGATTTCTCATAAAGTCACTAGCTTCCAATTGCTCCATTCTAATTTTTAAGGAAGTATTTTCTTCAGTAAGCTTTTGGACTTCCTTTTCCATTTGGCCAATTCTGCTTTTTAAGGCATTCTTCTCCTCATTGGCTTTTTGGACCTCTTTTGCCATCTGGGTTAGGCTACTTTTTAAGGTGTTATTTTCTTCAGTATTTTTTTGGGTCTCCTTTAGCAAGCTGTTGACTTGTTTTTCATGATTTTCTTGCATCACTCTCAGTTTTTCCTCTACTTCTCTTACTTGTTTCTCAAAATCCTTTTTGAGCTGTTCTATGACCTGGGGTCAATTCATATTTTTCTTGGAGGCTTTGGATGTAGGAGCTTTGGCTTTATTGTCTTCTCCTGATTGTATATTTTGATCTTCTTTGTCATCAAAGTAAGATAATATAGTCTGACTCTTTTTGTGCTGCTTGCTCATGATCCCAGCCAATTACTTGAGCTATAAACTCTTTGTTAAGGTAGGGGTCTACTTCCAGTGTGGAGAATATACTGTCCCAAACTTCAGGGGTTTTGTGCAGCTGTTTTCAGAGATACTTCTAGGGACCTGTAAATTTTCGGTTCTTCCAAGGTGCTGTGGTCAAGGGTGAGGTGTTTACTCCTTTCCTGGCCTGTGCTCTGGTCTGTGAGTGACCACAAGCACTATTTTCTCTCTTGGAAATGTGAGGAGGATTTCCTTTCCATGGCCACTACAAGTTCCACCATGCCAGCACTCCTCCTCACTCCAGGACCGCCACCAAGAACTGTGACCCAGATCCAAGCATGGGCAAATCAAGAGAATCCTGCACCAGCAAAGAGATCCCTGCAGTCCCCCTCTGATCAGCCACTTGATTCCCCCTCAGTCCTCAGTCTGTGGGCCAGAAGCTCCAGAGGCAGATGCTGCCCTGCGGCTGCCCTGGGGGACTGGGGCTGGGACTCTGTGTGCTTCTCTCTCATTTCAGACACAGACTTTTCCTACTGACCTTCTAAGCTGTCTTTGGTGGTCATGGTTTGAGAGGTCTGGAAACCACCACAGCTACCCGTGATTCAGTCCTTTGAGTCCTGCTCCAGGTTCACTGAGGCCTGGCACCCACGCCAAACTGCGCTCCTCTCCCAGCTTAGCACGATATACCTTTCCAATCAACCATCCAGGTTGTCTTGGAATGGAAATTTGTTTCACTCTCTTTTTGTGGGTTCTACTGCTTTAGGTTTTGTTTAGAGCCATTTCTTACAGGTTTTTGGAGGGGTTTGGGGGTGCTCAAGCAAGTCACTGCTTTTATTCTGCCATGTTGGCTGTGCCCTCCATGTGCACATTTTTAAAAGAGAGAGAAAGGATTTCCACTTTCAAAGGTGGGGGATAGTCATTTGCTTAGCAGAGCTGGAGCACCCCCCCACACACACACACGCAAAGGTAGGGGCTGGTGTTATATTTTGTAAGCTGTATAAAATTACCCCAGACCAAATGTAGATTCTAGACTCATTTCTGTTCTTTTTGTAAAACTAAATAAATCATAAACTCAGAAAGAAATGGATTGTGAAAGTAAACCATCCCTCAAAAAAATCCCATAAAAATCCCCAAAACAACCCCCACCTTGTTTCAGTGGAAAGTTTAGGGCAGTTCCCATTCACATGTTAAAAACCAACCTCCCAGAAGGGAGCCGGGGAGCCAGGACTTATGGCGTAATCGAAATGATGCTACTGAGCCTGTCCTCATTCACAAGATTCTCCCTGGTGCTTAGATTTGTAATAATTATCTGCATCATAGTGGAAATAATCCATCAGTAAGTATTTATTAAGTACCTACTATGTGCCAGGCAAGTGTTAGTCACTTGCCTAAATACAAAGATAAAAATTAAATAAAAATCCCTCAAGGGGATTATATTCCATCAGAGGAAAGAACATGTACACGTATAGGTATGTGCAAAATACATAGCAAATAAATAAATGTAATTTTTTTAGTGGAGAAGAACTTGTAGCTGGGAGAGGGGAGAGCTCAGAAAAGGAGGTTTCAGGCAGAAGCTTGTATTTGAACTGTCTTTTGAGGGAAATGAAGGATTGTAAGAGACAGAAGTAAGGAATGAGGGCATTTCAGGTATGGGGGCCGTCAGTGCAAAGGAACGGAGATGGGAAATGCACTGTCTTGTATGAAATTCAGGAAGAAGCTCAATCTGTCTGGACTGAAGAAATGCAGAAGAAAGTAATCAGTAATGAGGCAGGAATGGTAGGTTGGGGTCAGGTTGGTTTTGAATGCCAAACAACTTAACATTTTCTAAAATGTTCTCTCTGAACAATCCTCATAGGTAAGAAGTCTTTGACTGGACCAGAACCTTATGTCAACCTCTTACCCTGTTTGTTGATGCTATGCCAGGGGGAAGAGGAAAAGATCTTTTTTATTTCATTGTGAAGACAAGAAAGTAGAAAGATATCGAAGTATAAGAGCCCAAAGAGGCAGGGTTCATAGGAGTTTTGAGGAAGCAGAGGTCGTAACACAGGGAAGAATGACCACTGAACATTTATAGCTCTGTCCCAGGCATAAGACTCTTTTTGAATCTCTCTCTGATATGATGATACATATCTGTAGGCGCCAAGAAGAGAGAGGTAATCTAGTAATGATCAGAAGAAGAGACAAACTGCTACATTGCTGACTCCCTGCTGAATATCCCTGAACCATTTATCAACCTGACACAAACAGAGAGATCCACCATCTCCCTGAGATAACTATCAGGGATAAGATGGAGATTCTCCTGGGACATTCCATGTCCATAGACCTCAGTGACCCCCTTTTAATGATCCACGAGGGGACAAGTGATGCCACAGATAAGGATGGTGAAATCTTGGATGAGGAATAAAGGTTTCATGGGTGCAGGTGGCATTTTAATTATTTATGCTGATGGAAGGTAAGGATTTCAGAAGAGAAAGGCACATTTGAAAAATGAATAGCTAAGACCATTTCTGGGATTCAATTTTGATTTCTGAATTATAGTATAAAATGTAGAAATGATTCATGCTTGCCTAGGGATAGAATGCACCTAATGAGGTCCAGGAAAAGTATATATTTTTTTTTCTGAAGTCTTGTGAATTTGATTGAAACATCTTTAAACTGTAAATAGAAGGAGGAAAAGAATAAAACCACCAAGCCAGAAACCACAGAGAGGAGCTGGTGCAACAGAGGAAAGAGAATACCAATAATTCACAGGGGATAATTTCTGAGAAAAATCTCAGAGGTAATATCCCTAGCCTCAACTGACCATATACAAATGAACAAAATAAAAAAAAACCAAAAATAAAGTCAATGAGATATCCTAATGTAAGAAAGCAAATTTGACTTCATGTATGTCTCAGACTTGGTGAGATGGGATTCTGGCCTGTGACTCTAGATGGCTATGCCTTATTCAAAAGAAGCTAAACAGAGACAAGGAGCAGGGAGGAGTGTTGTTTTGTAAGATGATAATCTCAGGTGAGAAAATCCAGGAAGCAGAGCAGGAGAGAATTTGAGGGAGGAATGATGGAAGGAATAATGGAAGCTATGTTTTTATGCTTGTGTACAGAGATCCCTTAGATGGAAGGAGGAGACAGGGAGGTTAGGAAACAGATCAGAAACCTGACTTAGGAACCTAATATTGTATTTGTGGAGGGCTGATGGTGTTACCGCAACTAGACATTTGCTGGAATTCCTATTTCTGCCAAAAACAGAGCAGCTGATAAATTATTATTTTTAGAAGGAAATTTATTAGATCATGTGTTAGATGAGAGAGCCAGAAAGAATGAATGGCTCCCTCCCTCCAGGTTCTGAAAGATATATATTATGTAAGATTTTTATAAAGTTATTTTATAAAGTTATAAAGTGTTCAGTCATTTCAGTCTTTATAAAGATTTTATAAAGTTATAAAGTGTTCAGTCATTTCAGTCACATCTGACTTTTCATAACCCTATTTGTGGTTTTCTTGGTAGAGATACTGGAGTGGTTTGCCATTTGCTTCTCCAGTTCATTTTACTGATGAGGAAACTGAGGCAGACTTGCCTGGGGTTACATAGCTAGTAAGTATCTGAGGCCAGATTTGAACTCAGGAGGATGAGTCTTCCTGACTCCAGACTTGGTGCTCTATTCACTGAGTACCTAACTTCCCTGAAATTATCCACAATCACACACAAATAATTTGACAAAGGTACTGAACATGAGTCATACAAACTACATGATGGAAACCTAAAACACAAGCTTGAGTGGACTGTAAACAAGTCTTGGGTGTGGTAACCTAAAACAAGAATGCCTTGGGTGCATCTAGGACCTGGGGGAACCCAAAATACCTTGTGGCCATTCCTAGAGAGTTACTGGATTCAAATATTCTGGATGTAAATCAGCTAATATTGGATTTAAACAGTATAATAATTTTTTCCAGATAATATAATAAACAATTTCCCCCCAACAGTTTTCCTCCTTTTGGGCTTTCTCAAGCCCAACATTCTCATACTAGTGAAAGCATAATTTATAGAAGCAGAAAAGCTGGGTTATGATTTCAAAGAGAGCTCATTAAAATAATTTGGAATCAATGGAAGCATATGCCTCATTATCCATTTTGTCATAAACTTAATATAATTCATTTAAGGAGGATAGGGGGTTAGACTTGTGACAGATTTTTCCCACTGTCTCGTAGTTGGGGGATCAATTTTAATAAGTCTCAGGGTCTGTAAGTCAGGGGATTTAAACTTACACTAGTAAACAAGTGTACTGTGGTTATGAGCATTGCAAAAAATCATAATCCCATGTTTCCTTCAGTGGCACAGTAGTTAAACAAGCTTAGCTAAGCAGAGTCATAATCTCATATATCATTTAAAGAGACAAACCTTGTTAAACAGGCTCTATAGATGAACTAAATTATGTTACAGATTAAACTAGATTTAAAGGGTTCACAATGAACTGTTTTTTGGGGGGGGATTTGCATATCACAAGGTAACTAAGAAAACCCAGTGTCAGGAAATTCTTCCCTTACACAAGGAGTTAGAGTAGCTAACACATAACTAAATCACTTTAGAAAGTTCAAAGTTCCCTTTGTCTTCTACCTGAGGGATGTCAAATATTATTATTCAATAAGTCAAGTTTTGGTAAAGTGAGGTTAATAATAAAAAGGAGATAGGCTTTCAGATGACCAAAAAGTTGCAGTAGGAATGGCCCTGATCCTTGAACAATGTATAAAAGGAATCTGGGTATACCTCTCTTGCATGGAAACATAAACACCATGAAACATTAAAGCCAAAGTGATGCAATAATGTGATCAATATTAAATAGCATCAAGTCTCCTTGTACTCACTCCCAATGTTCATTTAATCAGTATATTTCATCTTGAGCTCCTGATGTCCTGATGTCTGATCCCTGGAAGTATCTTCCCTTGGAAATTCTAGAATGGGCCTCATTCTCATGGCAGTTCTTGAAGGGTCTCCTCCTAGTAGATCTACTTCTCAGGGTTCAAGTCACTTGCAGAGATTTCTTAGGTAGTATAGCTAAAATCAGGTTCTTATCATGTTTGATACTACCCTGTGTTGGCTAATCCCATCCATGTGCAATTCTAGATTCACAGAGACTTACTCAGCTTACACAGTCTCAACAAGGCTTTGAGTTTATTTGGGTGACCATCAGGGAATTTCACTTCTGACACCATATTGTTGTTTGCAAGAACAAATGCCAAAATCTGAAATAGTTTTAGAAAGAAGTTTATTAGGTCATTTTGTAGAGGAGAGAGCCAGAAAGAAGGAATGGCTCTCTTTGATAAATTCTAGACTACTCTTTGAAGGTTGTAATTTCTCAAAAGGGTGAGGAAGCTAAGAGAGGAATAACTGTATTATGTTTTATCCAATTCCAATTAATGAGGAGAAATTGGATGCTGAAATAGAGATGATGGGAACTAATGAAGAACTAGTGAAGAAGTGATAATTCTTATCTTATAAGTATTCATGGAAAAGGGAGAATGATGTTGCATAAGGAGCTCATTAACTTAGCTTGAAAAAAAACATGAATGGAAAACAGAAGGAAGAGAAAGTAATGAACAATGAATACAAAATAAGTTCTCCATGTGGTTGTGCATTCTTAATGTTCATTATGCTGCAACTTTTAAAAATGTTTCTTTTTAAAAAATAAATTTGCATCAATTTTTTTTTTTGCTTTTACAATACCAATGCATACCTCTACCTCTAAACTCCCTTGACCATACTTAGCAATGTACATTTTGTACCTCCTTCTCCAACTGACCATAACCTCTTCAAGAGCAGGAAATGTTTTATTTTGTTGTTTGTATCCTCAGTCCCCAGAATAGTGAATTCCACATGAAAGGTGCCTACTATGCATTTATTAAATATCTACCACGAGAATAAGAAAGATACTGTCCTCAAAGAGTCCAAGTAAGGAGGTCTGGATGAGCTATACCTCAAGTACATTTAAGTTCATAGGACAGGAACCACAGGGCTGAAAAAATGTCAAATGTCAGAGATAAAGAGAGAGAAAGAAGGGGGGAGGAGGAAAAAGAAAGATGAGAAGAGAGAAGAGGAGAGAAGGGAGAGAACAAGAGAGGGAGGGAGGAGTTGGGTAACTATAGTCTTGAGAGCTTGACCATGGTTCCTGAAAAAAATTATTGAATCTATTATTAAAGGGATGGTTTGTGTAAATTTATAACAGAAAACTGACCACAATATAGATTTTTCAAGATGCGGTCATGCCAGGGTAATGCAATTTTCTTTCTTGAAAGAATTTTTTTTTTAATTGGTAGGTCAAGGGAATATCTAATTTCAGCAAAGTATTTGACAAAATGTGTCCTGCTCTCTTTCGGGATAGGATGGAGAGATGTGAGCTAGAAGAGACCCCTGTTGGATGGATTCAAGCTGGGTTGAATAACTAGAACCCAAGTTGGATCTGGAAGAGACGTATTCTTTGGACAAGTGCCCCCTCTGGCTTGGAGGACTTGTTGCCTCAGTTTCCTGGTTGAGTTACTGCTGGGCTGGGTCAAACAGGCCAGTTCTCAGGGCTGGCTCCTGTTGCAAGTAAAATGACAACCGAGGCAAGTTTCCCAATCAAGATAACAGTTCATTAACACTAATGTGTGTAACTGTTAATTAAGTGGGTCACTCTGACCACCTCAGCAAAGCCAGTGACCCCATGGGATGGAAAAGACCATTTTTATTGACACTGGAAAGAAGAGGGGCTTGGGGTAGTTGGTAAGCTTTATGATTAGCCATGGCTGGGGGAAAGTGGGTTGGTCTTTAGGTGCGGCTGATCTCACTTCTCTCTGACAATTAAAGAAGGTTGATTGATTCATGGGCCTCAAATGCCTCTAGTAATCTTGGCTGGAAAATCAGAACCACCCCAGTCAGGATCATGTGGGTTAGCCAACCCCTTGGGGAGACCAAACCACCCCTAATTTTGTGAAGGAGAGAGAAGGATGGGAGAGCTGCCCCTTGGGAAGTGGGTTGGTCTTTAGGTGTGGATCATACTCTTCTCTGACAATTAAGGAAGGTTGATTGCTTTATGAGTCTCAAATGCCTCTAGTGATATTGACTAGAAAATCAGAACCACTCTAATTGAGATCACCCATGTTAGCTGTCCCCTTGGACAGCTAATTTTAAGAAGGAGAGACAAGGATGGGAGATCTGTCCCTTGGGGTGGGGCCAAGCCTAAGCTGGTAAACAAGCAGGGGTCCCAGGTTAAGCTGGTTAGCAAGCAAATGTCTCCAGGGACTAGTTGAAAGCTATAGCACCACTCTTTCAACCACACCTCTAAGCCAATTCAGACCAGGACAGCCAGCAATTTTAAGGCAGATACTAACAATTTAAAAAATCAATGCAGCATAAATACTAATTACATTATAAAATCAATACAGTAGAAATCAGATGTAATATTAATTTTTATCTCTAACACTCCCCATGAGGCTCAGGGACCTCAGCTCCAGAAGACTGTCATGGACTGTGTTCGGTGGACCTCGGTGGCTCTTTAAACTTTCAAAGCTCACAAGGTTATCGGGGAAGAAGAAATACAACAGAGACAGAAGAAAAAAAAACACCCACGTTTATCCCTCCCCCCGCCCCAACCTAGAGGCTGTCAGCATGGTTTTTTGTGCACTCAGAAGTTGCCTGGGAAAGAAAGATTTTGCTTGTTTGTGCTTTTTGTATGCACACCCAGTTCCAGTTCAGCAGCCAATTAAAAAGGCCTTTTGTCCCCAAGCAATAAGTGATCAGAAAAGTTTTGGGAATGCTCAGAATTAGGGGCAGAGCCCCTCCATTAAATCTCATCATGGATCTTCAGAAGCAGGCTCATGTAGCCTCCAGGCACATAACACTGCAGGCTACAAGAACTGCGACCAGTTACATCCCCTCTCCCCCATTCTGCACATTTGCTTATCAAATTTGCAGATGAAACAAAACTAGAAGCCATAATTAGTAGGTGGGATAACAGGGGGGATGAGGACCCTAAACAGACCCTTGCTAGGATAGTATGGTAGTCTGAATTTACTAAAATTAAGACTAATAGGAACACATGTAAAGCCTTGGGTTAAAAAACAAATTATACATGTAAGAGATAGAAAAGACATGGCTAGGGATCAGCTTGTGTGAAAAAAGATCTGAGAGTTTTAGTAGACCGCAACACATTCACCCACTCAGGAGCTAGTGTGGTGATACAGAGTAACAGCTCTGTGTTGAGTTGATGTGACAATGTATCCGGAGCATCTTGTTGGCAGTTCTGGAGACTGGCTTTTTAGGATGGCCATTGAGAATCTGGATAACATTCAGAGGAGGGACCTGGGATAGTGAGGAACCCTAAGAGCATATCATATAAGAATAATGGAGGAACTGAGCATGTTAAGCCCGGAGGAGAAAGAATTTGGGGGAGGCATCACAGCATTTTCAAGTATCTGAATGGCTGTAACATGGAAGACGAGTGAGACAAGTTTTGTTTGGCAGTACTTGGGGCAATGTCAGGAACCGAAGAAAGGAAGATTTCAGTTTTGATGTGAGCATAACCTTCTGAAAATTAACTCTGCCCAAAGAGGGAACAGGCTGCTCTGGGAGGCAGTGAACTCCCTTTTCTTTGTAATCAGAGGTGGGATGACCATTTGTCATGGATCCCAGAACTTTCAGGTAGGAGGAGCCTCAGAGAGCAGGTGGTGTAACTCCTACCTGAATAAGAATCCCGTCTACACCACACCTGACAGACAATCCTCCAGCCTATGCTTAAATACCTCTAGGATAGGGCATTCACTTCTCTCCAAGGCGGTGATCTTGCTTTGGATGGCTCTTATTGTCAGGAAATTTTTCTTTCGGTAACTGAGGATTTTCATTTTGGCATAGGTTGGACCAAATGATCTCTAAGGTTTGGGCCTTTTTGTCTAAGATTCTGTAAATCTTAGTTGTTGGGATGAGTCCATAGCATCAGAGATTATGTACATAACTCATACAACAAGCCCTATTTGGTGACACCATGTCACTGACCTCTGTGGGTAGTAGTGAAGCTAACAAAAAGAGGAAGAAGATGCGGTTCCTGTCACACATTTCTGGGACCCAAGGCAAGGCAAGGCTGTAGAACAGCTGTGGCTAACTGGTGCTGTATCCGGTCACTTAGAATCTGCAAGTTCTTCAAGGACCAGCAGAGGTCAGCAGAGGACTGGCCTTGCAGCTGACTGCTGCTCTTGGCTCATAGGATGATGATTACCATCCCCAATGTGATGTAAAAAATAGGGGGGAATATGAGTGGAGGGGGGAAGAGAAAGTCTAGAGAAATCAGGGGCAAGAGGACGGGAACAGCGCGTCACAAAGAGGTACAGGATCTCAGGCCATACAGAACAAAAAGAAGATAGCTCTGACCTACAGAGGGGAGAGAGGGAGGGAGTGATGAAAGGTGTCCAAAGGAATTGGCATGTGAGCTGACCTTAAAACATCTGGGGGTTCTAGGAGGGTAGATTACATTCCAGGCACACCCTTTTGTTATTGTTATTTGTCCTTCGCTCTCGAAGAGAGCTATGACATCAGGGAGGCTCACACTCTGCAAAGGCACCGAGGAAGGAAATGGAACGTTGGAGGCAGGGAACAAGGAATAAGCATGGGATAGGGGAAGCAGCGCCACAAGAAATAAGACTGGAAAGGACAGTGAGAGTCAGATTGAGGAGAGCAGCGAGTGCAATGCTGAGGAAAGTGTATTTTGTCCTAGAGACAATAAGGAGCCACTGGAGGTCTTTGAGCTGGGGAATGACAAGCTCACGCCTGTGTTATAGGAATATTGGTTTGGCAGCTCTATGGAGCACGACCTGGAAGTCAGGAATACTTGGATTCATGGTCTAACTCTGACACATACTGGGTGTGTGGCCACAGGCAAATCCCAAGACATCTCAAAGTCCCCAAGCAACTCTTCTGGACTGGAAGGTAAACAGAAGGTGCCAGCTGGGGGCAGCCAGGTGGTGCAGTGGATAGACCTCTGGCCCTGGAGTTAGGAGGGCCTGAGCTCAAATCTGGCCTCAGACGCTTGACACTTACTAACTGTGTGATCCTGGGCAAGTCACTTAAACCTAATTGCCTTGCAAAAAAAAAAAAAAAAGAAGGTACCACTTGCATCTATAGAGGAAGCTTCTCACTGGTGAACTCCCTATGCCAAGGAAATCGCAGCTTTGTTAACAAAGAAAAAATGGAGGTTGGATTGGGGATGGAAGGGACTAGATGAAGAGAGATTTATTGTGATGCTATTGCCATGGTCCACGTGAGAAGTGATGAGAGACTTAACGAGGGTAGTTGCTTGTGAAGGAAGGATATGAAAACACTCATGCTTGTGGATATTTGCTAATTTTATAATGATTTTTTTAAAAAGAAAAAATAAAAAAAAACCCATGTAAGTACTGACCACTGTTACAGAGGATGTCCTGTTCTGAGTTTGAGTGAAAAGATGATTCCTATAAAAAGGGGAGGTTCTCTGTTCTTTATGGTGATAATATTGTGTTGAATGAATCAAACCCCAGAATATTACATGGTCTTGTCACTGAAATCCCCAGTCATTCTTTTTGGATCCACCTAACATAAACCCCCCCCCCCCAAAATCTAGATTCATATCTAGAAATACAAAAGACTTTAGAGGCTGCTTGATCCAGCCCTCTCCTTTCACAGATGAGCCAACTGAAACCCAGAGAGATTGTGATTGTTCCAAAGTTCCACAAGGAGTAATCATCAGGGATGGGATTTGAACCTAAGCCGACTTTAGAGGTGTAACTCTGTCTCACCACACTAGCTCCTGAATGGGTGAAAAACTCACATAGCCCAGATGATATGTTGCTGCATGGAAAGCTCACTATTTAGGCCATCATGATACATACGTTGGACAGACCCTATAGAAGGGCCCAGAATTGACTAGTAGGGGGAGAACAGACCAGATGGCATTTGGGGAATTGGGCAGTGGTTTCAACAAACACAAAAGCCCTGACACATTTTTAACACCAATATTCTTCCATCATGTTCTGTGGAATGCTCTGATTCCTAAAGAATCAAAATGTGGGGTGATCCAAAAAGGCAGTGGAGAGGTGTCCAGTGGGCAGCATCTTGTTACCAATGAAAACTTACCTGGAACACATGGTATGAAAGATATCATTGAGGTTATGGGAGACCAAAAATGGTGGCAGCCCAACTATATAATGAGAGGAAGGGATAACAGATGGACATTCTAAGCATTGTGCGAATAGAATATAAGCTTTTTGAGGGCATGGACTATTTTGCTTTAGTCTTTCTGTCTCCATGTACTTGTACAGTGCCTAGTACACAGTAGACGTTTAATAAATGCTTGTCAATTGCTCTTTCTATCATGCCACACCAATTGCTTAAATGGAACAAGTGGCTTTTGATGGAGTGATTTCCCTCAAATTATGTGATTTTGGATCACAGAACATGTTTTGTTTTACTGTGAATGTCAGGCTGAGTCTCCAGGCAGAGGACTTGAGGACTGTTGTGTCTTATAATATGTCCTGGTCCACAGCAGCCTCAGAAATCATCGGGAACCTCAATTTAGAGGCGTAAATATAGCCCAAGTCTTTACTGATGAGGAAGTAGAGACCTAAAGGAAGGGAAATTAAGAAACTTGCCCAAGGTCACACAGGTGAGCTGAGATTCCAACCAGGTCATTTGACTCCAAATTCAGCCATTTTTTCCACTTCATCTTGCTACCTCCTCAAAAGTTGCCAGACAAGCTGGATTTATACAGAGTCAGGTGCTTTGTTGGAAAAATAGGTTTATTGAACCATGCACTTGGCTATACTATGGGAAAGTCCTGGGAAGACACAGGGCTTGCCCTCAGGAAGTTCACAGTCTAGCTCTATGGACAAGACTCACACACTTTGACGGCCTCAGTTTCCTCACCCGTAAAATGAGGGAGTAGTACATGGTGATCTTTTCAACTCCTAAATCTTGTGATTCACATTCCAAAGCATCTGGTGTTCCTGACAGCAACAGCAGGTGGCATCCTGAGACAGCCTAGGAATACGACAGACGCCATCAATCTTGGGAAAGAATTGGCAAGAGACAGCTAGCAATGGCTCCAGAGACACAGAGAAGTGCCTACAACCCATGTGTAGATTAAGCAGAAGGAAAGTAAATTTCATATTCCCTGGGCTGCAGCTTCTCTGCTCTGTGAGAAGGGAAGAGACATACACACACATATACATATATGTATATACACACATATACACACATGTAGTATATGTGTGTATATTTATGTATGTGTGTATATATATATGCATGTATGTATATAATCTGAGAGGACATGTTTACCATGGCTAGGACACTCCTAGAATTATGTTTACTGGTATGTATGTGCACGTGTGTGTTTGTGTGTGATTTGCTTTCAGCTCACAGTCTATCGAATAATGCCATAAATCAAGCCTTTTTTTTCTTCTCTTTTGTCAGATGCTGGGGGTTGGCAGGAATCTTCATTTTCAGGTCTGTACCCTCAGAAGTTCAAATTTGGCCTCAGTCACTTTCTAACTGTGTGATCCTAGGCAAGTCACCTCACCCTATTTTCCTCATCTGTAAAATGAGCTGGAGAAGGAAATGGCAAACTGCTCCAGTGTCTTTGCCAAGAAAACCCCAAATGGGTCACAGAGAGTCAGACATGACTGAAATGACTGAACAACAACCACCTTCAGAAGAAGCCTTGCTTAAAGACTACAGGGATCTGGAAAAGGGAGGACCTTTTGGTTTTTAATTACTGTTAAGGGAGACAGAGTGAAACAATGGAGAGGATGCTGGCTTGGGAGTCAGAATCCTGCCCCTGGCTCAGTCCCTGGTCTGTTTTTTGATCTGTAAAATGAAGGGTTGGACCAGATCACTTCTCAAGTCCCATCATGCTCTGCTTTAATCTTGTGACAATGTCCATGAGGCATCAAACCAATAAGAAGAGACCATCTCCTGAATCCTGTTAGATCAAGTCAGCAGGAACTGAGCCCCTACTGCATCCCAGCCCTACAATCTGATAGAAACAGGAGGAGGGGGATGCTTAGAAGCTGTCCAAGACGAGATTCATACGTAGTAAATAGAAACGACAAAACAAAACTCTGCTAAGTGCTGAGGATAAATGGTAAAGACAGGAAATTGTGTAAGAATTTACAGACAGAAAAAATCGCCATGGGCTGGATTGGAGAAGGCTTGTGCTGTTTGATCATGAAAAATCCAAGTCGATTCAAACAGCATTATCACGGTTGCCATTTATCTGACTTCTTAACTGAGACTGTGTTTACACCCTTTCCCTAGATTAACTTTTTGAAGTTAGTTGGCCAAGGTCTATTGACTTCTGCTGGCATGAGGTGAGGGGGGCAATAGCCTCAGTCAAGCCCAATCAGAGGTAATGACTGTAGTTGCTGAGAGACAGGAGAGGTCCTTGTGGATTGGAGTAATGGGGGAGTTCTCACAGAGGAGAGAGGCTATGTACCAGACCTTGAAGGATGGTGGTACTTTTCCTTCTACCTCATCTTACAAATCCAGGCAGCTGTCAAGTCCTCCTTACTCCCACAACCTTTCGGTCATCTGACACAGCTACCACCCTTTTGGCAGACCTTAGCACATCTCCCTGTTATTTCCTAAGTGGTCTCCACTCTCTTTCCCTCTTTCAACCTATGCTCAACAGAACTTACAAAATCAACCTTGTAAGGCACAGGACTACAAAACTTCCTTAGTGAAGAACCTTCAATGGATCCTTTTTGGGTATAAGAAGAAAAAAGAATTATCTTCACCTGACATCTAAGGCTATTTACAATGTGGTACCAACTTACCTTTAAGAAAATACAACATTTCACTCATTTATGCTAAAATTTCTGCAAAGCATAGAAAAGTCTTTCTTGAAATGACAAAAAGTATATATTTGAAACCAAGAGCTAGCATCATATACAATGAGGAAATGCTAGATGTTTTCCCAGTAAATACTGGAGTAAAGCATGGATGCCACCTTTTCCTTGCTATTATTTGATATCATCCTGCATCGCTTGGTATAGAAATGACAACATTACTTCTCCTTACTAAAATTGAACTTTTAGCTTTTCCACTACATATCTATGAGGCTGGATTTTCTTCTCGTACTTCAACCAAAGCAATATATCATAACAGATTGAATGCAGAAACAGATATGAGAGTTCATTTTCCATTATGGCAGATATTAAAGAGATTTACAAAAATATGTAAAACAAGTCCACTTTTCTCATTTTTCATTTTAAAAACATATTCATTTTTGTAATATGTTATGTTAATATGGAAAGGGTTTAAATTATTTTAAAATGAATAAGTATATATTTTAAAATTGTCCCTTTTAATTTCTAGTTGAGTAAATGTTGATAGATGTTACCCACACAAACGAAAGTTCTTTGGAGTCCTCAATCATTTTTTAAGAGTGTAAAGGGGTCCTGAGATCAAAAAGTTTGAGAATTGCTATTCTAGCTGGTTGTAATAGTAGGAGGGAGCAGAAAATCTTGCCTTTCCCCAACTCAGTTTCATACAGGACAGGTGGGCCCTAATGAGTCAATAGTGACTGAATTGAAGAAGCTTTGTATTCGTGAGCAGGGCAGGGCAAATTAAAAACTGAATGGTCTATAGGAAAGGGAAACCACTTTCACCTCCATCTGGAAGAAGGAGAAACCACTTCTACCATTGTTCTATAGGAAAGGGAATCCACCTCCAACATCCTTCTGGAGGAAAGGGAATCCATTTCCACCATCCTCCTGGAATGCATTTCCACCACTTTCAGAGTAGGAGGGTTTGGAAGGTAGAAGGTGGAGTGTTTTGCCTTGAAGTTTGCCTCCAAACTTCAAGAAGACTGAACCGAGCAGACCTAATTCCTAATGAGCAGGATCCTGAGAAGGAACATGCCACCTGAGTACAATGGAAACAGGTGGGGCTTTGAGATATTGTCTTCAGAGGCCACGTTCTTTTGACCTTGCTGCTGTTTCTTTTGGTTGACCTGAGCACCCTCCCATACTGAAGGGACTCCAAGTATCTCACTTCTTCTCCTTTCCACCTGGAGGTTGGGAGAGTCAGAGTTATTCCCCTTTTGCTCCTGGTTTTACTTCTTTTCTCCAGGACAGTGCAGGACCATCATGGCTCTTTTCTCTTTGTGGAGAGCAGCGAGTCAAAGGTGGCTTCTCTGGCCAGTAGAAGAGTTGCCAGCAGTCTCTTGCTATCTCTGTCTCTGTCCTTCTCTCTTATATTTTGGGGACCTCTTCTAAATTTTTGGGATCATTATTAAAGCTTCTAATTTTACTATACAGAAGCAGTTCTGGTGGATTTATATCCCCTGAGCTTAGCATAATGCCCTGGCACATGCTAGGCACTTATTAAATGCTTGTTGTCTTGCTTTGACTTTATATTTATACCAAGCTATGAATTTCCCCTGATCATCCATGCTAATGTACTTGATAGCCCCCATTAAGTTAATTTCCCTCTCTCAAGAAAAATTGTGCTTTAATTTAATTAGTTTCCTCCTTCTAGGCATTCTATTAGCTGTTGACAAAGATCCCTAGGCAAAAAAGAATAGAGGGCAGATTTAAGGTATTCCAGCCTCAGTAGCAGTTGTAGAAGGATGTGGGTAGTAAGAAAACTGGTCAACAAGCATTTATTAAGTGCTTGCTGTGTGCCAGGCAGTGGGCTAAGCGGGACATACAAATAAAAGTAAAAAGAAAGATGATCCTTGCCCTCAAGGAGTTTACTTTCTAATAGAGAGGACAATACATTAATACACTAAGAGCTGAAAACTGGGCATCCTTATTTAACAGGTTGTGAAAACTTATGCAAGTTGAGTTTATTAATTATCTCCCCCTTTTCTAGCCTCTCTAACAAGGACGAAATTTTAAGTCCTAGCTTTTTTACCTACATGTTTTGCAACTTTGAGCAAGTTACTTTACCTCTGGACCTCAGTTTTTTAATTTGTAAAGTTAAGGTGATGAGAGGCAGAGTGGTGTAGTGGATAGAGTCTTGGAATCAGGAAAACCTAGATTCAAGGTCTGTCTCTGACACATGGTGGTTTTGTGACCCTGGACAAGTCCTTTCCTTCTTCCCATGCCCAGGCACCCACTTAGGGCTATCAATGACAGAACAGTTACTAGTCTGCATTGGTAGGAAAAATTTCCTCACTGGGAATTTTCCGAACCAATAAAATCATGAGTTTGGCATAAAAACAAAATGAGCTGGGAGGAGTAGATAATCTCTAAGGACCTTTGTAATTCTAAATTGTATAATTCTAAACTCTTGAAAATCCTTAAACTAACTTCAAGATGTAACTATAGCCATCCTCAACAGTCAAGATTTTGTCTTTAGAATTGTTAATCAGGATAGCCTGTGACAAATGGGCTCTGGTTGCCAGCCTGATTTACATGTGCATGGAGGTCCCATCAGATTCCAAGGGATTAGCTGCTGGCAGTATGGAGTGCAATGTGGCAGCATCATTACCTGAGGTTACCTTTGAAACTCAGCAGCTGTTCCCAGCTAGTGATGCTAATGATTTCCACCTTTGCTCCAAGGTGACTCCTGCTTCTTTTTGTGCTGCTGAAGAAAAGGATACAGGAGTGAACAATTGCCATTCCCCAGTGTCCTACTGCAGAGGGGGAATTGTCCAAGGTCACAGGAAGGATAGGACCCCAAATCTTCACGTGAGGGTGGGTATGGTAGGATGAGCTACAAGGATCCTGGACCCTAAAAAGGGGATTACGATGATATAAAACCAACCCAAGTATTCTATCAGTTAGCCTACAGTTATTGAGTATCTCCTCTGAGCAAGGCATAGATGCTAAGGGTGGGGAGGTATCCAAGTGAGGCAGTCACCTACCCTCCCTACAGAGAGCTTAGAGTCCAGATGGGGAGAGAAGAGTGCACTTTCTATTTCATTCAAGTCAATTCAACTCACAGACATAATAAATGCTGGTTGTGTACAGACCACCATGCTAAGTACTGGGGGAGATACTTTCTCTGCTCTCATGGAACCCGGTGGCTAATGAGGGTGGTGTTGGGAATAGGACACAGATAACTAGAATACACAATTAATACATGATACAGTCTGTTGTGGTGGATAGAAAAATGGTCTTAGAGTCAGGAAGACATGGGTTCAGGTCCCATTTCTAACACATACTGGCTATGTGACACAAAGCAAGTCACTTCAGAACCTCTCAATGCCCCCAGGAAACTAAGAATGGTCTCCCTCTGCCCTTTACCATCATTTCCACAGCTAGAACCTAAGCACTATCAGTGTGGAACAGTAAAAAACAAACAAACAAAAATTTTTTTGTGGAAGAACTTGAACCAAAATATATGTCCATTATTGAGGAATGGTTGAACAAATTGGGGCACATGATTGTAATGGAATATTATTGAGCTATAAAAATAAAAAAACAATTAGGAAGAACCCAGAGCAACATAGGAAGAATTATCTGAACTGACAGAGTGAAGTAAGAACCAGGACACAATTTAATAATGACTATAACAACAAAAAATATAAAGAAAAAACCCAGAAAATTAATATTATAATGACAAGAAGCATGGTCCTGGAGATTTGAGAAAATGAGCTTCACTCCCCTTATTGCAGAGGTAGGGGACTATGGATATGGAATACTGCATATGTTATTAGACATGGCTCACGTATTGGTTTGTTTTACTGAATTTTTTTCTTTTTAAATCTTTGTTATGAGGAAAGGGTTGATGGGTAGGGGAAAGAAGGGAGAAGAAACAAAGGTAATATAAAACCGAAAGATATCAGGACTTCATTACAAACTTGTTTCATCTCAGGCTCAAAGTGAACTTGTCCATTAAATGACTTGCTTAGACATACGGTCAATAATTGCCAGAGGTAGGGCTTTAATTTAGAGGCCTGAGGAGCAAGACAGAGGGGCCAGGGATACAGACAGTTCTCACTTTATGTAAACTGGCATTACACAAATTTGACGATGTAAAGAATTCTGAAAGGAATGAGAAGATGTAGCAGAAACATGCATGAACAAAGTTTGGGAAAAAAAAGTGTGCCTGCAGTTTACTCCCAATTTTCATGGATTTGACAAAGGTAAAATGTTCAGAGAAGTGAATAACGAGATTGTAAAATTAGCCCCAGAATTGGAACTAGAAGCAGATGAGAATGATGTGGTGGAGTGGATTGAGTCTCATGGAGAAGAACTGTTGGACAAGGAGCTGGTTGAGCTGCTAGCTGCAAAGCTTGCAGAAGAAGAAAAGGAAGCTACAGAACCAGAGGCTGAACCCAAAAAAATTTGCAGTGAAAGAGCTGGCAGAAGCATTTTATCATTTGAGCGAATTTTTTTCTTGTATTGAAAAGATGGATGCAAATACTTCAAGACTTTTCAAAGCTCAGAGACTAGTTGAGAATAGTATTGCCTGTTATCATCAGATATACGAGATGAAAAAGAGAGCCATTATCCAAACATTTTTCGATAGCTTCATGAAAAAAATTGCACAGTCAACCAAGCACCGGTGATGAAGGCTAGGTGCAGTGGGTAGGGAAGGGCAACATAGTGCACACCTATGCTAACTTTACTGTACAGAACTGTGCATTCTTTATCATTAACTTTTCATTTCATAATTCTGTTTATTGTCAAGGTACAGTATTTAATATGTCTTCACTTTAGTATATTTTATGATGTGCATAAAGATATTATTTTGTGCATGCCTTTGTTACATAGGCTAAGTGAAGTGGGTGGATAAGGGCAAATGTGCATTATGTAAAAATTGTTTTTCATGGAGGTCTGCATAATGGTTCACTTACATAAAGTGAGAACTTTCTGTACATCTGCATCACAGTCACAACAGAGAGAAGGATGACTTTGTATAATCATATCACTGGAGGAGACAAGATCCACTATCAGCCTGCACAGGGGGGACACTGCCTTGGGTGGGAACATCTTCATGCCATGGCAAGAAGATGAAGGGGACTGAGAACCATGCTTGACACCGAGGAAGGATCATTCTAGAAGAGGCACCTTCTGACCTGACATCCAAGTTATATCTGGCTCTTGTCATTCTGCCTAGTTCAGTGCAGGGAAATTGAAGTCTGCTCATGTAACAGGTACCACATCAATGTGGTTTGTGGCCAGCAGTTTTATAGGATCTTACTCAGGTACATTTGGTTTCGTACCTCTGGGATCACAGGCAGGGAGATTTTCCCTAACCCTAATCCATATAATGAGGTTGAGTGGGGCATAGAAGTTTCTGACATGGAAGGTTCTAGGCATAGAAGATTCTAGAAGAAGGAGGGTGCTACGTAGAGAAAGGCATATCTAGAACATAGGTGGCCTGTTGCAAGAAAGATTAGTCTCAGAATACCATACAGGTTTTCTCTGTGTGGTTTACTTGTCAACAAGATGGCTGTTGTGACCTTGAGACAACTAAACCCAATATAATTGAGTATGTGGACCTTCCTCACTAGCAGGGATAAGTCACACCTAACCACCGAAAAAGATTAACATCCATCAGGAAGCAGACCCCACACTCAGGATGAATTTCCAACATTTAAGCTTGGGGTAGTCTGGTCATCAGTTATAAGCCATTTTCCTAATTGATTGCAGAAGTATGAGGGGAAGATAGGATTGATTGATTGATTGGTCTTTCTGTCTGTTTAATTAATTAATTGTTTTAATGAATTCTCCTATGAGGAGAAAGGCTGTTTGATATCAGCTACCCCAACATTCCTCCACAGCATACCCACATTGTTGGAGAGAAGTATTCCCAAAGAGCCTTCTTGTCTAACTTACAAATGGCCTACTAGAGGAGGACTTTCTGACCTCACTATACTTTGAGACCTCATCAGTGGACAGCAGCATTCCTCACTGTTGGCACTTTTGACCTGCTGGACTCAGAGCTTCCCATTTCGGACATCAGTGGGCTTGATTTCCCTCAATCCAGTCTTGATCCATGGTAAAGTTTAAGGACAGAATGGCCAGTTATGCCTAAGGCTTGGTCTTCTATGTGGAGGGAGAGGGTTACATCAGCACAATTGCCTCCTCCCCTCAATTATGATGGGGAATTCACAGTGCAGAGCCACTGAATGTGCCTTTTCCCAGGATGGGATGGAATCTGAGGATGCCTGTGCCAGCCAGAAAGGTGCCAGGCTCTGTGCCAGCTTCTTGACCTCATAATAAAATCCATCCTAGGATGACCAAAGACCCACAGTCAGGCAGCAGCCTGAACTGAGCTGGCTTCCTGGGATCTAGCTCTTTATAGCCTCTGACTCTCTTTCCCCATATTAGATCAAAGAGGGAACCTAGAGGATAAGGGTGGTAAAACAAACAAACAAACAAACAACCAAAAAAACCCAACAAAACCCTCCTTTTCCTCTCTTCCCTGGCTGCCAGCTATTGCCAGTACGGTAATGGCCCCCATGGGTCACAGATTGAGGGGACAGTTACTTATTTGTAGTGGGGACAAATTGACTCCCACTTGCCACCCCCAGCTGAGTTCATGTAATCACGAAAAAAATAGATTGTTGATGTGTCTACACATTGACACACTAATTCACACAGTGAAAAAACATGTCTATTTCCTGTTGACTCTTTGCAAACCAAGATGTTGGTCCAATGAAATTGGAAGGGCTGCTTGCCATTGACTAGCCAAAAATTGGCCACATCCTTGTTAGTCCTAAAAAGCTAAGCTTACCAGGCCGGGAGACAGGAAAGTCTATCCAGACAGGATGCAGCTTTCTGGAGCATAACTCCTAAGCCTCTGCTGGAGGGGAGGGGGGAGTGGGATGGGCATTGCTTTTCTCTGTGTCCTCCCACTATGGTGTCTTACTTTGGAGTGCTTTGCTCAGTTGCAGATACCACATTCAGAAAAGGATGAGAGAGAGAGAGAGACAGAGAGACAGAGACAGAGACACAGAGAGGCACACAGAGAGGTGCAGAGGGACACACACACACACACACACACAGATACACACACACAGACAGAGACAGACACACACAAAGACACATACACACACACAGAGACAGAGAGACAGAGAGAGAGAGAGAGAGAGACTCCTATTACTATTCCCTCTTAGTAAATATCATTGCTTTGAACTAATTGTGTCTCTTGGCTGACTATTAATGATAAGGGTATTGGTAAGGGCTTGTGACCTAGTGACCTAGAGTTTTAGGGATGCAGATTCATTGTGTACCTTGAACCTGGGAGTAGTCACTCCCCATTCTCAACATGCAAAACAGTGAATGTCAAGTTGGAAAGAAGACCTGAGGTGGAGGCATTACATATTATAGCTAGTGGGGTTGACCCTCTTGATTCAATCCAGGGGACCCTAAAGAGGGAGGTGGGTTTCTTTCCCTTTAAGAGGGGTCAGACTCCCTTTCAAACTTCTGGTGGTAGAGCTTTCAACTTGGATGTGCTTTGTTTCCAATGTGGGCAGCCATTGCATCCTTTCTAAGAAGGATAGAGCTAAGAGGGGACACAGGACTGAGCATGGGACCAAATGGACATGGCAATCGTCAAGGCTTCCAGAGTTTCAGCACTTGACCTTTTTTCCTGTCACTGTCACTGGCTGCAGGGGAAGCCAGACCCTGGTGATTCTCCTCACACTTTTCTCCCCTTTCCTTCTGGGCCTCTTTCTCAGCTTTGCTCATTGACCTGGACCTCCTCTGAATAGAACTGAGTCAAGCAGTAGACACCAGGTTTTTCTTTCTTTTTCTCTTCCCTTATTCTCTCTCTTTCTTCTCCTCCCTTAGCCAGCCATTGTAAAGAAGCCTGCCTCCCGGTTGGGCCTTGGAGACCCAATGTAATACCCTTCTTAGGATGATTATCAAGGATTGTGTTTTTATTCTATGGGATTTAGTGTAGATAGCCTTATATGCTGGGATAAGGAGTGCCCTGATGCTCCATGGACCTGATACCTACTAGTTCTATTTATGCTAGATTAGCGTTCATTACAGAGCTAAGGATTCCCATAGTCTAAAGTCTCACGGTCCCTGACTAAGTACCTCCCTCTCTAGAGCTAAACTTTTTCATTATTTTTTAAGTTCAGCATTGTTAATAAGCTGAGACAATTGTGTGCTCATGATTACAGTAGTATTGCTAAGCACTCTGGGGAGGGCTCTTGGGTTTTGTTGATGCAGACTCATAAAGCATCTTGAACCTGGGAAGAATTCAACAAACTTCGATCTGGTAGGGGTTAAAGAGAGCTTCCTCTCCAATCCAGCAGGATCACAAGTGGGGGCCATAGCATCTTTGCAGAAGAGTCCTAATATCCCCTCTATGAGGCTTTTCCTCCATTTCTCTTCACTGCTCCCATATCATTCACCTAGGAGCCATCAAAGGTGCCATGTGGGGCCATGATTTTGTCAGGCAGCCTGTAAGCAGCCTGATGACAATTTCCCATTGTTATTGTATATGCATTTTTGTTTGTGTGTTTGTATCGGGGGTGGGGAACCCAACCCAGGAAATGGAAAGTCCAGTCCTTGTAGGACTATCCACTCCATCGAGTGAGTGATCCTCTGGTTGATACATAACACAAACTTGTATATGAAAAATAAATCTCCTTCCCTACTCTAAGTGGGTTTTTATATATTAGAAATTGAAACTGCTTTAGATGAAGGACATTTGTTCAAGTGCCTTGTCAATGATAATAAGTCTTCCCAGTTCTTCAGTCACTGTGACATTGTCAAAGAATTATCTTCTGAGAAGTATGATCAAAAGTTCATTTTTATAAAAAAAAAAAATCAAACAAGGACCTTTTTGAGAAAAATCTAAAAGCAGGAAATTAGGAAAATGAAAAGCCCAGTAAAGAGAAGAAGAAACTAAGACTGGATCCTAACATCAGCTTCAGGATAAATTACTGGAAAGTCTATGAGATGGCAAGCCATGTGCTGTCCATTATTCAGGCTTGTCATAGAAATAGATCAAATGCTATTGTAATTGTCACAGTCATCTGAACTCTGGTGTGACCTGCCTTTGGAAGGAATTAGGAACATTGGCCGGAGGCCCCAGCTAGCTTCAGATTTCTCTTAAAAGCCTGAATCTTGGTTCAGGGGAAATGGATCAAGGAACCATTCCCTAAACTGAGGCCATTAAGTCTCCAAGTCAATGCCCTGGGGTGATCTTAAGGAGTAGAGGTAGAGGCATCCATCTTTACTGGAACCCAATGGTGTATAAGTGAAAACGGTCAACCCTTGGTTTCAATTGTTAACCAGGCAAGAAAAAAATGTTGCCTGAAGGATGAAAGAGAAACTTAGTCAGCCACGAAGGAGATAAGTGTGGAGAAATCAAGCTGAGTACTTTCCCCTTGTCCTTGAGGAAAAAGGGGAAGATGTCCCTTCTCTCTGGTACCTTCCCATCTTTCTATCCCTTTTCAACTCTCTTTGAAGTATTTTCCTCTCCTAGTGGAATGTAAGCTGTGTGAGGACAGGCCTGCCTTGCTTTTTGCTTTTAATGGTATCCCCAGCACTTAGTGCAGTTCCTGACACATAGTAAGCGCTTAATACATTTGTCTTGTCTTGCCAATGTCTATCGCCCTGTTCAGTCTCACACACCAAATCCAGCCCCCTGGAACAGACAGGAGCGCAGAGAGCTTTGAAAACCATTTCTTCTCCACAATGGCACTCAGTTCTTCCATTTAAGGAACTAGAATCCAGGGAATACTTTCCACCGCAGGGAGTAAGGGATATTCAGTCAGTCAACAACATTTATTAAGCTCCTACTGTGTTCCAGGCACTAGGCTAAGTACTGGGAATACAAAGAAAGGCAAAAACCAATTTCTTCTCCGAAGGAACTCATGGTGTAATGCAGGCGACTACATGTAAATAACTATGTAGAAACAAGAGGCGTGCAGGATTGATTGGAGATGATTTCAGAAGGCAGGCTCTAAGATTTAGGAGAATGGTGAAGATTCTTTCCCAGAAGTGAGGCTTCAGTTGAGACTTGAAGGAAGCCATGGAAGCCAGGAGGCAGAGATGAGGAGGGAGAATGCACCAGGCATGGGGGACAGCCTGTGCAAAGGCATGGAGTCTGGAGATAGCGATCCCATTTTAACCACTGTTCTCAAGAGATTCCATGAGGGCATCTTTCTGATTTACTTCTCACCCAGAGAAATCTTTATATCCATTACACCCATGAACCACAATTTGTTTAGCCATTCCCTGATTGATGGGCATCTATTTTATTTCCGATTCTTAGCTATCACAAAAAGTGCTGCTGTAAATATTTTGGAGTTTATGGGGACTTTTTATAGTGGGTCTTTTATAAAAGCTCTGGTTCTTGAAGCCAGCACTCTGTCAGTTATATTAGGCTTCTTTCCCAGTTGTTATCGTGACAACTACTATATATGTATATATGTATACATATAATTATAATAATAATTATTTTCCTGTGCTGGGAAATTTTCTCTCTTTATCCGTCATATTCCAGTTCCTTGGTTGATTTAGAAGAAAGACTATTCATGCTTTAGGACTGGTTAAAGACATGGTGAGACCTGGGGCTTGGGACCTATGTAGGTAACTGACACCTTGGGGTCATTAACTCATACTGAGAACACTTTTTCCCCTCCCCCCACCCATAGTCTTTAGAAAGGAAACTGATGGGATCACACCTTTCCAGGTTGGAGACTGACTTTTCCTGACATATGGAGCTCATTGACATTCCTAATTAAGCAAAAGGAGGGACAGAAAGAAGAAAGAGGAGTGTTGTGGAATAAAAACTGCTTATTCAATTTAGCAGGTAGGTTGCCCAGAGTTTTATTTAGCAGCTGGCCAACTGGGGAAAGCCATTTTCTTTATGAAATGGTTTCCCACTCCCTTAACGAATGAAAGAAATGAATAAAAAAGCATTTATTAAATGCTTACTATGTGCAAAACACTTTGCTAAGCACTGGGAAGACACAGAAAAGTAAGACAGTCTCTGACCTCAGGGAGTTCATGTTTTAAAGGGGAGAGATACTACATATAGGGTGTTTCAGCTACAAGCCAGAAAGGTCCCATGATCCTTAGGGTGCAGCAGCAAAGTCAATGGGAACACATCTTTTAAGTAGTTTCTATTGATAAAATGAAATTGCATCATGATGTTAAACTATTTCATAGTGCCAAGACCTTTCTTTTCCGGGTTTTCAATACTTATGTCTCCAGAGGCAGTTGCAGGTTATATCTCCACATGGAGTACTCGCCTATACAATGGCTTTGGGGACTGGGCTGGTAGCACAGCTCGTCACATGAAAGGGCATCGAAATGCCCGGCATTCTTGGTTCTTGACTATCTTCATTGGGATCCATGAGCAGCTGGTGATTTGACCTACCTGGCACATGCCAGCTCTTCTCTTTTCCTCAGGATGCCTTGATGCTTTGGACATCAGTTGCAGCTGGTGATGAAGGGCGTGGGAGGCCACTTTATTTGTTCCCCTGGATGATGGCTGCTGGGCTGGTGATCTTGGGGTGGAGGGAGGAGCTGTTATTCCTAGGAATTCTTTGGCTTATTTGCCCAGATGAATGAATGACTCAAAGAATTATATATGTGTATGTAGATATATAACATATACATATATATATATACACACATACAAATACATGTGTATATATATGTATGTATCTATCTATAGCGCTATCTATTCAATGAACAGGAATAGAGAGCTTGGTCCAGATGTTTTTTTAATGTCTGAATTGAAATATCATGCCATGCGGAGTGAAGGCATAAAGGTAAAGTTCACTTAGGGGGCACTTAGGATAGGATACTTTTAGCATCCAGACAACATCTTTCTGGCCACAGAAGTATCCATCATCTGACTTGTGGGAAAAGGAGAGAAAGTGAGGGTACTGATGTAACAGAAAAAGGACAGCTTCAAAGTAGATGGTCAATGCAAGCCTCCAAAGGCCATTACACCCTTCCGGTTCACAGCATCATGGGATTTAGAGCTGTGTGTGTGTGTGTGTGTGTGTGTGTGTGCGCGCGCGCGCGCGTGCGTGCACATGTATATGTGGGGGAGTACACCTTAGATATCCCTGAAAATGCTTGTGTTCTTTCAAGTTTTATAATATTTTAAATGCCCCACCCCCCCACATATTGTCTTCTGGCTTGATGGCAAATCCTAGAGCCATTAGTTTATTGTTGGCAGGCAACCTGGATAGTGTGTGTGTGTGTGTGTGTGTGTGTGTGTGTGTGTGTGTGTACGTGACAAATCATGCTATTTGCTTGGAGAAGATAAAGTTCAGTGGGGGAACAGAGTATGATTGCCATCTTGAATTATTTAAAAGTCTGCCACATAGAAGAAGAATGTTTCTGATTGCCCCAGAAGGTAGATGTTGCAAAGAAGCATATTTCTTCCTCATATAAATGCAACAGAGCTGAGTCCTCACTGGGAATCCTGGGATTTGTTGTTTCTGACACCTATCCAAATAGCATGTTACATAAGAAGAAATTTCTTAACTATTTGACCTATCCCAAAGGGGAATAGACTACTTCAACAGGCAATGAATTCTCCATCACTGCACGCCTTCAGGTGATGGGTTGTACCAGAAAACCTCCCAGATCCAGTCCAACTTCGAGATTCTGTGATTTTCAATTTGTACTCCAAAGGTTTTCCACCTGATTCATTTAACCTCCTCATCATCACCAACTGCCTTCTTCCTTCCCTGGTGCTCTCTAAGGCTTAAGCCCTGGGAGATCCCAGTTCAGCCCTGACCCACTTTTTTCTGACCTAGTCTTCTTTTGACCTGACTTTTTCTGACTCATTCACTAGCCAGTTACTAGGTTTGGTTTTATCCTCAAGTAAAAGTCAACTCTTCCTTGACTTACTGTTCTAAGCTCGTATCTCGGACCTCTGTGGTGTCTTTCCAGGCAGGTGATCTTTCCCAGAGACCTCTTGTAGCATATCCCCTTTCCCCTACCCAGACAGAATGAGATCCTTCCTATCTTCAGTTTCTAAGCTCATACTCCCAGCTGCCTTGCTCAATGCATTCTGATTTCTTGTCAGAGGGAGGCCTCCAGCTCTCACCTCATTGGCAGAATATAGATGCCTGCACACCCTGATCTCAATGACTGAACACCCCTTTCCTGTCTCAGCTTACCAACTCTACATACTTTCCCAGGTTACACTTAATGAAATATAACTTAGATATCTGCAGGAACTGTTCTTCCAAGATCCTCTGACTTCAGCTTTACAAAAATATATCACCTGAGAAGTAACTATATTAGGAGGAATATCTACTGTCACCCATGGCCTGGAAGTTGGGGTGAAAGGGGATGCTCTTCTTCCACAGAGCTGTTGTTCTGGACTCACATGGATGGAATTCACTCCTAAGGGACCCTGACCCCAAAGAGGTAGAGAATAGATTTTTCCTTGACTTCCAGGGCTCATTATGACTCATTATGAAGTCCTTGATAAAATCTCTTATATAAAGCTTAGGTATAACTTATATCTAGAGTCTTCCCAAAAGGGATAACTGGTTCACTTCCAAAGAAATGGTTGCTCAATATACAAAGTGGTAGATGCCAGCTATGGGACAGCTATTTATTTCATCTACCACAAAGAAATACTTAAGACGCAAAAGACTTAAAAGCATGCGTGAACACATGCTTAAAATATAACTAAAATCCTCTGCTTCTAGGATGTTTTTCTGGTTAGTGGGAAAGTGCCAGGACTGTTTAAACAGATTTCATTTTCACCTCAGTCTGTGCCGTCTAAGCACTCAAGGGCCAGGTCTTCTGGACAGCCAGGCGTAGCTTGAGCTTTTGAATACTTCCAGCTTCAGGATCTGGTCAATGGTCATCTTTTCTTCTTCCATGAGCTCTGTGATTGCATGAATCACCTCCCATTGGAAAACCAGCTCCCGACCCTGAAGCTCCCTCAGTGCCTTGATCTCACTAAGCAATCACGAAGGCATCTCAGGGTATCTGTTTGGTTACTTGTATTCAGAGAAGGAAACACAAAACCAAAAGAGGTGGCCGGGGAATTGAGGTCCAGAATTCAGGCCTGTTTAGTCTAGTATATGTTTTTGTTGCCATGTGCTCCTGTCTATCATTGCTACTAGAGAATGGGAGGAGAGAAAAATCCCCTTCCCATGATGGGAAGTTCAGGGACAACTGGCCATTTTAAGGAACAAACTCAAAAGAGAATAGAGAGAAGTGGAAATTTTGATCTCTCTTTTTGATTGGTGGTTCTTTCTGACTCAGGAGGCAATACTCCTTGGCGTGGACCTCCATCATGGGGACCTGGAGGCTTTCCAGGAGCCTCTGGTCATACATGATCATTGGCAAAGGGCCAGGCCTCATGTGTCATTCCACATGGAGCCAAAGTGCATGGCTAGTTCTTAGGAACTAGCTAAGTCCTCATTGACTGACTGACTAATCCAATTCCCTTCCCCTCCCCCCCCAAAAGAACTAAAGGAAGAAAAAGGGTAATTCCCTCTCATCCTTCCCCCCCTCCCCCAGTGTCTGTCATCATGCAGACAAAAGAATTGATTGAGTGAATTACAGACCCCTCTGGGAATTGTCTGCTGGTTGTTCATTCCGTCCCTCCCTTAACAAGCATTTGTTGAATGGCAATTAAGGGTCCAACGTATGTGCTCAGGGTCAGCAGCCCACCTAGTGGAGAGGGCTCTAAAATGCACCCATGAATTAACTTGTCAATGCATTTTCTTTGAAGCACAGTATAAACCTTTTCTCTGAAAGCCTGGAATTTCTCGAAGGCAAATTACCTAGGTCTTGGGAATAATAAAACGGCTGTCTGTTTGAATCCAGAACAAATGAAATGCAGTGGCATGCACGAGTCATGTCATTTCTAGTTAATCATCTTTCTTTTCATTGCCAGAATACAGAATAGCCACCTTCCCGGAGTTAAGGGGCAGAGACTGGGAAAGAGAGAGTACCAGCATGTCAGCAACACAACTGAGATTCTCCCGGACACCGGCAACCCCTTACCTTCTTTTACTTATTCATTTAAAAAATTAATGTGGGGCTCTATTCTCCTAAAAATTCTTATGGAAAACATTGACAGATGCCCACTTCAGTTCATCCCTGTCCCTTCTCATGTCTCATCGCCCCCCCCACCGGAGCACTGTGTTGGCTCCTGCCCTCTCTGGGAAGGGCGCTTCTGTCTATGTAGCAGGGGCAGTCTCATTGGAGCATGTCTTTTGGTTGCATGCGAGATGGGATGAGGGCTTTGGCCCCTTGTAAAAGGTCCTGGTAAATCATATTGCCACATCAGAAAAGAACTCTGGGGGAAATTTCTTAAATAAAGCTTAGGGTTTGGCTCATGTATAGGATCTTCCCAAAAGGGATTAACAATATTCCTTCTGGAAAGGTGTTCGATATACAGAGTATTTCCTTTGTATTTACCTCTTTTACTACAAAAGAAATGCTTAAACACACAAGTCTCATAATCCCACATTGACAATTCTTAAAACAAGAAACAGCAACCCATAAATCCTATTGCACTCTACTGATTTTCTCTCCCTCTTCCCCCTGGGTCAAAGATGATTGGTTCCTGAGCATGAAGAGCTGGCCTTTATAAAAAGAGAGAACGTTCACTGTCTAGATCTTTCTGTCTTTGGGACTGGTGACTTGGCACTGTGACAGCACTCCCCTGGGCTTCCTACTAGGGGGGAAGGGGATTTCTTCTCTCCTCCCCTTGCCCAACTATGCTGGTTACCCACCATGTCATCAAAAGGATGTGCTTGGGGAGCTGGGCCTGAGGCTAAAGCCTCCAGTAGTCTCCTTTGCTTCACCTCCCTTTCTTTGGGCACAACAGTGATCCTGAGAGATGGACTTTTCAGCATCTCCCTTGGGAATTCCTGGGTTTCTCAATCAGTGCCAGCTGCTCTGCAGGAGGGGCTTCCTGAAGTCACAACAAAGCTTCTTAGAGGAGATGACCACCATTTAGGATGAGCCCAAATGCCCTGGCTTGCCTCAAGATAGAGACTTTGAGTGAATTGGTTAGACAGTGCAGAGCCAAGGTGAAGGTGAAATGTCTGCTCAGTAATTTCATAAAGCGTTTCATGCTTTCATGTTTTAAATGTCATCCTCCTGGTTGAGTATAATGGAGTTATGCATTAGTGTTTCATGTTTTCAGCATTTGACATTGTGAGTTCTACTCCGACCTGGGGGCACAGTAATTCAGAGAATATACGAAAAAAAACCAAACCCCTCTCTTTTGAGACTAGGCTCCCTCAGAACCAAACTTGATCCAGGTTGCCCTAGGGCTGGGGACTCATGGTTTGAGGCCCCTCGGCTGGGTCTTTATATGTCCATGACATGTGCCATTTCATCAGTCAGCCAGTATGAATTAATTGCTTGCCCTTGTGGGCACCAGCCAGCGATGTGCTGGAGCCAGATTGAACTGACTCCAGAGAGCAGATTGTTAAATTTTCAGTGTGAACATTTATACCTTGGAAATAGGTAAGTGCTACAATCAGAGTTTGATGAATTATTTTGCTGATTGTCTAGACTTAAGAAAATGATGGAGAAAATGTTAAAAATGCAGATTAAACTTAAAATTGCGTCCTCTCTCCTTTTTTTTCTTCAGAGAGCAGGTCATTAAATATTTACTATGAAATCCCTGATACTAGACTATAATGGAAAAAAAAGATGAAAATTTTAAAATGTATGTATTTATAGTCTTTTAGAATATTGGATAGGTACTCTGTGAGGGACTGGTAGAAGGATATGGACACAAATCATATACATTTAGAAGGGATGGAAAGATTGCAATCTTCACTGTTGGAAGTATCTATATTGAGAATATCATGGAGGACATTGAAATTCCTATATATGTAAATATAGATAGATACATACATACATATACATATGTGTATATGAGTATATATGAGTGTGTATATGTATATATATATGAACACACACATGTGTGTGTGTGTGTGTGTGTGTGTGTGTGTGTGTATGCTTTTTTTTCAGTAGTAATTCACTCAGAAGCCTCTTGAGTACATTCTCCCTGTTTGGAGTACATGGGAAATTCTGGCCTTGTGGTTAACAACCAAAAATGTATTGTTTTTTTTTTCTTAATCTTGGGAAATTGAACTCTTGGAATATGAATTTTTTTTGCTTGAGGGGGAAGTTTTTGACAAAACAAATCAGACAAAAGCTCTGTAGATTGTCAGAACACTTGGAGCAAGGCCTCAATAAATAAATATTTGCTTTCAATGATGTTATTATGATAGAGATAATGGGAATATTTCCAGAACGAGTGGTTATCTTAGCCTTTGGTTGCCATCTCTGGGTCAGCGTACTATTTCCAAACTCTATGAAGTTTCACTGGCTTTCAGGTTTTGAGATAAAGGTGCTTTGGGGACAGGGTAAGAGGTTGTGACATGGCATCTTTTGATTTTTTGCAGAATAGTTGCCTGCCATCTGTCCACCATGTAATCCTGAATAATGAATCACCCAAACCTCACACAATTATTTTTAGGGCAGGATATAATCTGTGCCAAAATACAAGAATCTGACTCACATACATACAGAGATCAACTTTGCAAGTTCATTTCTCCATTAAGGACAGAAACAGAAGGGGTTCATCTTTCCCTGCTTGCATGCAAACATGCAGGGGTTATGAAGTGGCACAGTGGATAGAGCCCTGGCTTTGGAATCAGGAAGACTCGACTTCATGAGTTCAAATCTAGCCTCAGACATTTACTAGCTGTGTGACTCCGGGCACGTCACCGAACCTTGTTTGCCTCAGTTTCCTTATCTGTAAAATGAGCTGGAGAAGGAAATGGCCAACCACTCCAGTATCTGTGCCAAGAAAACCCAAAAGGGGTCACAAAGAGTTGGACATGACTGAAAATGACTGAACAACAACAGCAGCATGTGTGCAGATAAGGAAATACTTATAAGTTAGTAATGGTGGGCTTCTTACACCTGCCTTCTAAGGTTCTCCTCTTTCATGGAACCCTATGATGCAGCTAAGTCTAAAATCTGAAAACATGAAGATAAATTAGATATGTAGTCAAGAGAGTTCCACCCTTCTCACGTGTCAGTTTGTCAAGCCCTTCTTAGCCAGGCATTGTGCTGAGCACTAGAGATCCAAATACAAATGAACAGGTTGGAGCCTGCCCTCAAGGAGCTTACACTCTAGCGGAGGAGAAAAATAAATACAAGATGTATACAGAATAGATGGAAGGTAATATTTTATATATTATTTAATATCTTATTTTCCCCCATTACATGTAAATTTTTTAATATTTGTTTTTAAAAAATTTGGAGTTTCAAATTCTCTCCCTCCCTTCCCTCCCCCTCATTAAGATGGCAAGGAATTTGATATAGGTTATACATGTGCAGTCATGCAAAATATATTAGTCCCGTTGTGAAAGAAAACACAGACCAACCCCACCCCAATAAAGAAAGTATTAAAAATTATGTTTTGATCTGCATTCAAACTCTATCAATTCTTTCTCTGGAGATGGATGGCATTTTTCATCATAAGTCCTTTGAATTGTCTTAGATCATTGTATTGCTGAGAATAGTTAATCATTCACAGTTGATCATTATACAGTGTTGCTGTTACTGTGTACGATGTTCTCCTGGTTCTGCTCATTTCACTTTGCATTAGTTCATCTAAGTCTTTCCAGGTTTTTCTGAAATCATTCTTTATCATTTCTTATAGCACAACAGTATTCCATCATATACCACAACTTGTTCAGCCATTCCAATTGAAGGGCATCCCCTCAGTTTCCAATTCTTTGCCACCACTAAAAGAATTGCTATAAATATTTGTGTACATATAGGTCATTTTCCTTTTTATTAATTTGGGATGCAGACCTAGCAGTGGTATTGGTGGGTCAAAGGGTATGCATGATTTCATAACCCTTTAGGCACAGTTGATGGAAAGTAATTTTGAAATGAAGCTACTAGCGGGGCAGGGAGGAGTGGGCAGGAAAAGGCTTCCTGCAGAAATGGGATAATTAAATCTGAATTAGTGACAGAAGCAGGCATATTATTTGCAAAATAGTACAATGGTTGGAAGTCGAGGTCGTCTGTCCTTAAATCCCTGTGTGAACCGGGGCAAACCACTTCACACCAGTGATTCTCAGTCTGTTTGCCTGAAAAGTGAGAGGCTCCTAGATTAGAAGATTCCTTTTATCTCTGAGATTTGGTGATTCTAGGCAGCTCTTTCTTCCTCATCTTATTCATGTGGTAGTTCCCTGTGAAATTTATAGTTCACTTTGATTTGGCCCCAGACTTATATCACTGGATGGGATTCAATGATAGTACCATCCTCTTCACGGCAAAGAATGCACAAGTCTGTAATTTTACCTTAGAAGGTAAGGACTGGTGGTTGGCAAATCCAGAATTAGCTGCTTGGTTACAGACCCTCTACAGCACCTCTTACACTCATCAGGTAGAAGGAATCATGGACTATAACTAAATAGATCTGAATTTTAATCATGGTTTGACTAATGACTTGCTTTCTGCTCTAGGGCAAATGTGACCTTCATCTTCAGGTTTCCCATTTGAAGAGCGTGAAATTTAGACTAAAATCAATGATCAATTATTGATTAAGAATCCTATCTAATCAGTGGAACCAATATTTGTGAATCAAGTTCATACTTGATTGTATAGGCCTTATTGGGAAATTTATAAGAGCTCAACTGAACTTTTGCTGACCATGGAAGTGGGGAGGGAATATGATCCTGCCTGGTCATAAGACGCTTGTCCACCTAGGGACTTTCCAGGGGATATGAGTCGATCTGGTGATAAACTGCACCTCCGTGGGGCTTTCCAACTCTGTGTGTTTTCTGTTGCCATGGGGCATAGCAATCCCCTGAGTGAAGTCCACTCTCCATCTCTGTGTCAGATCACTCACAGTCTTAGTTTAGTTTATATCACTGGACTATTTTTAGCATGCTATATAACCTGCTACTTTTTCAACTATATGAAGGAGCTGCTCTGACTTTCAGACACAACCTTGACTACTGAACACCGTTGGATCCTTTTTATTGAGATCTGCTAGCCCATAGTAATAAATTGATCATGCTCAAACCTTTGTGCCTGTTTCTCTTTATCAATAGATTTTATCATGACAAGAGTGATTTTGAAGTACTACTTTTAAGTGTCATCATAGTTTCGAGGTAACTGTGGGTTCTCAAAAGCTATGAGAGCAGAGGGATTCATAGAGGACCTCTAGAAGGTGGACCTGATGTGCCCATTATCTGATGACTAGCCCAGATCGTTCTGGAGTCAATGTTGAAGAAAGGCATTGTCAGAAGCCTGGCCATCAGGTAATGATCCTTCTTTTTTCTTGGTTATAACAACTCATAATATAAACTTGTATTTATTCTCTGCTTACATATGTACTTATCTTCTCTGTTAGAATGTAAGTGCCTTGAGCTTGTCCATTGTTTCATTCTTTTTGTTTCTATAACCCAGTCCTTAGAACAATGCCTAACCCGTAGGCATAATCAATGATCCTTGAAGGATTGTAATCTCAATTCATATGTTCTTAAATAATTTTTTTTTCAGAATGGCCCCCTGGTTTTATTGTTAGAAGGAATTCCCAGGAAAAAAAATCATTTCTAGTGAGAGGAAGGAGTTGAACCCGAGTGTCTATGCCTCCGAGGCTGACTCTCTTATTCACTATGCCATACTGGCTCTCTGTCACAGAAATAACAAAATCAAGTCTGCCATTGCCAGGGTGATCTTGAAGATAAAAGGAGATTATGGTTGTAAAAATACTTGAGAAAAAGTGCTGTTATACACATTCACGGCTTTAATATGTACATATTCTGTAGAGAAGATTCTTGTTCAGGCAGGGCTGGAACTCCATAGTCTCTGAGGGTTCTTCCATCTCTAAAAGTCTGATTCTAATTCTGCATGATAAATTAAAATAAAATTAAAATTAAAATAATATTAACAGTAATATTATAATTATAAATAATAAAACAATAGAAAATAATGTTATTGGAACTATAAATTAATACATTTAATTAGATATTAGATAGAATTAAAACTCTAAATTAATTATTAATAATGATATTATCAATAATATTAATATAGTACAAAATAAATATAATAATACTAAAATAATAATAAAATTAAATACCACCATCTCTCTCTGCCTCTGCTGAGCAGTCTCACTCAGCCCACACTCTGGTGGGTTCCCTTGTAACTCCAGAATGATCTGGGCTAGTCATTAGACAATAGGCACATCAGGTCCATCTTGGAAGGATCTTCATTGGCCAAGGTGGGAGGGGCCTCAGGTAGTATGACCCCCCTCCCCCACCAGAATTTCTTTTCGAAATTCCAGGTGTAGAGGATTTAGTGAAGTATTAGGCTGTAACAGCTATTCCATCATGGCACAGCTCCCTTCCATAGTTCATGCAGCCCTTTACAGACTGAGAGGGGAAAAGCAGAGGACACAGAGTCCTAAGGCCCCTTCCACTTATGTTGGTGACACTAAGTCCTCATTTCCTAACTTGAATATACAGAAGATTTAATGCCATCAAGGATTTTCCTTTTGGGGGAGGATGGGAGGGGAACAAACCTTGGATTTCATCAGCATAGTTGACCATCTCAAAGGGAGCCAGTGCGCCCAGGGCTCTGGGCTGGCTGCCACAAGATGTAGCCACCTTTCAGTTGAAACAAATCAGCTCCTCTAAGGCTGGTCTAATGGGGTATCAACTGCCCACTACAAGTGAGAACCTATCCTCACTCCAAGATGCTACTTGCAGGGACACCCTTCCCTCCTTCTTGTTGCCACCCCATGGAACTCCTTCACCCATGTCTACCCTGGGATCCCATGCTTTTCTGTCGATCCATGTCTTTATCTCCATATCCCCTCATGTCTTCCTGTTTTCCCTTGTCCTCTTCTCCCTTCCAATGACCTTTGCCTTTGCGTCTTCCCCATCACCTTTTTCTCCTACCTTCACCTACCCTCATCCTGGACTTCTGGGAAGCATCCTTTTTCCACTGACTTTGGGAGTTAGAGAGAAGTCAATCCCTTGTCTTTGAAAACTTGGGCTATAAGAGGGGAGGTAGGGTGGGGAAGGAACAGGAAAAATTATATGGGAAGTGGTAGGGAGAAAAGGTAGGTTTGAGAATTTTCCATGGCACTTTGCCTGGATCTCTCATATTTTCACTCTTATATCGTAGGGATCACAGATTTATGGCTCAAAAATACCCTGAAGGCCATTTTGTCTAATACTCTCATTTCACAGATGAGGAAACTGAGGTCCCGGGAGTTTAGTAGCTTGTCCAAGGCCACTTGGTTTCATTTGAAACCAGGCAGGTAATTATCAGAAACAGGATCTGAACCCAGGCTTTGTGATCCCACAGCCTGCTCTCTTTCTAATGGATTTAAAATTGGAAGGTGAGCTTAGTTGTCTAGTCCAACTTTTTTATTGTGAAAACCAGGAAGCGAATTGGCTTGCTTACATTTAGTAAGCACTTACTGTGTGCCAAGGATTGTGCCAAGCCCTGGGAATTCAAAGAAAGGCAAAAAATTGTCCTTGACCTGAAGGAGCTCATATTCTAATGGGGGAAACAAATATGAAAAAGACTAAGTCCATGTATCTATAGATCTTATAGCTATTAATAGATATGCATCTCTATCCTCTGGTTTCTTCAATTATGTATAACCAAAAGATAGAGAGTGGATGGAAGGTAATGACCCATTACTATCCTTTGCCTCTGAAAATGTGGTGCTTGAAACTGAGCAATTGAACTGTGTTGGGGTATTGTCTATACAGAACCCACCCTTTCCTCCCTTTATTTTCTGCTGGTTTGGGCAGGGCTGCTGAGATCCTGCTCTAAATTCTGCTTCGGCAAAGGCAATGTGTTTGCCAGGCCAGGCAGAGCTGAAACCAAGGTTTCCTTCACCCTCCTTTCCCCTCCTTCCCCACCTTTCTCCTTCCTCCTCATTCTCCCTCCTTCCACCTCCTCCCTCTTCTTCTTCCTTTCTTCTCTTCCCCCTCATCTTCCTCTCCCTTTTTCTCTCTCCCCCCTCCATACATATAAACATACAAATATATGTCTATACATGCACACACACGTTTATATATAATTATTGAAGAGACCAGAGGCTATAGACGAATGTTTAGTAATAGAATCACTGGATTACAGAACTCTCGAATTACGGCATCTAGTCCAGCCCCTACCAAATGCAGGAATTCAATTAACAGCATCCTGATTAAATGGTCATCTGGCCTCTGTTTAAAGATCGCCGGTCACAGGAGGAACTTGCTCTGTCTCTGGGCAGCCCATCCCACGATTGTGACGGCCCTCATTTTGATGGTATTAAATTGAAATATGCTTCTCTTTGATTTCCACCCCTTGGTCCTAGTCAGAGCTGACCCTCTAGCAGAATGAGTCTATCCCACTTCTTCATGACAGCTCCACAAATACTTCAAGGCAGCCTCCATGTTCTCTCAGTCTCTTTACTCCAGGCTAAGTATGCCCAGGTCATTGAGCTTGATTTTCCTGTGGTATAATTTGGAGTCACCTCACTCTGCTGAACACCCTAGACCTTCCCAATACTCCTCCGAGATGTGGCATGAGGACCAGATACAAGGAAGAGCAGGTCTAGGCTGGGCAGAGAACAGCAGACAGATCACCTTCTTTGCTCTGATCTCAACTTTTTGATGAATCTGTGATCTCATCAATGTGGTCATTCCCTACAAATGTGTAAATTTCAATCCATCCATACCTTTTCATCCTCTACAATTTATGTCTGTGCCCTCAAATAAATTCTTCACAGAATATGTGTGAAACATACTCAATTCTTTCTTCCTTAAATCTTAAAAAAACTTTTGGGGTACCATTCCTTCCTCCTTTACTCCTTCCCTTCTTTCCTCCCTTCCTTCTTCTTTCTTCATTCCTTCCTTCCTGCCTGCCTTCCTTTCTTCCTTCCTGCCTTTCTTCCTCCCTCCCTTCCCTTCCTTCCTCCTATCCTTCCTCTCTGTCCACCCTCCATCCTCCCTGTCTGCCCCCCATCTCTCCCTCTATCTCTCCATCTATGTCTCCTCAAGTTCAGGGGCTATTCACAGCCTTGATCCCATTACCTATCAGCACGCAGGGCTTTGTTCTGCTCCATTTCTGATGTAGGCTAATTCACTTCTCCTTAGGCAAGCTCATGCACCTCCTCCCCTATCCCATCCCACATTGCTCCCCAGGGCCCACCATATTGATTGGCATCATTGTACCACTGGCATCACTAGCCCACTGCAGCTCAGAATTCCTTAGAGGAGATCTACCAGCCTCAGGCTCCCTGGTACCATGCAGCACTCTGCCTGGAGATGCCAGTACCTTCTTTAAGGACTTAGCATTCTAATAGAGTGTAGAGTGAAGGGGAGAATACAGAAGAAAGGTATGGAAAGTGCAATGGGCATAGTGTGGAATAGTGAGGAAGAGGCACAGTGTGTCGAGATGTTAAAAAAAACAGCTTCTAAAAAGAGGAAAATGCCTACCTGGTGATCAGGTAGTACTGTAAATTTATTACAGTATGTGAGGCAAACAAGGTTCGGTGACATGCCCGGAGTCACACAGCTAGTAAATGTCTGAGGCTGGATTTGAACTCATGAAGTTGAGTCTTCCTGATTCCAAAGCCAGGGTTCTATCCACTGTGCCACTTCACAAATTTTATTAAATAGTATTATTAATTTTTCCTCTTCTTCTTGTCTTGCCATGGTTGTAGGATCTACCCACTTCTTGTATCATAGAGTTGAAAGTAAAGATTTTACTACCAGAGGATTATTGATTGATCTGAAAAGGACCTTAAAGGCCATCAAATCCAACTCCCTAATTTTTGTTGATGAAACTGAAGCACAGAGAGGTTAAGTGATTTGACTGAGGTTACACAGCTAGTAAGACGAAGCTAGTTTAATCTCCCTTTTTGTGTTTGGAATTATTCATCCCATCTTCCTCCTAGAATCCCAGGCTTCCTTCTGCCCCCTGTTCAAATGACACTTTCTGCTGGAGGTCTTTCTGGCCCCCACCCTTGAGCCCAGCTGTGAATGCTTCCCCCTCTGAGGCAGCTTTCTTCTACTCTGCACATATCACATACTCCTATTTATGCATATGTTGCGCTTCTTGAGAGGAAGGACTGTTCTTGCTTTTTCTTTGTATCTTCAGGACCTAGTACAACTCCCAGCATTTAGTAGGTGTTTAATAAATGGTTGTTAATTGACTAAACCCAGGACCTCCCCTGCCCTGTACCCTATCCTTTTATTCTAGTTATACCAATGAGAACCTGGGGCTCCCAGAAGAGATAAGGGACTTGCCCAGGTTCACACAAGTACCAGAGCACATTTTGAACTCAGATCCTCGGACTCCAAGACAGCACCCCTTCCACCTCACCTAGCTGCTGTCATGATAACTTTGCAAAAGCAAGTGACTCAGGACTGGGGACCAAAAATGCCAAAAGTCTGAAAATCTAACAGATTGAAAATTTGCCTTTAATCTTCATCTGTCTCAGGAAGCCCTGATAAATTAAGGGCGCGGGAGAGGGAGAATCGCATTAAAGGATATTCTTGATGCTCCCGGGTCTTAAGTGTTCTGGGCTTCACCACGAGCCCGAGCCTCATAAAGATCAGTTGTCAGACAATAATGCATTCTGCCCTCAGGTCACTTTAATTAAGAATTAAATTGTTTTCTTTATCTCCCTACTCTACAGTTTACTGAGTTTTTTTCTTCCTTTTTGGTTGTTAATAGCAGGTACCTAAGTGCACTCTGAAGCTTTTCCATTTAGATGGGCTTTATCTCTCCTGCTGTCATCATGTATTCTGTATAATATAAATAATGTGTGTGTGTGTGTGTGTGTGTGTGTGTGTGTAGGTGCATAGAGAGAAATCCAGGAAGCTCTGGGTTCAAGTCTTGCCACTGACATCCTGGCTCTGTGATCCCGGGCATGCCTCTCAGCTTCTCAATACTCTAGGCATCTCTCTCACACCTTCTAATTCGAAGAGAACACGCCCAACTGCGTTGATGGAGGAAAATTTTTCACTTAGGAGTTTCCTATCCCGGTGAAATCATAAGTCCAGTCCTTATTCTGACGTTCAGTGTGTATGGAGTCATTCTTTTTAATTCGCCCACTGGCTATTTTTACAAACCGTTGCTACGAAATGTTGTAGTGAGAAGAGACGTGGACTTCTGTTACTAGTGCGATCTTGGGTGAATCCCTTACCCTCTCTGAGTTCCAGTTTCTTCTTCAGGCAGGATAACATCTACTTCCTAAGTCGCTGTAGGTAAAGAGCTTAGCTATCGATCGCTGCAGAAATGGGAGGTCTCTGTTGCCATCCCTGGTCTCTAGGTCATAATCAGAGGCAAACTTGAATTCCTTGTACTGAATGGTGGTTCATTGCCTTGGTGGCCTCCCACCAGGGAAGGCAGCAGAAGCCTTGGAGAGATGGTAATTTCATTTAGCTTTTTCAAGTCAAGTTTCTTCTATCTCTTGAATGTCGAAGGATTGGAATGGGTTAATGCAATGGTCATCCTGCGGTGTGCAATTCTTTCCAGTTGCCCCCCTCCCCAAACCTGCTGGTGACATCTCCCCTTCTCTGAATTCATTTGTTACCTATTTCACCTCCTATATAGGCTTCCCAAAAGTCTCAGTGCATTTTAAAACTATATTTGCATATTGGCTAGATTATAAACTCCTTGAGGGATTGTTTATTTATTTATTTGTTTACTTATTTATTTATTTTTGGTGAGGCTATTGGGGTTAAGTGACTTGCCCAGGGTCACACAGCTAGTGAGTGTTATGTGTCTGAGGCTGGATTTGAACTCAGGTCCTCCTGACTCCAGGGCAGGTGCTCTATCCAGTGTGCCACCTAGCTGCCCCTGGATTGTTTAATTTTTCGTGTTTACATTCCTAGCATTCAACAAAGTGTCTGGCACATAGCAGGTATTGAATAGATACTTGTTGGTTTAATTAAGGGGTTTTGTGAATCTCAAATTTTTGTTTCAAGTTGTTTGGCAAAAGGATAAATAATAATAGTCAGCGAGCCCTTATTAAGTACCTACTGTGTGCTAGGCTGTTCTCTAAATGCTGGAGATAAGGGAAGGTAAAAACACAGTCCTAACTTGCTAGGAGCTCACATTCTAATTGTGGAAACAGTCCAGGCAGGTGATTGTGTACATATAAGATATACAAAGGGCAAATGGAAAGTGAGCCCAGAGGGATGGCACCAGCCAGGACAATTAGTGGAAAAGGCCCCCTGCAGAAACAAAATTCATATAGATCTTAATGAATATGTAGGCTTGGGCTAGGGCCTGTAATGGGAATATTTAACAGAGAAAAATGGCCCGGGGAGGGTTCAGTTATACACTTGAAATGTCCCTTCGTCATACTGCGTATCATAGAAATGACTTTGAATGAGATTGACTGTTGAACAAACTAAGGGATCTTCCTTATCCACCTGAGTGATGTTTGCTTTTGTCTTTAGCTTAGGGAGCTATCCAAATCATTTTCGTTCCAATGAAGCTTTGGTGTTGTTGTTTAGTCATTTTTCAGTTATGTCTGACTCTTTGTGACCCCATTTAGGGTTTTCTCGGCAAAGATCCTGGAGCAGTTTGCCATTTCCTTCTCCAGCTCATTTTACAGATGAGGAAACTGAGGCAAACAGAGTGAAGTGACTTGCCCAGGGTCACACAGCTATTAAGTGTCTGAGGCTGGATTTGAATTCAAGAAGATGAGTCTTCCTGATTCCCAGCCCAGTGCTCTATCCACTGTGCCGCTGAAAACATCCCCCTAGGGGCAGTTAAGATACCACAAAAGAAAACTAGTTTCTGTAGTCATGCCTTCCTTTGACCATAGACAGTTATCACCTAATATGTATAAAATGAAGGGGCCGGGCTGGATTCTCTAAAGCCCCCTCTAACTTCAAATCTAGGATCCTAAGCCATGATTGCTAAAATGATTATTATTGTTGTTGTTGTTTTACAATGGTTAAATCTATTATAAAGCTTCATTATAAACTTAATATTAAACATTACTACGATCAACCTTGCTTTGCAAATCTTTGCATTGAAGTGAATGAACGTCATTGCACAAAATGTCATTTTAATTTCAGACATCCCACCTGAGTCTTCAGCAGGATAGTTTTTTTGGTTGTCTAAATTTCCACCTGTCTCCCTCCCTTCCCCTCTTCAGAGAGCCATCCCTCATAAGAAAGAATTTTATTAGTATTTACTTTTCTTCTTATAGTCTTGTAACTGGTCTGTGCTTTTTTTCTTCACTGAGTCAACAAGTATATATTCAGCGATTCTTATGACACGAAAGCTCATTATTGGGGAAACTTCCAACCTTCCATTGAAGGAACACAGCCCTGGCTGCACTAATCCAAGGCTTCCCTGACTTCTCCCCTATGCTCCTTCATTGGGTATCTCCCCTAGCCCCTGTTTCAGCCTCCTTTTCTGTATTGCCTTCCCCATTAGAGTGTGAGCTCCTTGAATGCAGGGAATGGTTTTTGTTGTTGTTGTTTTTTTTGCCTTCCTTTGTAGCCCAAATGTTTAGCACAGTGTCCGGCACATAGTAGGAATTTAATAAAAGCTGGTCAACTGCCTGGCTAATATCTACCAGTACATTCCCCCAGGATCTGTGTTGATCTTGCTAATCAAAATTAATGAAATAACACAGCATTCCCTTCTCCTTTCTCCTACCCTATTTGGGTAGGATTGTTGACATCTTGTACAGGGATGTGATGTGGTGCAAGGACACTAGAGTAGGTGTTAAAGCCCTAGGTTCTGGTGTTACATGAACTAATGTACTGTGTCACCTTGGACAAGTCATGTTCCCTCTCCGGGCCTAATTTTCTCTCTCTGTAAAATTAGGGGGCCCTACTGGGTGGTCTCTAAGGGGTTCCTTCCAGCTGGGGTTTTATGATTTGCCATTATGCCTCTTTAATGGAGTCTAATGTACTTGAGTTGGTCTAGAGGAAAGAGAGGATTTATCTCCATGTTTAAGTGGTTGAGATGTCTATGAGATATCGGAGTACGAAGTGTACCACAATAGATGTAACCCAACCCAGAGAGGGCTTCTAAGTGAGGAAGACACAAAATAAGCATTCATTATGCTGGAACCATTTGTCTGTTTAGAACAGATTAAATAAGTAAATATGCGGGAAAGTGCATTTTAAAGGATCAGAATTCACTTCCTGTTAATTGGAGAAAAGCTTGCCCAATGAAAATTTGTGTTGGTGCATTTACTCTATCTGCATGGACTTGATGCATTATATTAATGTGGCCAAGATGCACTATAGATACAGGCTCATTTTCTTTCCTTGAAAAATTTCAGTTTGGGATACCATCATGGAACTGAGTGAGCCATGCCACCTGACTAAACATGGTTGAGCATTGATTTCAGTATTTTCTTTCTTTCTCTCTTTCTCTTTCTTTCTTTCTTTCTTTCTTTCTTTCTTTCTTTCTTTCTTTCTTTCTTTCTTTCTTTCTTTCTTTCTTTCTTTCTTTCTTTCTTTCTTTCTTTCTTCCTTCCTTCCTTCCTTCCTCTCTCTCTCTCTCTCTCTTTTCATTTTAACATTCATTAAAAAAAATTGATCCAAAAGAGCAAGCAATTAGAGTATATTTTTGTAAGAGGATCCATGCAACTTGAAATCATGGGGCATGGGCATCTTGCTTATCACAAATCAGAGTGCTTAATGCTGGTTGGTGGATCTGCAGAAAAGCCCTAGTAAAATATCTCACAAATCAGATGGCTATAGTTCTCAATCCTAGGGTGGGTTTGGGATGACCATAGGCATTTTGGGAATATGAGAAAAGGATGAAATTTGGAGCCATAAAAATCTAGGCTGAAGTACTTAGTCTTATAACTTGCAGATGTTTAAAACTCAGAAGCCCAAGGAAATTGGTTGTTACAATTACCTTAATTGCTTTAGAAATACATGCTTTTTAATGGTAATGAGTCAACAGGAGATAGAGATGTAGCCTTGGAACCAGGAAGACCTGGGTTCAAGTCCTGCAGGTCCCTGAAACTCTCCAAGACTTAAGTTGTAGAAGATGTGCTGACTCGCACTGATAGGAATTTCCTCTTATCAGAGTTCTCTGTATCATTGAAATCACAGGTTCAGTCCCTATACCTACCCTATTTTATTGATAGCTTCTGAATTATGATAGCTGATTCCTTCTCTCCTCTGCATGCTGACTCCTCTCTCATTTTTAGAAACAAAATAAAACAAAAGTAATTAAGTGAAAACACACTACAGTGATGTATCTTGTGCCCTTCTTTGCCTTGAAGAGGGAACCATCCTCATTATCTCTTCTTTAGGAATTCAGTTTTTGGTTAATCAGAGTTCTAGTTCCTTTCCAGTCCCAGTCTCGTAGCTGTTGTGTCTACTGTTCTCTTGGGTCTGCTTATTTTTTCTTCTATGTCAGGTCATACAAATCTTATGTTTATTTGGTGAAAGAAAATTTTCTGCCTTGTGTTTTAGGCACAAGCTTGCCAGAACAATGTTAATTTACATCATTATAAATATGAGGGTGTGGCCAAGTATTATTATTCATCCAATGACACTGATGTTATTGTTTTGTTCCCTTCTGACAGAGAGAGAGAGAAAGAGAGAAGGGGGGGAGAGAGAGAGAGAGAGAGAGAGAGAGAGAGAGAGAGAGAGAGAGAACGAGAACAGAAAAGACAGGCAAAGTTACCCAAAGGGCTGAACATCTTTAACAAGCCACCATTCTGGTTTCAGTTATAACATTTCAGTTATAACTATAGTTCCACAATGAGATGAAACAGCTCAAGGAAAATTCAGCTAACATTGTACTTTGTCCAACAGAACAATAGTCACAGCTTTTGGCATGAGCTTGGAGAATAATTCTCCTGAAATCTTTCGCTCCTTCTTGAACTACTCCCTTTAAGAATTCTCTTTTCCAGCTGGTCAAAGGTGAACTCAAGAGATTCTCCTATTAACATAAGTAATCAAAGGGACTTCTTCTTTTAGTCTGAGCATTACCCTAATCCAGTTTTGGGTAGATCATTCAAGGTTTGCATTGCCTATGTCTGGTCACCATCCTGTTAAACTAATAGAGGAGTCCTTGCTGGGCTGAGAAGAAAAGAGGGGAGCAGGGCATTGTTGCAGAATTGATAGTTCTAAATCTACTGATAAGGATTTTCCTTTCACATCAGTCCAAAGATTAGGATCATTTTAAAATACTTTCTGAATATTCTTAAAAGGAATTTTCTTCCATCATCTGAATTCCTCATATTTGTAATTTCTCACTGCTCAATAACATTCTAATACATTTATAGACCAAAGTTTTTCCATTCCCCATATAATGGACATCTATTTTGTTTCTGATGTTTTACTACTACAAAGATGCTGCTATGAATATTTTGGTAAATATGGTGGACTTTGTTTTTGTCTTTGACTTCCTTGGGGAATATGCCTAATAGTGGCTTTGCTAGGTCAAGGGCATGGAAAGTTTAGTTCAGGGGTGGGGAAACTGCGACCTTGAGGCCACATGTGGCCACCACCCCTGGTTTAGTTACTTTCTTGAATAATTCCATATTAGCATCCCGAATGGTTATACCAATTCATACCTCCACCAACAATGTGGATGACAACAGGGGTCAGAAAACTGACAATACCCCATATATTAAGTATTCCCGTTTTTGCCAATTTGCTGGATATGAAGTGCAACCTCAGAGTTGCTTTAATTTGCTTGTATCTTTTAGTTACTTGAGGTCTCTATTTCACTGAATGCTGAATCCTTTAAAGACCCAAACCTCTCATTTTAACCATTTTTCATGGAAGTCTTTCTAATATGGATTACATGCTTCTCTTCCATTTTCAACACTCTGCATTAAACATAATTTAATCTTTCCTGATGGCCTGGGGTTCTCATTATACACATCAGCAATCGTATTGCATTGTAATACAGTGATGTCTTCAAGGCAGCAGGGTAGTGTATCTTATACGTCAGTAACCTTCAACTCTTTGAATTAAGAATTCATATCAGTAAAAAAAGATTTTGATCCTGTAACCCCAACATATGCACATTTATTTGTGTTACATATGTGCTACTAAATATAATATGCACATTATAAAATATGCACAAAACTAGAAATTTAAAAAGATGGGCTAAAAATGATAAGCAGTATTTTTAACATATTTTTATTTTTTTCATAAATGGTACAAAAACTCTTTCGGCTTTTTAAAATTATTACTAATATTTTAGGGAAAACAATGTGATCAAATGAGCTTCATTATCTTAAAAAAAATCCCTGTGTATGTTTTTAGGGCTAGAACGGACTTATAAAGAATATTTTTGTAAGTAATTAATCAGTTAATTTGATCAAGTGACCCAGCCAACTAAGTGAATTTTTTAAAAAAAATATATTTTAATTGAAAGATACACAGCAATCACGTAACAGGTTATAACCATCAGTAAATATAGTATCTTGTCAGTGGGAGCAATGTTTCTTTGTATGTAGATATTGATTGTACATAGTGAAAAACATCAAACCAAATGACTTGTCTATGATTTCAACTCAGCAAAAAGTTTTTTTAATATAAATCCATTCCTTATACTTTATGTGGTTCAGCTTGATAGATTGTATCACGTTTTTTCTAATTCATTTTTTGATAGTTAAATTGTATTTTTGTGTGACTTAGTTTGGTTGGATTGAAGTCAGTCAGCCAGGTGATAGACACGAAGCATGGGCAGCCTAGAATCAGGAATGCTCATTTTTTTTTTAAGTTCAAATCTGACCTCAGACACTTAGTGGATGTATGACCCTCGGCAAGTCACTTAACCCTGTTTGCTTTAGTTTTCTCATCTATAAAATAAACTGGAGAAGAAAAAGGCAAACTACTCCAGTATCTTTGCCAAGAAAACCCCAAACGGGGTCTCGAAGAGTTAGACTTAACAGCAACAGCAGCAGCGATGTAACAGGAACCTTCTAAGCACTGGAGATACCAAAAAAAAAAAAAAGAGAGAGAAAATCAGTCTCTGTTTGCAAGGCATGCAGTCTGATCACTATTTCTGATGTGACAATGAGCAAACAGCTAGGTACAAACAAGTTATACACAGGATAAACTGTAGGAAATTAATTGAGAGAAGGCACCAGAATTAAGGGGAATCAGGAAAGACTTCTTGTAGAAAGCGGGATTTAGCTAGGAATTGAAAGACAGGAAAGACAGGGAATATTTTATAATAATACTAAAAAAAAAAATAGGCTGGGTCGAGGCTGTGAAGGAATTTAAATGCCAAACAGATGAATTTATTTTTGATCTTAGAGTCTACAGGGAGTGAATGGAATTTATTGGGGGGTGTGTGTGTGTGTGTGTGTGCATGTGTGTGTGTGCACGCTCACCCACCCATGCATACTCATGATATGAACAGACCTACACTTTGGGAAAATCATTTTGGCAGCTGTAAGGAGAATGGACTGGAATGGGAAAGACTTGACGCAAGGAGTCCAATAATGAGGTATTATATAAAGGCATAGAGAGGGGGAGATCGGAAGTCAAAATCTTGGGGTAGAACATTTTTGAGTGATGATGAATCTAAGGTGTGCCTACCCTCATAGATGACTGAGTTACAGAGGAAATAGAAATCATCACAAGAGAGTTGACGAGGGTAATACACTGGAAGGCCAGGGTGTTCCAATGGTCGTTGATATGAATATTGAAGGCACTAAGGATGAGGGCAGCTATTGGAGTAGAGGGGAAGACTGTGATCAGTTACTGAAGTCATTGAAAAAAAGAGAGCGACCTGGTGCTAGGTATAAGATAACCGTAGGCATCTGAGAAGCATTATTTAATGTGAGAGAAATGATTATCAACAACCAATGATTTGGGGAGATCCAAAGATCCCTTTTTCTAAAGTCCTCATTTCAAAACTCAGTCTCTGAAGGTTAAATTAACTTTCCCTTCATTTGTGGTCAGACCTCACTCCACTTTACAAGGAATTTAATTTAATGTGGGGAAGCCTATTGGCTCTACACAGCTTTGGGTGGGGATCAATTCTTTGGCTAGTTTACCCAAGGCTGGCAATTTAGAAGTAGATGGCATCATCAAAATCCATTAGAATAGGCCCAGCCCTTCATTGTAATGTTCATTCTCTTTTATTATTTGTTAACCAATCAGAGTTGATTGACAGCCTCTGGAACATCCACTTTTCAAAGGTCATACTAGCCTTGAGCCTGCTGCCGCAGGGCTCTTTGGCATTCAAGATGCCACTGACCTCTCATTAAAATGCTAGCTTTATTTTTGAGCATTATTGATAAGATGGCTAATTACCCAGAAATTATGTCTCTTAAGCCTTTTAAACATCAGAAACGGATTGTTGTGACCTTCAAAGGAGCTGCTTAGTGATGGCAGCAGAGGCAAGGTCCAGAAGAGGAAATGGAGAGCTAGAAATATGCCGACTTCATTGGCCATTTTGTGTTGGGATCATGAGAGAAGGAGTGACCAACGTTGAAAAGCCTGGGATCTCCTGTCTCCCATGTGGAATCCCTTTATTTGACTCTCATAGAGAAAGGGAGAACAGAGCCTTCATGAGATTCAGTCACGTCCTAATGTGAAGGAAACCTCTGCAAACCTTGTTTTCCAAGTGGATAGAGTCCCTTCACAGCCCAGGGCCAATGGGAGCATTAATTTTTTTCCCCCTCCAATCGTGGGATATCCTTATTTTATTTTAATTCCAACATTTTAAAGATTTCTCTTAGCACCTTATAGAAGGGGACAATAAGGACAATATACCTCCTTTACATCAATCCATCACTTCCAAATTACCGCATGCCCTTAGCACCAACAGGCCTAATCCGTTTTTTCCTCCAATAAATCTTTAGAATGAAAAGATTTGGGGAAAGGCTATAGATAACTGAACCTCATAAAGTTTCATGGTACGAATGCATTCTCAATTCAAGTTGCAGAGATCCAGTTCATAAATCAATTTGTCTGGAGAGCTACAAGGTCTGTCTGGACTGAGAAATGCTGGAGTGCTTTGAAGGGGAGTTTCTGGGCACCTGGGGGATTTGACCACCTCTGTGGGGTGAGTCATCATGATAATAATTGATAAGGATTTGGTCCTGCAGTTTTCATTAGTGCTGATGGCGAACAGACATCAGGTGGAATCCACAACCTTCAGAGTGCTTGGGCTATTTACAGTCAGGCTGTGGGCGTGGTACAAAGAATTCGGGGTCATGGAATCACTGAATCCTAGGGAAGGAAAGGACCTCAGAGGTCACTCAATCTAACCGGTGTCAATGTAACAGGCACATGGAGTGCCTCATGCCTTTGTTTCAGCACATTTTATCATTGGCAGCTTTGGTCTCCCGGAGAAGGAATCTCCCCTCTGATCCTTCTTATCTGTGTGACCTTGGGTAAGTCACAACCTCTCAAGAATTCTGTTGTGCCACCTGTAAAATGAGGAGGTTGCACTCCATGTCCTCTAATGTTCCTTCCACGTCTAGACCCATGGGATCCCATGATCCCGTGATTAGCAACAATAATATCTTTAATTTATATAGAACATTATATATATTTTAAAGAGGATTGTGTTTACGGATCTACCCCAAGTATAAATTTAGCCTCTTGGTCTTAGTTGTGAGTTGTTGATCAGTTATTTCAGTTGTGTGCGACTCTTCATGATGCCATTTGGGATTTTCTTGGCAGAGATACTGGAATGGTTCACCATTTCCTTCTCTAGCTCATTTTACAGTTGAGGAAACTGAGGCAAACAGGGCTATGTGATTTGCCCAGGGTCACACAGCAAGTAAGTGTCTGAGGTCGGATTTGATTGAAAGATGAGACTTCCTGATTTCAGGCCTGGCTCTCTATCCGTTGCAGCATCACCTAACTGCCCCTTAGTTCTAGGGTGATTTATTTTTATTTTTTTGGGATGGATAGCCTTCCTATTTCCAAAAATGGTCCCATGTGAATGACATAATTATTAAACAACACTACTAAAAATGAAGTTGGAATAAAAACAGTTTAAGGAGAGAGAGAAATAGATTTTCTCATGCACAATGTCCATGGATATAAAGTTAGATGGGTTGTTAGAGGTCACGAGTCCGATTTGCTCATCTGTAAGATGAGAAAATGGAAGCCTAGGAGAATAAATTGATTTGACCAGAGTCACAAAGCAAGTGGTCCAAGTGAGATTTGAACAGAGGTCTTACAGACTTCAAGTCTAGCATTTTGTTTATTTAATCACACTGACTCTAATGTGTATTGGCGTGCTGGTGGTAGTAGTAGTAGTACTAGTAGTAGTAGTGGTAGTAGTAGCAGCAGTAGCAGCAGCAGCAGCAGCAGTAGTAGATTTTTCTTTGACAAGGAGTAGAAATCGAATTGGGAGTGGTGGTCGTGTGTGTGTGTGTGTGTGTGTGTGTGTGTGTGTGTTTGTCAGGAGGGTAATAGAACACCCCCTTCTGCTTTCTTTCAGAAAGTTACTGCTTACCACATTTCCTATTTTTTCATATGCTGTGTTTTGACTTTCAGTAATAAGCATGGTTCTCACACTCTTGTAATCTCAGTGGTGTAATTAAAATTTCGAAGTGATTGACAGAGCAAATACCTTGGCTAACAGACTCTTAATAAAAGTATTGTCATCCTCTGCCACAGCTGATGAGGTGAGAATTCTCATGGCTGAGGTTATTGGATTTTCTAATTCTCCCCCTCTTCCACTGAGAATCTGTGAATTCTGAGTTGTATTCTGTTGCAATTTGGAGACGCTCTTCAGTGAGTCAATGAGTTGCAACAATAACCCCTGACATTTACATAGTGTGTTAAGATTTATAGAGCACCACACATACATGATCTCATCTGATCTTCACAGAGACCCGGGAAGTCAGAGCTGAGCATTGTTACCCTCTTTTTATATGTGAAGAAATAGACTCTGGGCAGTTAAGGGATTTGAACATGGCCACATACCTAGCAAAGATCAAAACAGGGATGGTTTTCAAACCTGGGTCTCTTGTGACTCTTTGTTTACACCCCTTTCCACTCTACCACATTCCATCCTTATCACCTGTATCCCTTTTCATTCAGTCTTCAGCCAACATGACTTTCTTCCTATTCCTCATTGCACTGGATGTCCCTCAACCTCTCAAAATTCCTAGTTTCCTTAGAAGTTCAGCTTAAGTGTCACTTTCTGCAAGAAGCCTTTCCTGATATTCTGAGCTTCTAGTACCTTCCCTGTCCCTCCTCTTCTTTCTTCCTTCCCCTCCCTACCCTTCTACTGTCAAACACCCTTGTATTTATTTTGTCTCTAACTGTGTAGTGAATATGACCTGGGCTCACCATCCCAGAGTCAGTCTGACCATAGTGAGCTCCCTTGGGGCTCTAGCAGTACCCCCGAAAAGGTTAAGGGCTCCCCCTAAAACCTTTGTCTGAAGTCCCTTTTCTGGGTGAATCCCCCCATCCCTGCCCCAAGAGCTACCAGTAACTAATACCACAGTTCCATTGAACAGATTAACATCAATTAAGTCTCACAAAGAGATATTTATTTCAAAGACATGAGAAGAACTAGCACAAACATCCCCACTTGCCCCATTCCTTACACGTCAGCATCACATTGTCCCTTATACCATCTTGGTCTCTAGAAGGAGCTGGCTCAGATTGAATAAAATATCTACTTAGCCTTGGTCCCACTAAGTCCACGTCCTCATTACTGCCTGATGAGTTTTTTTTTCCTTAGCTACCACTGTTCAGGGGACCCTGTGTGACTCTAGGCAAGTCATTTAACCTCTATTTGCCTGTTTCCTCAGCTGTAAAATGGGGAAAATAATAGTCACGAGGATGAAATGAGATAATATTTCTAAAAAATGCTTAGCACAATGCCTGGCACATAGTGGGTACTATTTAAATGCCCCTTCCCTCCCCCCCACCAATATCAATCCTCAGTTGTTAGGGCATTAATATCCAGGTTGTTTGCAAACCCCAGCATGGACTCCAGACTTTGAGTGGCCCACTCTTCTGACTTTTCAAAACTCACAAGGTTGCAGCTCCAACTTAATCACCTTTATTTAAAGTGAAAGAACAATTACAAAAGATTGAGGCCTTCTATTTATGTGACCACACGTAGGACTTGGATGGAGAAAAGGTCTAAGCCTTCTTCCCTTTACAATACTGTCCCACCAGATGTCATCTAGCAAGAATAATTCAGCCAAAGAGAAGTCAATCCAAGAGAATGGGTCCAACCCAGAGAGATGCTAAAGTAGCCTATGCTTTTTTAAAGGCACCCACAGCTCGGGTTGCACAACTATATCTAGTCAAAGAGACTCCATCACACGGTTAGCAGACTGGAACTAGTTACAGAATTTCTATGCATGCTTCCAGATCTCTCCAAGGAACTTACATTGCACATTGTCAAGATTCTCCCACAAGTATACTAAACAGTCTCTTCCATGTAAGGAATTGCATCAGAGGCATTCTGGGCATGCTCAAGGGAACCTGTTACACCTACCCAGATACATGTGGTCTTCCTTAATAGACCAAGTTGCTTGGGGACAGGGAATGTTTAGTTTCTGCCTTTGTATCCTGGTGTTCAGCACAGTAGAGCAGCTAGGTGGCCCAGTGCATAAAGCACTGGACCTGGAGTCAGAAAGATCAGAGTTAAGATTTGACCTCAGACACTTACTAGCTGTGTGAACCCAGGCCAGTCACTTAACCCCTGCCTACATAAAGCTGAGGAAGAAAATGGCAAACCACTTCAGTATCTTTGCCGAGAAAACCCTGTGGACAATTTGTCTATGGGGTCACAAAGAGTCAAATGCGGCCAATTGAACGAACAACAATTTTAGCACAGTGCCTAACGTCTAGTTAGTACCTGATAAATGTTTATTGAATTGAATGAAATGAATTTCATCATCTCTAATTAGGCTGCTTTGTTAGACTGAGAGTCAGCCCAATATGGTATGCATTTAAAAACCACTGCTTTTAGGTGAAAAAAAATCTCTTAGATCCTGACTTTGAAACGTGCCATCACATCTCCATGACCAGGAATATTCCTGGCACCAGAAATATTGAAGAGACCTACCAAACAACTATTTGAAAGGAGAAAATTCAGAGTAAATCATCTGTGCATTTTGAATGGGCACTTCTAATTTTTATGTAGGCAACTTTTCAAGATCAACTCTGCAACGGTCCTTAGCGCTCTATGAATCTGTTCATGCAGTGGGGTTACCCCAGCCTCTTTGAACCTTAGCTCGAACAACAGAACATCTTTAGTAGAAGCAGGTCTACTCAGATTCCAAAATTCTACAACTGCCTGGATGGAACAGAGTATGGGACTTCAATTAAACTGCAAAGGGCTTTCTGTAAGCTAATGGTCCTGGTGTCGAGTAAGCACTTAATATGTACTTGTTGACTGTGGTAATTAGGCTTTCTGAAATGTTCATCACTTATGGTGAAAACTCATGGCCCATGAAATACGTGGTATCCAAGGCAAGCATATTCCCCCCGTTGTTCTGGGGGGCTGCGACCTCCCACTCCTCCCAGCAGAAGCCTTCGAGATTGAGATCTCCTTCTCACTCACTGGGACCACTAGCTGTGGCTTCCGGTAGACTGCCAGAAGTCTTTCCCGATCCCAACACTTGTTAGTATTCTCCTCTCCTCCAATTAGACTGTATTTATTTATCTGGATAAATGTTTATCTGTGCTGTGGTATGATTTTATGGGGATCCCCTGGGGCTGCCTGCTCCTCTGGTAATGTGCATGCTTCTTTGGGGCAGGGACGATGGGCTTTGTTTGGTTTTATTTTTTTTTATCTCTAGCTCCCGATGCAAGGCCTTGACACACAGCAGGGATTTAATAAATGCTGCTGAAATGAACTGATGATGTTTTTTGATCTTATATTATGTCTGCTTGCTGATATATACTTCCGCCTTCCCCCACTTGGAGAGGCATCCCTTATAACAAGGAATAAAAAAGAAAGAGGGAAAAGAACTATTTGGCAACATTGACCGATGTTCCAGGGGAGTCTGGTATTAAATATAGTGTTCATCCTCTGAGTTCTCCCCTCATGCAGAGGAAGGGAGGATGCACATATTCCTCCATTTCTTCTTCTGGATCATCGTTGCTTTTATCGTTTCACAGTTTTCCACATCGATTTTCTCAGTCATCTCTTAAACAGAAAGACCACCTACTCTTGTGTTGATGACAATCCCTTTCGGCCTGGCATCCTTCACAGGTTTGATCAGCGTGCTCTCTACATCTTTATGTGAGTTGTTGATAAAAATGTGGAACGGATTGGAGCTAAACATGGAGCTCCTTGGAGGAGGACTGGAATCCTCCCGCCAGGTCGACAGCCTTTGCATGTGCTTAGCAAAAAAGGTGAGGCTTGGTGGATTAATCCTGCAAGTCCTTATCGAATGTCAGAGATGTCGAATATCTGGGGGAGAAATGGAAAAAAAAAAACAACAACACAAAAATCCAGTGCCAGGAATCTAGAAAACTGTTTTTGTTTTTTCATTTTTTTTTTTAACAAGTTGTGTGTAGATCAGGCCTAAGCGATGTCAATATTCTCTTCTGTTCTCCCTTCCTGCCCTCTGAAAGATGGAATCCTTTTCTGTAAGCTTAGATCCTGTGCTTTCTCTTTGGAGCCACTGGCTTGACTGTGCCCGGGGAGGGAATGGGGAAGCGGGGCAGGGGGGAGGGAGTGGGGAAGCGGGGCAGGGGG
>NW_020954546.1:10206955-10240942 GCF_900497805.2 Vombatus ursinus | reverse complement strand
TGGGGAAGCGGGGCAGGGGGGAGGGAGTGGGGAAGCGGGGCAGGGGGGGAGGGAGTGGGGAAGCGGGGCAGGGGGGAGGGAGTGGGAAAAGGCAAGGGAATAAGCATTTACGTAGCACTCACTATGTGCCAGATGTCGTTGGATAAGACTATCCTGGTGCCAGCACAAGGCAGTGTGGTTGTCAGTCTCCTAGGGTCTTCCACCAAAAGTTCCAGGGGAAGGAAGGCGCTGACCCAGTGGCCGTGAGAATAGAAGGAGGGTTCTTCTCCTATTGACTCAGTGTCTTTCTATAGGTATTGGGGATACAGTGGTCCTCTTCGAGAGTGAAGGACAACACACACACACACACACACACACACAATGGGTACTGGGGACAGCCTTCAGGATTTGAGTCCCCAAAGGTTAATTTTAAGGAGCTTTAAAAACATTGTATTTTAAGAGATGGACAGTTAGGTGGCACCATAGTGCACAGAGCACCAGGCCTGGAGTCAGGAAAGCTCATCTTTCTGAGTTCAAATCTGGCCTCAGACGCTTACTAGCTGGGTGACCCTGGGCAAGTCACTTCACACTGTTTGTCTCAATTTCCTTATCTGTAAAATGAGCTGGAGAAGGAAATGGCAAACCATTCTAAGATCTCTGCCAAGAAAACCCCAAATGGGGTCATGGAGAGTTGGAAGTGATTGAAACACAACAGGGTCACAGATCTTAGACCTGGACGGGACCTGAGAGGCATCTAGAGCCCCCTCACTTTACAGATAATGAAACTGAGGCCCAGAGGGCTTAAAGTGACTTATTTGCTAAAGTTGTAAGGAGAGGAGCTGGGGTTTTTACCAACGTCCTCTGCCTCCAAATCAAGGGCTATTTCTACTCTACCAAACACCTATGTTTGAAGATGGACAAAAACAGGACACCATGTTTGAAAACAATAAATGGATTTAAATACATTGAGTGGTTAAAATTTGGTTTCATCCCAGGATAGCACTTCATATTTACATATCATTTGATGCATCAGACGCTTTCACATATATTCTCTCACATAGCACTCACAATCATCTCAATGCCTGGCATGTAGTAGGTGCTGAATAAATATTGATTGATTGATAGAGTAAGTATGGTAATTCCCCTTTTATAGTGAAGTGAGACTCAGAAAGAGTGTCTTTTCCAAGATCGGACAGCCAATGACCTGTCACATTCAGTAATTTAATCTATCAGTCAATAAATCTGATATGCCAGGCATTGTGCTAAGAACTGGGGATACAAAAAGAGATGAAAGCTAGTCCCTGTTCTCAAGGAGCTTACAATCTAATGTGGAAACAATATGCAAACAAATATATGCAAACACACATATGTACATAAGCTATATAGGATATCCTACAAAGGATAAATAGGAAATAACTAACAGAGGGAAGGCACTAGCATCAGAAGAGGTTGGGCAAGGGTTTCTATCAAAGATGAGATTTTTGTAAGGACTTGAAAGGGAGCAGCGAGGTGGTACAGTGGATAGAACACCAGCCTTGGAGTCAAGAAGACCTGTGTTCAAATGTGACTTCAGATACTTGACATTTACTAGCTGTGTGACCCTGGGCAAGTCACTTAATTTGGATGGCCCTGCAAAAAACAAAAACAAACAAATAAAAAACCCAAACAGGACTTAAAGGAAGTGTGGGAGATTCCTCCTGGTGAGTAATTCCCCCCTACAAATTCAGATTGGCACCTTCTCAGCTATTTATAGTCTTAAAGACTTGGTGGGAGGCGAGGGTAGCTCTGAGAGGTAAGTGACTCAAAGGCAGAAAGTGAACCAGACTCCTCCTGATTCGGGGGCCAGCTCTCCAGGTACGCCGTTACACTGCTTCTCATAAAGAGCTCTATGTAACCAGATTATTCCAATGGTAGATGATCCTAAAGAGACCTTCCCACTCTCACATACTGTGCTTCTATGAATTTGTAAATAAGATATGTGAATATAATTTCAATGTATATTTTAAATTACCCAAGATTCAATAATTTCTCAGAGGCATATATATTTACATATATATACACACACATCTACACTCACATATGCACATGTATATATGCATATACATATGTATATGTATGTATGTATATATGTTTATATGTCTATATAATATATAATTATGTTATAATATATAAATATGTTAGATAGTATCATTTGTATCTGAAATGTAATTCTATATTCTGATAGGGTCTGCCAATTGAAACAGTGATAAAGAACCTTAAATTCATAGTCTCTGGAAGAGATCTTAGAAATCCTCCTGTCCAACCTTCCATTGGAGATCTATAGTAATCCCTCTATAACTTTGACTAGGGAAAGTGTGTGTGTGTGTGTGTGTGTGTGTGTGTCAATGTGTCTGTGTGTCTGTGTGTCTGTGTAGAGGTAAGCCTTTGTATAGCACCAACTATGTGCTAAACACTTTTTATAAATATCACATTTGATTCTTACAACAGCACCCTGAGAGACAGGTACTATTATTATCTCCATTTTAGAGCTGAGGAAACTGAGGCAGACAAAGGTTAAGTGACTTTTTCAGGTCAGCTAGCAAGTGTCTGAGGCCGCATTCGAACTCAGGTCTTTTCTGACTCCAGGACCAGTGATCTATCTGCTGTGTCACCAGCTGCCTCTGGTAGGAATGGGGAGCAAAGTCATTTAGCCTCCATGTGAATGCTTCTGAGGATGGAGAACATGAGGCAATCCCTTCTGTTCCCCAAAAGCCACCATTATTAGCAAGTTCCTCCATCTCTTAAGCCCAAATCTCTCCTCCTTTGTATTGAACGTCATTGGCCCTAGCTCTGGAATGTAAGTCTTGTAACTTTGAAGTCTTGTAGAGAAAATTGATGGATTTGAGGGCACAGGTAGTATTTTAACATCTCTTCAAGTTGAAGTCCATGACTTTGGAAAAAAGAAAGAGGATTGAAAATGGGGCTCCTTTGACTGGAGCTGTGGTTTGTAATCAAAAAGCAGATACCCTTTGGTCTCTATTTAGCTTCTGGCTCCTCAACCTCCCACATTCTCTCCTGGGGGAGGTTCAACAGATAATTGAATGCTTGGGCAACTCAGCGATTCTCCAGGGGGAAGGTAGTCATTCTCTAGGACTGTATTTACTTACATTCTCCATCTGTACTCCATTTGGGAAAAAAAAAACAAAAAACATTTGTTATAGCTCTGAGAGAGTGAGTACATATGAAAATATAGGGTTTTGTTTTTTGACAGATGTAAAAATGGAGAACTGAAATGCAGTTTTGAAAATATTAACTGGCATTCCCCAAGTATGTGCCAACATTATGATTGCAGGCAGGCACACAAGGGTGTGCAATGTAAGTGTATGTATTAATGGTTAGCAGGTTGGGGGACGTTTCTGGTCATTAATATACATCTTAAGCATTAAGCTTTTAGTTTATGCAGAATTAGAGCAATGTTAGGGAGTCCTGCCCCATACCTTCTCAGCCTTATATTCTACACCTTGTATCTTCTAGGGTCTCCTTCTCCCCCTTCCCCCTCCCCATGATCTTGTAATTATGTGGCATATATTTGCAGGTCCTTATATTTGCACATATTTGCCTTCAAAAGAAGGTCAGGGAATGTTTTTTATTTTTTTTTAAATATCTCATATTTCTAGAACCTATTACAGTGCTTGGCACATGGGAGAGGGAAATTGGAACCAGTGATTTCATTGGGAAAGGAAACTCAGATGAGAAAATTTCCTGTCTCAATATACATCAGTATTTTCTCTGTACTGAATAGTCTTAGAGAGTAACTTACAACATTGAGAGGTAAAGTGATTTGCCTGAGGATACAAAGCTAGTATGTGTCAGAGGCAGGACCTCAACCCATGTCTTCTTGGCTCCAAGGCCATCTTTCTACCCATTATGTGATGTTGCCTGGCATATAATAGGAACTTAATAAATGTCCCTTGGTTGTTGATTGACTAGTAGCCACATTAGCCACACACCCCCAATACACTCCTAATATTTTCCTACTTACTTATCTTTACTCAACTGTTCTTTATGTCTGAGATGCCTCCCCTCTTCACCAGCTGGCCTCTGCTTATTGAATTCAAACTCATCCTTCAAAAATTCACTCAATTGCCACCTTTTTCTAGGAAGTGATTTCAGACAACTTTGACTCCCTCCCCATTTCACCCTCAGTTAGCAAAGACCTTGCCTTCTCCTGTTCTCAAAGATCTTATATTCTAATTCTAATTCCTTTAGATTGTAAGCTCCTCAAGGGCAAGGACTGTCTTTTACCTCTTTTTGTTTCCTCAGGGCTTAGCACAGTAGCTGGCACACAGTAGGCACTTAATAAATGGTTGTTAATTAATGAGGGAGACAGTAAGCATACAAACCAGACATAAAGGAGCAGTGTTTAGGAAGAAAGTAGGAACTTCAAGAAGTGAAGGTGAGGAGGGAGTACCTGCTGAGTATGGGGGCAACCAGTGCAAAGGCACCAGATGGGACAGGAGGCATTATGCATGAGGAAAAGGAAACATCCCAGTGTGGTGGTGGTGTTTGTCCTTCATTCTTGAAGAGGACCATGACATCAGGAGGATGTCATGACTTGCAAATGAATTGAATTTAAGTGAGGGAGGGCTGTGCAAAGTCATCAGCCTCACTCTCCCCTCCATAGCCATCTTGGTCCAGTGGCAAGACATAGATCAGGATGACCGTGTGAATGAACCACAAAGTACATGAAGGGGACTGGAGAGCTTGGAAGGGACAAGAGCTTTAAATGCCAAACAACCTTATATTTTATTCTGAAGGTAATAGGGAGCCACTGTCATTTATTGAATGGGGAGATAACATGGTCAGATCCACCCTTTAGGAAAATCACTTTGATAGCTGTGTAAAGGATAGAGCAGAGTAAGGGGAGACTTGAAACAGTTACCAGTTAGAAAGTGATTGCAGGAGTCTGAGTGAGGAGTTATAAAGGTTGGTACTAAGGTAGAGACTGTGTGAGTGGAAAGATGGAGCCAGACATGAGAGGTAGAGATAGAAATGTCAAGATATGGCAAATCATTGGATGTGTGAGGTGAGTAAGAGAGAGGAGTTGAGTTTGACACCACTGTTATAAACCTGGTTGACTAAAAAGGTGGTGGGTGCTCTCAATAATAGTAGGGATGTTTGGAAGAGGGGAGGGTGTTTGGGGAAAAAAATGAGTTTTGTTCTGGACATGCCTACAGAACATTGTTTTAAAGCACCTTAGGCAGTTGGATAATGTGGAACTGAAGCTCAGGAGAGAGACTGGGGCTGGATGTATAGATCTGGGCAGCGATGATAATTAAACCCATGGCAGTTGATAAGGTCACTAAATGAAAGACTGTTGAGAGAAAGGAGAAGAGAGGGTAATTGGCAGTGCCAAAGAATTCAAGAAGGATGAGAATTGAGAAGAGGCCATTAGAGTTTGGTAATTAAGAGGTCACTGGTCACTTCGCAGAGAGCAGGTCCAGTTGAATGTTGAGATCAGAAGCCAAGTTGCAAAGGGTTGAGAAGTGAGTGACTTGGCTAAGACAGGTATAGACAGTTGGTGAACACAGGTTAAAAAGTAGGTCACTCGACTCTCAGTCTAGTGCTCTTTGTGTTATATCCTGTGACCACATGGAGACTGAATACTTATCTGGACAATTTTCTCAAGCCACTAGATGGCACAATGGGTAGAGCACTAGACCTTAAGTAAGAAAGACCTCAGTTCAAATCTGCCCTCAAACACTTCCAGAAGTATGAATTTCTGGGTCATTCATAGATATCTCATAATTGATCTCATGGGAACAAATGAAACCATTAAGATTGGTGCCATGGCAGAGCCTTGTGAGACACCCATGGCTAGGTAATGGAAGGTGAATTTGTTGATTTAGAAGATGTGGTCAGACAGGTGGAAGAGGGCTGTGGGTAAGCAGTGTTGTGGTAGTTGAGGGAGAAGGGGATCACTAGTGGCAGAAGGGTAACGTTGGAGGACAGTATTCATGGTTTCATGGGATCCAATATGACAGTCAAACAATCAACTTATTTTCTATAATTTTTGATGTGAGGTTCTCTCTTACAGCAAGGGAGCTGAATAATTCAGTTCTTAAATCTGTTTTTGCATGGTAAATGATCTCAAAAGGCTTTTTGTGTACAACAAAGAGACTAACTGCCACATTTTTCTTACTCTTTATTGCTATCTTTAATTTTTGCCTCACTTTCATTTCTAGAGATGTTCTTCCCCCTCCAATGTCCAGTGAGCCATCCTTTGTAGCCAAGAAGAAAAACAAAGTTCTCTCTTACTTTTTGCTATGCATGTATTCCCCTCTTCATACCAGTACCTTCTCTGGACACTATCTCCAGTTTATCTCATATGCTGTCTCTCCTCTTAGACTATGAGCTCCTTGAGAGCAGGGACTGATTTTACCTTCCTTTGTATCCTCAGTGCTTACCAAGCTGCTTAGTACACAGTAGGTGTTTAATAAATGCTTGCTGATTCCTGTAGTTAATAGACTAGTTAATTATTGGCACTAGAAAAAGCCTTAGAGATGATGTAGTCCAACTCCCTTATTCATAGATGAGAAAACTGAAGAACAGAGAGGCTTGTAGATTTAGTAACGAAACAACAACAATAACAATAATAATAGGTAGCATTTCCTTACTATGTGCTGGGTACAGTGCTAAGTGCTTTACAATTATTATCTCACTTTATTCTTACAACAACCCTGGGAGATAGGTGCTATAATTATCCCCATTTTGCAGATGAGGAAACTGAGGCAAACAGTGGTTAAGTGACTTGCTCTGGATCACATAGCTATTAAGGGTCTGAGGCCAGATCTGAACTCCTGACTCCAGGTTGAAGACAGAGGGAAAGATAGAATGATAAAAAAGATTATGATCAAGCAAAGGAATCTCAGAATTTATAAACATTTAAATAAAACATTTATGGGTGATGGCAAGATTGAGGGTATGACCATCTCTTTGTGGAGCTGAGGTCAGGTAGAGGAGCAGGTCATGGGAAATGAGTAAGTTGAATGAATGGGTATTTAAGGGAGTACTGATATGTGTGTTGGAATTCCCCTAGTAAGAGGGTAGGAATTGGGGAGGAGAAAAAGACTGAGCCAGGTACTGAACTCATTGAAAAAGGAAGGAGAGTATTCTGGAGCTCGGTAGACAACGGCTACCAAAAACTGGGAACTTCAAAGTAAGGAGAGGTTATTGAATGACGGAGCTTGTAAGTGGTGATGGGTGGCAAGGAGTAATCCAACTCACCCACCATGAGCAGTGAATGTGTGTATGTGGGGGCAGGGGGAGGAAGTGGGGGAGTAGATGGTGGTATAAGTAAAATTATAAAATTATGTCTTTTTGATTAGTGTTAGGAGGATCAGTGGGATGGAGGGACAGGAAGAACATAGCTCAGCATGAGTGGAGAGGTAGCTTGTCTAAGCTAAATTATTGAGTACTTAATGACTTATGTCATGCTGTAGGATGGAGAATTTTCCTATTGACTTGTGATGGGGAGTGAAGCTGATTGGAGCAGTACGCCAACCTGCCTAACCAACAGTAGTCTGGACGCCTAAGGAACTGGACCTAGAAGCAACCAGAGTCTATCTGAACTGGGAAGTAAAGGTAACAACATGGCAGATTACATTTAGAAGATGGAGAAATCCCGTGGTTTAGCAGCATGGTTTTTGAACAATGCTCTGGGAGGCTGAGGACTGGATTAGAGTCCTAGCTAGCTCAGTGCAAACTTGGGTGGATCATTTCACCACCCCACATCTCAATTTCCCCATTTTCAAAATGTGGCTAGACTTCATATCTAAAGTAACCTCTAGTTTTTTATGTCTGTGAGTCTAAGGTGCAGGGTAAGTCCAGATAGGCTGACCTTCCATTCAACAACCATTTATAAAGTACCTGTTACGAGGGCTTCAACTCAGGAAGACCTAGGTTCAAATTTTGCTTTTGATACTACATGTATGGTCCTGGGTGAGTCACTTAAATTCAATTTCTCAAGCTACTCTTTAGGACTGATCTAGAGGGAAATAAAATGGCATGGTGGCAAGAGCCCTGGCTCTAGAGCCATAGGACCTGGGTTCAAACTCTGAGTCTGATGCTGACAACCAGGGACCTTGGGTAAGCCACTTATCATCTCTGGCCCTCAGTTTCCTCTTCTGTAAGAATGATGGGACTGGACTAGATAGTCTATGAGGTTCCTCCAAGTTCTAGATCTATTCATTTCCCAAGTTATAAGCCAGTTGCTATACGTGTTGCTGAAGAGAGTTTCACTCCTGGGAGTTCCCCAGGCTGATGAAGTCACAAATCATTTAGCGGATCACATATGTGCAAAAGGATTGTGCTAGTCCCTTGGGAAGACACACGAGATAAAGAGCTCAAGTGTCTGCCAGCCTGGTAAGGGAGGAAGAGAAAAGGCACACAGATAAATATAACACACATTAGTATGGGGTAAGTGTGCCAGAGAACTCTTTGCAAGGGTTATCTCCAAGGCATAAAGGATGTGGCAGATTCTCCTTCTTCTGCTTTTTCCTAAAAGGCCTTTAAATAAAACGTACCAGTCATTTGAAGAGCCATGATTCAGTGGTAACTCCACAGTAGGCACTAAATATGCAATAAATCTCATGCAATTAAGATGAGAATTACCAGAGGCAGCATGACGTGGTACAGGGGTTCTCAACTCAGGGTCCATGAACTTGTTTTTAAAAACAAGTGATAACTGTGTTTTATTTTATACTTTTAAAAAACGAATCTGAGAAGGGTCCATTGACTTCATTAGCCTGCCAAATGGTACCATGGCACAAACAAAGGCTAAGAACCCTTGACTTTGTTGACAGAAAGTCCCACCTCTGAGAGCTATGTGACAACAGATGAGTCATTTACCTCTAGGAAACTCATTATGGCTTCAAGTCCCAGAAATAGATAATGTAGGTTGGTAGAGAAAGTTGTAGCGTCGTAGTATGAGGACGTTTCTGTCCCAGGCTCAGATGATGTCATCAACAAAGTGGAAATGCCTCAAAAACGAGTTAACAATGCTTTCTTTCAGAAGTATGGATCTCTCTCTCTCTCTCTGTCTGTCCCTCTATCTCATACACACACACACACACACACACACACACACACACACACACACACACACGTGTCCCTCAGGGTTCTGTTCTGGGTCCTCTTCTTTTCTCCCTCTAGAGGACATCACTTGGTGATCTCATCAGCTCCCATGGATTCAGTTACCATTTCTATGCTAATGACTCTCAAATCTACCTTTCCTGGCCCAGCCTCTCTGCTAACCTCCAATCTCACATCTCCAGCTGCTTTCCAGACATCTCACACTAGATGTCCAGTAGACATCTTCATCTCGATATGTCTAAACTCCTCCTCAACATCCTCCTCCCCCATCCCCAATCTCTACCTTCACTATGACTGTGGAGAGTAAAACAAAACCATCTTCCCAGTCCTCAGGCTCCCAGCCTAGGAGTCATCCTGGACTCCTCACTATCTCTCACCCTCCAGCCTCTGTTTCCAAGCTATTGGCAAGGTTTTTTGATTTCACCCTTCTCTCTGACACTGGCCTCACTCCAGCGCTGTCCCTCACTGCCTCACACCTGGATTCTTACAATATCCTGGTGATGGGACTGTCTGCCTCAATTCTCTCCCCACTCCAATCCATTCTCCATTCAGTCACTAAAGTGATTTCCCTAAAGCACAGGTCTAATCATGTCACGCCCTTTTTCATTAAACTCCAATGACTCCGAATTGCCTCTAGGAGCAAATACAAAAGGCTCTGTTTGGCATTCAAGGCCCTTCGTAACCTAATTCCCTCCTCCCTCCTTACTCCACTACACGTGCTTGTTCCAGAGATACCGGCCTCTTGACTGTTCCTAGAACAAGACACTCCATCTGTAGGCTCCAGACATTCTCTCAGGCTGGCCCCCATGCCTGGAAAGACCTCCTTCAACCACTCTGACCACTGATCTCCTGGATACCTTTAATTCCCAACTAAAATTTCCCCTTCTACAGGAAGCCTTCCCCAACCCCTCTTAATTCCAGTGCCTTCCCTGTTAATTATCTCCTATTGTGGACACAGCTTTGCTATGTCCGTATTTGCTTGCCATTAGATTGTAAACTCCTTTAGGGCAGGGACTTTCTTTTGCCTCTTCTTGTATTCTCAGTGCATAGTCCAGTGCCTGGCACATAGTAGGTGCTTAATAAATATTGATTGATTGGACTTATTCAAGTCACTGCCTGATAAAGAGCAGAGCTTGGGAGGTCATCTGAGTAACTCCCACGAGAGACGTGCCTAGGAGAAGCTTCGTGACTATTCCCTCGAAGAGAAAGGACCCTGAGGATAGCCTTGACCACATGGGTTACCTACATGTGTGGCTCACTACTGTTGTACTCTCTGTTTGGGCCCAGTCTTCCCATGGACCCTCTACGCATTTATGGAAAAATACACTATGGGTGTATTGGGGATGAGAGGAAGATATTTTCTAGCTACTGTTCTGACTTTGCCATCTTAGGGAACACCTTCATTTTGATTTCTTTCTGCTGGCTGCCTCTCAATGGAAAGCATGCCATCGTGGCTTGTGAGTGATAGTTTTAGGAGGATAGCCCCACTGGGTATGCCCTAGGGGTCATGAGAAGGAAGGGAAGAAGAATGGTGTAGTCAGCATAGGGGTGATGGCTTGGGGAAAGAGATCGCAGAGCCAGCGCCTCTGGTAGCAGCTGATGTTTGGGAAGACTGCCGGTGTGGAGAGTTGGAGAGGTAGCCAAGAGTAGGGTGCTGCAATAGGGCAAGAGAGCTAGAACTGGAGGTGACCTTAGAGGTCAGCTAGTCCAGTCCCCTTATTTTTACAAATGAAGAACATGAAGCCCAAAGAGGTAAAGGGACTCTCTTTGCCCAAGATCTTACTAGTAATAAACTGCAGAATCAGAACTAGTTCAGACTTCAAGATGACCCCCCTAACCACTATATCACAGTGTCTCAGCTGGAAGCTCCCTACACTGATCAAATATAGAAAGAAAAAATAAAGGCAGAGGGTGGGAGGGGTCAGTAATACATCTGCCTTGGAAAGTCTACCATTTTTTTTTTTTTTTTGCTTTTTTGGTGACTTGCCCAGGGTCACACAGCTAGTGAGTGTCAAGTATCTGAGGACGTATTTGAACTCAGGTCCTCCTGACTCCAAGGCTGGAGCTCTATCCACCGCACCACCTAGCAGCCTCAAAGTCTGCCATTTTCATTCACCCCCAATTATACACATAAGAAAATTAATATAAACTTTCATTTATCTGTGAGCAGTATCTCCGATAAATAAGGCTAAATAAGGCTTAAGTCCTGTACACAGTTGGCTCATGGAATGAATCTACATAATTCTACCTAATGAGAAAGTTTTCCTGACTGCAACCTCTAAGCGTGTGTGTGCAATGTAAGTGAAATGAGACACACAATTTGTTTATTTTGAACTTTAAACAATAGCTTATTTGGGGGAATAAACCTTCTTTTGAGCCCTTCCTTATTCTCAAGGATAAACATTTGTAACAAAACTAAAAAAAAAAGTGGTTCAGTAAGATGAGGTTATTGGAAATGGGACTTGGTCCGTTTGGCTCACGGCATCGTGGTCCTAGAGCTGAAGGGCCTCAGAGACCACCCAATCTAACACCTTTATTTGACAAGTGAAAAAACCGAGGCTCAGGGAAGCTGAAGGAGTTGGCCCAGGCCAAACAGGTAGTGAGCAGTACATGTGCAGTTTGAACCCAGGTTTGGGTCGAAATCTTGCCCCTGTCACTATGCACAGGGTGTCACTTTAGGCAAATTACTGCACCACTATGGGCCTCAGTTTCCCCATTTGTAAAATAAGAGGGTCAAGGTGAGGACCTCTGAGATCCCCTTCTGGCTTCAGATGATTCCACAATGCATTAAGCTCACGCTATGGGGAACACTCTATCTACTACACCATGACTTTGTTGGAGGCATTCCTTCTACCAACATAACCCATGATCCAGCCACAGCTTACTAGGTGGTCTTTGGTAATTTGTTATCGCTCAGTTGTTTCAATTGTGTCCGACTCTTTGTGACCCCGTTTGGGGTTTTCTTGGCGAAGATACTGGAGTGGTTTGCCATTTTCTTCTCCAGCTCATTTTGCAGATGAGGAAACTGAGGCAAACAAAGTTAAGCGACTTGTTCAGGGTCACACAGCTAGTAAGTATCTGAGGCCAGATTTGAACCCAGGAAGATGAATCTTTCTGATTCCACCGTGCCACCTAGCTGCCCTTTGGTAGTTGCTGTGGCCAAAAAATTAATTTTCCTTCAATAAATTTTGTGATGGGGACTAAGCCTCTCCAAACTTGGGCTGGTCCTCAGTTTATGGACATTCAGTCCCTCATTGGGCCCATAGTTGGAGCCTTTCTGATTGAGTAGGACTTGCCAGAAGGAGCTCATGCAGAGCTGTCTTGGAACCAGAGCTCTACTCCATTTGGGTAGGGTTTGGGTGGAGGCCCCGGGACCTAGTGAGCACTTGCTAAATGTTTCCTTTGAATTGAATTGAACTAATTATAAGTTTCTAGTGGACAGGTCCCAGGTATTATTTGTCTTTGAATCTCCTTCAATGCGCAGAACAGTGCTTTGCATATTGTAGGACCTCATTAAGTGTTCGTTAAGTGTTGAAAGAATGACTCTCAGGAGAAACTGCAGGATTATTGGCAGCCGTCCCGTTTTCAGCTCCCCCCTTCCCAATTGTCCTTCTTGTTGCTTTGGTCTGTGGGCTGCTTTGTCCTCTCTCTGTTCCAGCCCAACTCTCAATTTTCTTGTGCCTGAGAAATTACTCAGAGCCTTTCTTTGATTTACTTCAGAGTTTTTCTTTGTCCTTTGTGTTTTAGGAGAAGCTGTTTTGCATAAACCCTTCTAAGCTGGGAGAAGTGGTTTCCCTAGGACTGGTTTGATCTGCTACCCAAAATTCTTAAAACATTTACAGAGGGCACCAGAATACCACCTCTTTCCAAAGCGTGCATAATTGAACATCTCTGCTTCCTAGGTCATTTCCATATTTTGGTATTCAGTGATTCACTCTTCCAGTATCCAGTTGTTTTTTTTATGAAAACATTTCTTCTGACATATCCCAACAGAGGATACTAGCACCCTGTAAAAGCCATTGGTGGCACCCATCCAGAAGCATGTATGGGTGATTAATTTATATAAATGTAACATTAAGAAACTGTATTAAAATGGATAATTTGGATAGCTCTTCTCAAAAAAATTTTTTTTCACAAGATGGTTCAAATATTTTTCACAGTAATTCTTCCATCCAAAAAAAAAAAAATAGGAGAAGTATTAAAAGGAGTGAGTTCATGCTTATTTTGAAAAGTGTACATCAACTTGAAGGTTACCTGGGAAGTAAGCAGAAGGCCAAGGTATAAAGACTGATAGAGAACACAGCATCTCCTGTGTTTCTTGGTTGCTATACACATTTATGGAAAGGGCCTTCCTTTCTAACAAATATCTCTGCTAGGGGTCTAATTTCCAACTCATACAGGCGTCCAATGGAAATATATGAGGCTGAAAGCCATTCTCTAAAAGATAAGTGTTTTAAAGACAATTCTCAAAAGAAAAATGTCAGACTAACAACAACTGCATGAAGCATTGCTCCAAATCACTAATAAGAAAAGAATTCTGAGGGTTCAGTCTTACTTCGAACAAATTGGCAAAGATGACAAAAGATGGGTATAGACAATGTTGGAGGGGTTGTGGAAAGACAGGCACACTAGCGCACTATTGTTAGAGCTGGAAATTGGTCCTTTCCATAGAAAAGAGAAATTCAGTCAATGTCTAGCAGACCATGCTGTTTCTTCATTCTGTTTTATGTGGGACACCATTTTTCAACTTGACTTTGTTTTTCATTTCAAATAAGCATATTTAATTAAATTAAATTATCTTACCTTAATTGAGTACATTAAGTTAATTTCTTACCATGATAATTCTTACCAGGCATATTATTTTTACCCATTGGTCTTAAAATTTATTTTTGAAGTCCTAGTAACTTATGAAGGCTTGCTACATAGGGGTGAATGGTTGTTTGTATAATAGCAGCATATGTTTATAGCCTTTGACTTTCTCTGCTTGGAGCTTGTATGGGCTAACTGACTTTAGCCCCCAAGACCTTTACCTTCCTCTCTTTATTAAGATCTTTGGATCATCAGTTCATAGGTTTAGAACTAAAAGGGATGCTGTCCATTTAATTTTACAAATGTGGAAACAAAGGTGATTAGCCAATGGTCATAGAGGTTAGTGGCAGACCTGGGATTTGGACCTGGATTCTCCAGTTCTAAATCTAGCTCTGAATTTTTATCTCAAAAACACTGAACCCTTAGACCTGCCTCTTCCCTGCACCGTCTTGGCCCCTTGAGTTCATTTACCTGTTATATTTTGATTCTAGGTAGCTGGATGGCTTCCTCTACTATTTCCACCATTGCTGGGAATCCTTTCCTAGCATCCTCTATCCCTTTGTACCTTCTCTCCTCTGTCTCTGCTCCACATAATGAAAAATTCAATTCAACAAACTTTTATTAAGTATCTTCAATATGCAAGGCACTATTTTTATTTGAATATATTGTTTAATTAAATTAAGCATTCAATTCAAAGTAAAGCAAGAAAATACAATTTCAGAAATAATATAGCATGGTAAGGTGGTTAGAAATAGAATGCAGTCTAGCATTGTCTAGTTGAAATTGCTCTACTTTTGGAATTAAGAAAAAACTGTTTTGGATCTCAGGTCCAAGACCTAGTACAATCCTGGATAAATTACTTGAGCTATCTGAGCGTTAGAGTTTGGCAATGACATGTGTGTCCCCCAGATTTGGTAAATAACTTCTAATGACTTGAGTGTGTCCCCCAACTTTGGTAAAAAATAATAAATTCTTGGCAGTGATGCTAGCTTTGATCTATAGTTTCCTTTCATCATAAGCTTTTATAATTGATCACCAATCAGAACTTAGATATAACATAAATATCTTTGGCCAAAACCATAAAGCCCACTGGAAGACCCATAAACCTGCTCCTGGCTCAAAACTAGGAAGTGTTGAATTTGTATATTCTAGCATGTCATGTGTAAGAACATTGCTGATTGGCAAAAACTTGTTACATTGTTACTTGGAGGGGACACATAGCTTCTGTCTAGGTAGAGAGGGAATCTTGTCATGAGCACAGTACAAGACATGTTTACCAGGACCTTTAGGAATAAGAGAGGTGGCAGCGTACCATCCACTCTAATAAACATAGATAACGGTAAATTGGTTTTACACATACGCCACGCATTTCAGGGAGGTAAATGTGATATGACTTAGCAACTGAATGGATTTGGGAGTAATGAAGGAGAGGGAAGAAGCTGAGATAACTTCAAGATAATGAACCTGAGTGACTGGAAAAATGGTGGTGCCCTTGATATAAATTAGGAAGTCTGGTTTCAGAGTGGTGGTGGTGGTGAGCAGATAATGAATTGCATTTTGAATGTATTAAGTTTGAGATGCCAATGGGACATAAGATCGAAGGGTCTATCAGGCAGTTAGCAATGTTGGTATTATAAGTTCACACGTATAGATACATATATGATTCAACTGGGCTCAGATTCACGACGAGTTGGATTCAAATCTTTATTTTGATATTTGCTTGCTTCTGATTGTGGACAAGTCATTTAATCCTCAGGCCTCAGGCAGCTCTTAGGACTTCTCTATCAAGCTATGTGATGGGCTATAGTCTGCCTCCCTGGAGGAAGGTCATAGATTCTACTAGTATTTGTACATGTTTATATTTGTGGGTCATTTCAACATATAGATGTTCATTATTATTACTTCTATAGAAGTGATTGTTAAAGTCATTTGAACAGGTGAGATATTTTTAAATTAAATTATATATTTTTAATTAATAAATAATATTTCCCCCTCCCACCACTCCTACTTTGGGGGAAAAAAAAGAAATAGAAAACTCATGCCAAATCTTCAGAATCAACGCATTTCTGCATTGGCTGCATCTAAAAAATGTGTCTCATTGTTCACCTGAGTCTACCCCTTCTCTGTCAAGAGATGGGTGAGATCAGCAAAGGAAAGAGTGTTTCAAGAGAAACAGAGAAGGTCCTAGAAAACTGTAAGAAACACCTGTGCTTGGGGGGTGTGAGACAAATAAATGAACGAATAAAAAACCCCACTTATTAATAAAGTTCTTCCTATGTTCCAGACACTGTGATAAGTTCTGGGGATACCCATATAAGGCATCAGGACTGTCTTTGCCTTCAAGATATTTACGTTCTAATGGGAGAGACAACACAAAATGTGGCTGAAGGTGTACCCAAGGCATCATGGTTTAAGTCACGTAGCATCTAGGAAACACCAGTCTTACCATGAGCTTTTGAAACTGTAAAACGGACAACAGACTCAAAAAGTGTCGCAATAAAAGCCTACCCTAAGACTGTTATGAGAAGATTAACACTTCATCAAAAGAGAGGGATGGGATTGAGAGGCTTTCTCAGAACATGCCACAGACAGGCAAAAACTCTAGAAACATTTCTTGGAAAAGCAGATTTGACTTTATTAGGTAACAGTAAAATCTGAAGGCAGGCACATGCCATTGGGTTTTTCTAATGTAACTGAAAGTTCTTTGCCTTCAGATGGAGCCCATGAAATGGCCATAATCCAAGTAGAATTCAAAGGCCCTCCCTGGGCAACTCGCACATGTGCTCAACCAATAATATGCCAATAAAAAAGCATTGAACAAATAGTCGAGTCATGTGGATTGGTTTATAAAAATGCTTAGGGTTTATGATGGGAATTCACGACCAGTTCATCACCAGAAATTAAGGTGAGTTATCATTAAAGATTCCAAGCTTAAGGATCGCTGTAAATTATGAAAGGAAATGATAGGAACTGTGTAATGCATCATTGCAAGCTGTAAAAATTTATCACCTACTGAATACCTAGCAAGACATGATCTATGGGCTAGATTAACCATTAGAAGCTTGCACTCTTTCACAAACTGAGAGGCAACAGATCCCCATACAACAATAGTACTAAACCAGTAAACTCAACCAGTAAACCATAGCATTATCATGGACCGATTCATTGCCCACAATTGCTGGGATAGAATATCAGTCCATTAAAAAATAAAACAGAATGAAACAAAAAAATCTTAAAAAACATATGTCATCATACCATATATTTACTGTCTTTAAGTTGCATGAAACAAAAAGCTTTTCTAATTATAGAGTCCGGGCAGAAGATATTAAAATAACATGTAAACAAGATGATTTATATGCCATCTCCCATTATCTTGTCTGCTCCTGGAATTGTCTCACAGATGCTTTAGATGAGCCTACAGAAGGTGAGTTTCTATCTCAATATTTAATTACAAAACAGTTATTTTCTCCATTTGGGCAATAGTTCTTGGAATATTAACTATAAGAGGATATTATGATAGGGACCTGTCCCAGTACAATTTCTAAAACAGAATTCCATCAAATTATGAGAACAAAATAATATCAAACCTTTTTATAACACTTCAAGATTTGCCTAGTGTTTTCTATATTTTGTCTTTTTTGACCTTCACAGCAATGCAGTGAGATACGTACTATTATTATCACCCTTTTGTAGGTGGGGAAACAGGCTGAGAGAGTTTAAGTGACTTACATGGCAACTAAGAGTCTGAGGTAGGATTTGAACTCTGGCCTACCTGACTGAATTAGGTATCCACTATGTCACCTAGTCACCTCATTAGGACAGTAGCAGAAATACTTTCAGGGGAGTTTGTAGTAAGCTACAGGCCAATAGCTTTGAAAGTCTGCATTTTCAAGAAATAACACTTCAGAATTCTAATTGTGATTTTAAGGAAGAAGGAAAGAAGGATGAAGGGATGGCAGAACACACAATTCAACACAAGGAACAACCTTAAAGAGTCAGGAATTTCATAAAACATTCACATCGTGGCAGACTCATTCTCCAGTGTTCCCTAACCTTTCCTCTCACTCTTACTAGTTTTGTAGATTTAGCACTCAAGTCTAGTCTACCCTCCTCACCTCACAGATAAAGAAACTGAGGTTCATAGAAGCTAATTGAAGTGCCCAAGGTTCCCCGGGTGGGAAGCAGAAGAGATAATCTCTATCCTTTTACTCATCAACTGTGGTATCATAGAACCCCAGAAGTGGAAGGAACCTTAGATGCCAAGCATGATCTTACTAACAAGATCAAACTCCAATGAAGCAGCTTGGAAAATGGTCATCTAGTCCCTCCCCCAATGCCCTAGGGGATCCCTCTCATGCCAGGGAATCCACTATCTCATGGAGTGATACCCATCATTACTGGACAGCTTTGTGTGTTGGGATATTCTCTTAGATTGAGCTGAAATTTGCTCTCCCTTAACTGACGTTAGTTCTAATTTTGTCCTTTGGAGCAACATAAAAGTGGTCCAGTCTTTCCACTTAACATATTTGAAGGTAAGTATTATGTCCCTCTCATGCCTTCTTCTGACTAAAGATTACTAATTCCTTCAATCTTTCTTAACACAACATAGATTTAAGTTCTCTTCCCATCCTGTTCCCCTTTCTCTGGACCCACTCTAGTTTGTCAATATCCTTTTAAAATATGGTGACTATAATTGAACAGAACATTCCCAGATGTGGTCTGATCAGGGCAGAATGTAGTAAGATTATTACCTCTCTTATTTTCAACACTCTATTTCTGTTAACACAGCCTAAGATTACATCAGTCTTTTTGGCTGCTATACCATATTGCTGATTCATGGAGGAGGTAATTAACTAAAATCCTCAAATCATTGTAAAATAAGAAAAATCATAAATGTAACATTTACAGAAAAAGAAAAGTTAACATTTAAAATATTCATGCAAATCTCCAGTGACCCTTTCCCCAAATTTGAACCATTTATATTTTAATTGGATAGATCCATTCCCCACCTTAAACCAATATTAGGCCATACATTTGAGAAAACAATATTTAAAGAAATTAACAAATAGACAATTATTCCAACCAGGGGTGGTTAACCTGCGGCCTTGAGGCCACATGTGGCCCTCTAGGTCCTTGGGTGTGGCCTTTTGACTGAGGTCAAGTTTTATAGAACAAATCCTTTTATTAAGTGGACCTCAAGGTCACAAGTTAACCACCCCTGTAAAACCACTGAATACGTTTTTTCTGTGTTACCTTCTGAATCCATCTGTGTCATTATTAGCCTCTAATAAATCTTCCCATCCTTTCCCATTTCTTTCCTTCCCTTTCCCCTCTCTCTTTTCCCCTTCCCTGTCCTGTCCTTGATTTTCCTTTACTCACCTTTCTCTTACTTTTTATTGATATTGGTCATTATTTTCATTTTTAGAATACAGCTCTTCTTCTTCTACTCAACTATCCCTTGTAACAATGAATAAAAAAATAAAGAAAAAATCACTTCACTAGAGCCAGCAGACACAACAACTAAAGCCTGACAGTATATTCAAGATGCCGCACCCATGGTCACCTACCACTGCAGAGAAGGGAGAGAGGTTCATTTTTTTTCAACCTTTTCTAGGGCAAAGCATGACTATTATAGTTACAAAGCCTTCAGTTTCAGTTTTTAAAAAAAGTCTTTCTATTTATGTTGTTATAATCATGGGTATTTTTTTCCTGATTTTTGCTTACCTCTCTGTGTCAGTCTATACGTCATGCCATGCTTCTAAGAACTCTTCATTATCACCTTTCTTATAGCCCAGTAATATTCTTACACTACAATTGGTTTAACTATTTCCCAATTGATGAGTATTTGTTTTGTTTCCTTTTCTTCGCTACCACAAAGAACATAATGTTATGAATATTTTTATGTATATGGGCTTTCTTCCTGCCTTTTACATCTTTGAGGTGTGTACTTAGCTTTGACATTTCTGGATGAAAGGATATGGACATGTTAGTCACTTTTTTGCATGATTCCAAATTGCTTTCCAGAATGGTTAGAAGAATTCACAGCTCTGTCAGTGTATTAGTACGCCTGTTTTCCCACATCCTCTTCACCATCAACTGTTCCCATATTTTGGCATCTTTGTCAATTTTCTGGGCTCGAAGTAAAATCTCAGAGTGGTTTTGACTTGCATTTCTTGTATTATTTGTGATTTGAAGAATTTATGTGTGTTTGAGTGGTGCTTAATAGTTCGCGGTTCTGAGAATTGTTGATATCTTTTCCCACTTAATCCGCTGGTAAATAGTTTTTGATGCTGCATACTTGCATTAATTCCCTGGGCATCTTGGATACCATAGCCTTACCAGAGATTTTTGATGCAGATTTTTTCCTCCATTCAACTCCTTTTCTTATTCTTGCTGCACTGATTTTGTTTCTGCATAAGTTTTTCCACTTCATATAATCAAAATTCTCTATTTAATCTTTTCTGAGCCTCTCTTTCTTATTTGGTTAAGAGCTCTCTATCTAGCCATCACTGTGAAAGGTATATGATCTGGTTATTATAAATGAAAGAATGAATGAAAGTTAAAACCACACAAATATAGAGGAGAATGAGACCACAGCTTATGGCCCCAAAGTTTATGTGCTATGCCTGGTCAGTTATATCATTTTGGATTTGGATTACCATTAGTTGACTTTGATTGCTTATAGCGTGACAATAGCTAAAAGGGCCTAATGATCCATATCAACTGTTTTGTCCCCGTACTATTGATAATGGCTGAGCCTCCTCCAGAGAGACAGTGTGATAGATCAGGACGAACACTGAATTTAGGGTTAAGAGGCTTGCGTTTGCATCCTGCCTCCCACCCTCCCTAGCTGAGTGACCATTGGCAATTTATTCAACATGTCTGGCCTTTAGTTTCCTTTTATGTACGTGAGGTGGTTGCACTAAATGACCTATTATTTGATCCCTCTCAGCTCTAATTGTCTATATTTCTACAAAGCCTATGGCTCTAGGAGCCTTGTATTCAGACCCAGACATTCCCACAAACTTGAATGGCTTTCATTTCAAGTATGTGTTGCTATGAGTAGTTACAGGGTCTCCTTAAAACCAAAGCAAATGCTTCCATCTTCAAGTCTTCAGCTGGGCCCCGGCCATCTGGTTTCCATGAAACAGCCCTTGCTCCAGATGATGTGCTGAAAGAAGTTCATTTTGTCAGCAGAACATCTGTGGCCCATAGCTGTATTGCACCATTCTGTTTCCCAAGAAAACAGACTTCCCCAATGCTATAGGTATGACTTTTCTAGAAAAGTTTCTTAGTCCATGAGAAGAGTTTCTTCAAGCTCCATGAAGTGTCTCTGTCTTTGAGTATTTTCTATGTGTGATGGACACATTCTTTTCCTCTGGTGGAAATCTTCTTTCCCAGGCACCCACTTCGACCAATGTCTTGAACCCCAGTTTCTGCAGTTTGTCAATGGGTCCCAGGGGAAGGGAAAGGGAAGTGGCAGGGTTATGAGGTCCCTTCCAGCTCTGATCTATGAACTTATGAGTTGTTCTGAGAATTCTGAAAAGCAACTCCAGGTAATGGAACCTCATGAAATCCTAATGGGAATGTTTTGCTCCAGACCTCACTATTCATCATTGTCTTATAAAGAACATTCTTGAGCATAAATCAAATTGAAAAGAGGTGCCCAAGGATCACAGAGATTGATAAACTACCTTGGGAATGAAGACATTTACCAATTAGCAGTGGCATTTATATTGCAGATGAAATTATAATCGTTAAACATTTGGAATTCAGAGTTTGATCTGGGAACAAAAACACGATTGCAGGGCTTATTAATTCAGTCTGTTTGGTACGATTTGAAACTTGTTGAAAGTTTGCCTTGTAATTCTTCTCAAGTTATTCATAATTTATTCCATGTGGCTAAGCCTTGTCTCCTTCCACTGTATCCTAAGCTTCTCCAGGCCAGGGACCTTCTCCTCCACTTAATAACAACAACAATAGCAGCTCTCATTTTTAGAATGAATTTGCAAATTGCTTTACATATATTATCTCATTGGATCTTCATGACTGCCCTGGGAGGTAGGTGCTATGACTATTCCCATTTTACTTATGAGGAAACAGAAGTGGTTAAATTGCCCAGGGTCATACAGCTAGGAAGCTTCCTAAGCAGGATTTGAACTCAGATCTTCCTGAGAACAACCCTCTGTCCAGTATGATAATCTGTCTCTACTGAGTGTGTGACCTTGGGTAATCTCACCTCTGCTTCTCTCTATAAAATAAGGTTTAACTAAATAATCTCTGCATTCTGTGATTCTATGAATTGATCCATCCATAGTATAGAATTAGGTATATTATATATGTATGTATATACATATATGTGTATATATACATACATATACATACACACACACATATGTCTCTCTGTGTATGTGTGTGTGTGTATGAAGGTGGGTAGGTGGCATAGTGGATAGGACTCTAGACCTGGAGTCAGGAAGAACTGAGTTCAAATATGATCTCAGATACTTACTAGTTATGTGACTCTGGGCAAGTCACTCAAACTCTACCTGCCTCAGTTTCCTTGTCTGTAAAATGGGAATGCTAATGGCACCTCCCTCCCATGGTTCTCATGAAGATCAAATGAGATATTTGTGAAGTGCTTTGCAAACCTTAAAGCTCTTTATAAATGCTGGCTATTGGTATATGCTTACATAAATAAGGATAGAGACCGGGCCTGTGATTTCATAGATGCAGGGAATTCCCAGGTGAAAAGACTCCCTCTGCCAGCCCAAGCCACGTGCTCTCTCTGCAACATACAGAAAGTGACTCTGAGAGTTTATGTAACTTGGCCAGAGTCACACATTTCAGGATGAGTCAGGAGCAGGGTCGAATCTAGGCCTTTTAGGAACTGTGGCCAGCCTGCGTTCCGCCATGCTGCCTGAAGTTATATATCTTCTTCTTCAAAGCATTTTATATCTATGATCTCATTTGGTCCTCTTAATGACTTTGAGATATAAATAGTGACCCTAGTTCTTGGCACCATCAAGTTTAAAGATAAGGATTTTGAGACACAGAGAAAAGACTTCCCCAACATTACACAGTTAGTAGATGAATTTAGGATTAGAAAGCAGGCCTCCTGGTTCCTTCTTTTTGCCACCTTGTACTGCCTGTAGATGTGTTTGGCAGACATTGAAGCACAGGGTTGACCATGGCACTCCCTGCATGGAGAGCGGGCCATCGCCAGTCATCTTAACTTATGTCTTGCTGCTGGACTCCAATGACTCTGGAGGAGAGAATGAGGCTGATTACTGCACAGCTCTGCCTCACTTCAATCCAATTCACTCGCAAGTCAAGATATCACCCTCCTGATGTCACTGGTCCTCTTCGAGAACAAAGGACGGACAATAGCAACAAAGACATGGAGAGAACTTTCCTCTCAAGCTTCCACATTGGTAGCATAATTATTGTGATTCCCATTTTGTAAAATCCAGAAGCTTCCTAAGACCTCCAGGATCAAATATGAAGTCTTCTGCTTAGCTTTCCAAGCCCTTCACAAGTTGGCTCTTTCTTATCATTACGGTCTTCTTAGACCTCCCTCCCCCAGTGTCTTCTGAAATCCAGCCACACTGGCTTCCTCGCTATTCCGTGTATTTTCATTGGCCGGAATGCCCTTCCTGCTCATCTCCTTCATTTCTGGGGTTCCCTGGCTTCCTTCTAGACTCAGCTCATAGCCCACCCCGCCTTTCCCAATTTCCCTTCTTTCTCCTCCCTCCTATAGGGCTTTCCCTCTGAGATTAGCCTCAATTTATCCTGTTCATATATTGTGTGTACAGTTCTTTGCATGCTGTCTCCCTCATTAGAATGTGAGCTCTTTGAGGGCAGAATGTGACTCTGGTCAAATTCCTTGTGCCTCATTTTCTTCATCTGTAAAATAAAGGGGGAAGGGGTTGGACTCAATGCCCTTAAAGGTATTTTCCACCTCTAAATCTATGATCCTATGACCTTCATTTTTTTATTATTCTAAAAATTGTCAGGTCATCGTGACATATATCTGTGTGTGTATGTATGTATATGGGTATATACATACCCATATACATACACACACACACACACATACATACAGATACACGTATACCCTCTTCAAAGAGATGAATTGGTTAACCAATCTCAATAATTTTTTTTTTTGGCTAGGCAATGGGGTTAAGTGACTTGCCTAGGGTCACATAGCAAGTAAATGTCAAGTGTCTGAGGCCGAGTTTGAACTCAGATCCTCATGAGTCCAGGGCTGGTGCCCTATCTACTGTACCACCTAGCTGCCCCTTCAATCATTTATTAAGTGATTGTAATGTGCTAGGCACTCTGCTAGGTGATGGGGATTCATAGACAAAAATAAAACATCCTTTGCCTCAGGGAGTTTCCATTCTACAGGGAGGAAAGGGAAGACAACATGTGCTCAAATAAATAGATATAAAATAGATACAAAATACATACAGGTTAATGGGGGACTCCAATAGCTGTGGGATTGGGATAGATTTAATATAGAAGGTGTCATCTGAGCTGAACTTTTTTTTTTAAAGCAATTGGGGTTAAGTGACTTGCCCAGGGTCACACAGCTAGTAAACGTCAAGTGTGATCTGAGACTGGATTTGAACTCAGGTCCTCCTGACTTTAGGGCTGGTGCTCTATCCACCGCACCACCTAGCTGCCCCCTCAGTTGAACTTTGAAGAACATTAGGGATGTGAAGAGGCAGACTTGAGGAGGGACTACATTCCAGGCCTGGTGGAGAGCCAATGGAAAGATACCGAGGGTAGACGTGGAATATCATATAAGCAAGGAACAGCAAGGGACAATCGTGGTCATGAGCAAATGTCTCCTTTGCCCACCTGACCCGTCAAAGTGGGATAATGAAATTCCCCCACTGGCTCTCTTTGGATCAGTTTTATCTTCCCTTCCACCAAAGGGAGTTAGTCATTCCTCAGTTTCCAAACGTTTTACCAAACCGTTGGCAGGATGGTCTGCCAGGAGCAGGAAGGTCAGTTACACATGAACCCATTATGGGACCCACAGTAGTCTTCTCCCTCTACTTGGCTCTCTGCCCTTTGCCTAAGTCTCCCCTCTGGAAACTGAGTCCTTGCCTTTATCACCAGGAGCTATTGCTTCACACTCACCCCATTGTAGCATCAGGTGCTTGCAGTCTTGTGGAGGTAAAACCAAGGTACTTAACTGGGGACCATTTGGGTTCTTTTGTATTTCTGGGGGGCCAAGGGCTCAGTGCTTCTATACATTGTCCTGGCATACCTGAATCTGGAGGAGCACAGAAAACGTAAAACGTTTCAGCACAAAATCTTTGAGGAGACATCAGTGCTTTGTATTAGCAACACAAACACAGCTCTATTTGCTAATGGCTAGAAATGAGGTAGAAACTCATCCTCATTAACGTCTGGGTATGCTTGTGAATAAGAAAACAGTGAATAATGTCTGGAATAATAGAATCAGAAGGGACCTTAGTGGAGTACAACTCGTACCTGCTTCAGAATCCCCTGCAACCTCCCAGCTTAGTCGTGGCTCTTCATTTCTGCCGACTTTTCAATCGTTGGGTCGGAAGGGACCGCAGAGACCACCCGGTCCACCTTTTCATCTTGTCATTTTACGTTGTTATTTTATAGATGAAGAAACAGAGGCTCAGAGAGATTGTGATTTAAAATCATAGGATCCTGGCTCCAGAGACAGATGGAATCTCAGAGGCCAAATAGCCCCATCCCCTTCGTATTACAGATGAGGAAACTGAGGCCCAAGGAGGTAAAGTGATTTAAAATTATAGGATCATAGATCTATCAATCAATCAACAAACATTTATTAAGCACTTATCCTGTGATAGACAACGGAATTCAGTTCAGATGTTTTCAGTTGTATCTGATTCTCCGTAACTCCATTTGGTATTTTCTTGGCAAAGATACTGGAACGGTTTTGTCATTTCCTTCTCCAGCTCATTTTATAGATGAGGAAACTGAGGCAAACAGGGTGAAGTGACTTGCTCAGGGTCATACAGCTGGTAAGTATCTGGGGCCGGATTTGAACTCAGGAAGATGAGTCTTCCTTACTTCAGGCATTCTATCCATTGCACCACTCAGCTGCCCCATAGAAAATGGAGACACAGATACCAGAATATCAATATAAATATAAAATGACAGTACAAAAAAAATAAAAAAATAAAAATGACACTGAAAATAAGAGTTACGAAGTACCGTGTTCAGAGACAGTGCTTGGAGGTGGGGGAGGTGGAGGGTTATGGTTAGATCTCTAACCTTCATAGATCAATTAACTGGAAACGGTTGGGACCTCAGAGGCCATACAGTACAATTCCTCCATTTTTACAGACAAAGAAACCGAGGCCCAGGGAAATTAAGTGACTTGTCAGTGTTCATCAGCATCAGAGGAGGGATTTGAACTCAGGTCTTCTGCCCTGAGCATGAGTACTCTTCCCTCTGGACAACATTGCCTCCTGTTAGCTACTGCTGAACTCTCCTATTTACAAGCTGTGCAACCTGAACCAGTCATTTAGACTTCGTGAGCCTCAGTTTCTGCATCGGTAAAATGGCAATATTAACCCTTGCATGGTCTTCCCGATACAGTTTTCTTGAGGAAAACTCTGTATTGATGGGAATTGCTATAATTGTGGCTGCTATTGCTATATTGGGTCTCAAGGGAAGACAGATAGAAAACACATGCCCGTGATGAAAACCCAGTGCTTGAGAGGAGACTAGAACTTAATAAAACAAAGAGTTTTTATAGTCTAATGGTAAAAATAAAAAAAACATTTTTCATCATTAAAAATACGTAACCTCTCTGCAGAGGCAACTGGTGCAATGCAGGGCTTTCCAGCCGAGGGTGTGTGCGGCTCATAGAGGCTACAAGAAGCCTGTCTGGGAGGGGGACCACAAATACTTGATCATTAACTTTATGACTCCATCAACATTAGTTATTCTCTTTAGATGAGCATATGCCTGGTAAACCTTAGACTTTATCTCCTTTTATGTTGAATAGGAAGGTGGGAAAGTTTTACTGAAAGCAAAGGAGTATGACCACCAGAAAAAAAAAAAGATTGGGAACTTTTATGCATAATGGAGAGAAAGCCAGTCTCACAGTCAGAATGTTATAGTTAGACTTAAGTCCCATCTTTGACACATATTGACCATAAGACCCTGGGCGAGTCACTTAGCCCCTTCTTGCCTCAGTTTACTCATCTGTGAAATGGGAGTAATAATAGCAACCACATCCCATGTTTGTTGTGAAGATAATATGTCAAATATTTTTAAAGCACTCTGCAAACCTAACCACACTTTCTAGGTGCTGGCTGTTATTAGGTAACTCTTATTTTCACTGTCATTTTACGTTTATATTGATATTCTGGTATCTGTGTCTCCGTTTTCTAAGGGGCAGCTGAGTGGTGTAATGGATAGAGTGCCTGGAGTCAGGAAGACACCTCTTCCTGAGTTCAAATCAGGCCCCAGACACTTACTAGCTGTGTGACCCTGAGCAAGTCACTTCACCCTGTTTGCCTCAGTTTCCTCATCTGTAAAATGAGCTGGAGAAGGAAATGGCAATGGAGCTGATCTGCACCAGGAATGAGAGTATCCATGAAGATACAGCTCTTGTTAGAAAACCAAACCAAGCTATCTTTCAAGCAGAACCAACAGAAAAATGAGTCACGATAGTCAATGATAGTGAATGGAGGAATTTTTAAAGTACTTGTTGAGTGCATAGCAGCTACTTTTTGAGTCACTGAAATCTTTGGATTGTACAGAGAGGTTTGTGTGGAATATCATTATCTCCCCCCAAGGAGATTCCAAAGTAGCTGAAAGTTCAAGACCAGAAGCCAGGACCATTTGAATGTATTACTGGGTTTTTTAAGGCACTGCCCAATTTCTTGACACTTTTGTGGCAAGTTGCAAAATAGCATTTCACTGGACATGAGTGTGGCTGAGAGAAGGTCGCGGAACATGAGATAAGGTCTCAGGTCTTCTCCATCACTTACCTCAATGTCTGCTGGGACGGGCTAAAGGTGAGCAGAATAATGATAAATATCAGACAGGAGAGATCTGGCCTCAGAGCGTCTTAATCAGTAACAGCCCAGAGGAGGTGAGTGTAGATAACCCTGACCCCCAGCTGGTCTTTCAGGTTATTTGTCCATTCTGGGACTGTCCCCTGGCATGCAGGGGAATGAGGAACCTTGTGTGCTCTGCAGGTAATGGCGCTGGGAACGATGTTGATTACGTGTACCCTCTGAAGAAGCGTGGGATTCAGTGCTGTTTAGATTGAGATATTAAGGAGAAATCAGTCAACACACATTTATTAGGGGCTTACTATGTGCTAGGCACAGAGCTAAGGGCTGGGGATAAAAAGAAAGGGAAAAAGGCAATCCAAAGACATTTAAAAATCTTGAAATACTGTATTATCGAGGTCTAGGAGAACTAAATCATCAATTGCCTCCCTGACTCTAGCATTTCTTCTCTCTAATCTATCCTGTGAGAGCAGCTAGGTGGTGCAGCAGATAGAGCGCCAGTCCTGGAGTCAGGAAGACTCATCTTCCTGAGTTCAAATCTGACCTCAGACACTTACCAGCTAGGTGACCCTGAGCAAGTCACTTCACCCTGGTTGCTTCAGTTTCCTCATCTGTAAAATGAGCTGGAGAAGGAAATGACAAAACCATTCCAGTATCTTTGCCAAGAAAACCCCAAATAGGGTCACAGAAAGTTGGACTGAATGATGGAAATCATTGAACAACAATGTGTCCTGCAAATCACTGCTAGGCTAACTTTCCTTAATATGCCACTTTCATCACATCCCTCCTTAGTTCAATAATCATTGGTGATTCTTTGTTTTCCCAAATCATCAAATGTCAAAGCCTCTGGCATTCACAGCCTCCACAACCCGATCTTCCACTATCTAACTTTGTTTCCCAATATTCCCCAACATGTGACTTATTGCGATGAGAGAACACTGGCCATGGAGAGCCTGGGGTCAGTGGCCACCCCTGTCACTTACTATCTATGGAACTTTGGGTAACTCACAGCCTTCCTGGGCCTCAGTTTTCTCATCTGTAAAATGAGAGGGTTGGACTGGTTGGTCTCTGAGGTACCCTTCAGCACTACATTTATGAGTTGATGACCTTCTTTGGGGGTTTCCATATCTGTAAATGAAGGGGTTGGCCTACATGGCTTCCGAGGTCCCTTTGAGCTCTGAGTCAATCATCCTCTGTTCTAGTTTTCTCTTTCTTAGGTGGAAGATGGATGGGACTCTTTCTTCTTGTCTCTCAGAGGACAGAATGCGGAGCAGTAGGAAAGTAAATTCTGACTCAATGCAACAAGCATTTCTTTCTGGTACTTAGGATTACATGACTAACTTAGGGTCACACAGCTAATACTGAGGCTGGATTTGAACTCGGGTCTTCCTGACTACAGGGCAGGTGTTCTATCCACTTTGCCACCTAGGTTTGACTTTTGTTATAAGGTGATGCCTCTGCCTTTTAGTATGCTGTCCAAATTTGCCCTAGCTTTCATTCCAAGGAGCAAGTGTCTTTTAATTTCATGGTGGGAGTCACCGTCTTGCAGTGATCTTTGAGCCCGAGGGCATAAAATCTGACACTGTGTCCATTTCTTTTCTCTCTGTATGCCAGGAAGTGATAAGACCAGTTGCCAAGATCTTATTATTATTTTTTTTTGGTGTTAAACTTCAAGCCGGCTTTTACACTTCCCTCTTTCACCCTCATCAAGAGTCTCCTTAATTCCTCTCCACTTTGCATATCTGAGATTGTTGACATTTCTCCCAGCATCCATCTCTTTCTTGTTTCCCAAAGCTCTCCAGGTCTTTGGACTTCTAATCCACCTGCCTCCCTTATCACAATGTGCTGCCTTGAATTTCTGCAATTGTATAATGAGGCTGAACTTGGCATCTGACACTGTATCTTCCTGCTGATAGAGTGCTGGACCTAGAGTCAGGAAAACCTGGACACTCCAATCCCATTCCTAACATTGACTAACCTCTCCAGCATTTACCTTACAGGACTACTTGAATGCCATAAAGTGTCTTAAAGTGTTTTCAAAGCTCAAAACACTCTAGAAACATCAGTTATTGTTATTACTGCTATTATCATCACTGCCATCATCGTCATCATGATTAGAAGACCATCAGATGCCTCAAACATCACTTTATAAATTCTTTCTTCTCTGATGCCTTCATTCCTTTTCACATCTTGTTGAACTAAGTGGGAGAAAATCATGAAACCATGCTGCTTGGGTCTACAAATTTATGTTCTGTAACCTCAGTTGGACTCTTACTGCAGCAAGGCAATTCTTTTATACTTCATTAATTGACTCACTATCTCACTCACCATAGTGACTTTTCAGAATCTTTTCATCTCTACTCAGATCTCTCTTGGCTCCCCTTTCCCCCATCCTCTCAGCTAAAAACTTTGTCTCACATTTTACTAAAAAAAGAGGCCATTTCAGTGAACATATATTAAGTAATTATTATGTGCCAGGCTAATAGCTGGGGATACACATAAGAAAAAGAAAGATAGTCCCTACCCTCAAGGAGTTTATAGTCTAATGGGAGAAGAAAACGTGCAAAAGGAGTGGGGACACCATAGGGCATCTTGTTGCGTGGAGTTGGAACCAAGCAGAGCTACAGGTAGAAAGCGAATTTGGCAATGTCTTCCCTTCCTCCTCATCTCCCATCACTCATGGGCCTTCTCCCACTTGTCTCACAAGAAGAGGTAGCCTTTTTCTTTGACAAGGGGAGCCCTCTAGATGTACTTCTCTTTTCTCAACTCCTTGAACAATTTGTGCAGTCAATGAATACTCAGTCAATGTTGTTGTTCATCCTTCGTTTTTGAAGAGGACATCACCGGGTATTGTCTTGACTAGCATGTGAATTGGATTTAAGTGAGACACAGTTACACAAAGTCATCAGCCTCCCCTTCTCTCACAGAGTCCAATGGCAAGACGAAAGTCAAGATGACTGGTGATGGCCCATGATGCAGTGGATGACCTTGTTGTCTTTAGTATCTGACTGAACTCTGAGCACTCTACAGGGCCTGCTTCAGCCACCTTCACGGCCGTTGAAACAAATTGTTCTCACTAGCCCATTTTGAGGGGTGGGGGAAATTTCCTGACTCCTATCCTAACTCAGTCAATAAAAATTTATTAAGCATTTTTAAGTATGATTTAATATAATAAAATTTTATTAAACCCCTACTATGCATCAGGCTGTGTGTTAAGCAGGATCATAAGTCAGATTAGGTGATTCCTACCCTTTTGTCTTTTCCCTAATTGTTTCACGTGTATGAGTCTTATAACTCCAACTAGATTGAAATCTTTCACTTCCGTGATGCCTATATTAAGGCCACGAACACAGTTATTCAATAAATACATGTTTGCTTGAACAGTGTCAGATTAAGATCGGATCCACTGTCATCTAATAAGCCCTGCTTGTATGTCAAGACACTGGTTTAATGTTAGAGGCAAACGGACTACCTGGTTTCTGAGCCTCGGAGTTTCTCTGTCCTGTTCTTTTAAGTAAACACACATTCTTAGCTTGTCATTGATGGTGCTTGGAAGGTGAGGGCTCATGGTACTCTGTGGTACCAGAAGGGCCTTGAGAGCCCGCCTACTCCAACCCCTCATTCTGTGGATGAAGAAGTGAAGCATTACGGGTTACTGAGTTAGGGTCGGGAAGGCCTGGATTCAAATCTCACCTCACTTACTAGCTGTGTGACTCTGGGCAAATTACTTAACCTCTGTCTGCCTCAGTTTGCTCATCTGTAAAATGAGGGCTGTGGGACTGGTTGCCTATGGTTGCTTTCAGCTTTAAGTTTATGATTCTGTGAAACTGAGGCCAAAGGAGGTTAATTACTCAGGGTCCTAAATCTAGAAGGGAAAGAACTTCAGAGGTGATCTATTCCAATCCTCCTCCCCACCCCCACCAGATTACAGATTGGGAAACTGGGTACCAGTAAGGCTAAATGATTTATTTGGTCAAGGCCACACAGGTAGTGAAAAACAGATCCAGGATTTGAACTCGGGTCCTATGACCACAAGCACATCCGTCTTTGCATTGTTGAATGCAGGCAAGTGTGGATCCCTTCATGGTTGGGACTCCAATCTCTTAAGAAAGATTTGTATCCTGAGGGGTTTTCTGAAAACATTGCTGGGACCAACAAAGAAGAACTATTTCTATACCAGGTTTTGACAGATGCTATTATTTATAGAATGTATAAAGAATGGAAAACCAAGATGAAAATGAACTATGTCTCTCTTTTCATCAAATCAGCTCAAGCAAATTGACTTAAATTATTCAACGAATGGAGGGTTTTACCTGTATCTAGTAGAATCTAATCTGTAGTGTCTAGCTCTTTTTATTAAAATGAAATTAAAAGTTAATGCATTAATTAAAGAACCTCAGGAATTTACATATGAATAGCTTGCCTCTTCCATTAATTTTCTCTTAAAAAAATTTCTTCAGACCAGTAATTTCACCAGGATAGGGAAGCCCCAGAGAGGAAATTCATTCTACCCATGCAGATCACCACTTGCTCTGCAACTTATAGCCTTAGAGAGCTGTCTGCAACACTGAGAGGTTGAGACACTTGATTAGTGTCACACAGCCAGGATGCCAGAGATGGGTCTCGAACTCAAGTTTTCTTGTTTTTAAGGATGAATCTTTGTCCACTACTCCATGCTGCCCCTCATCCATTTTCCTATTCTTCTGAATTCTCCCCCTTCTGGATTTCAGAGTCTACTTTCCAAACATGAAAGAGACGTCTCTGCCTCCCTGTCCCCATATTTTCCCCTGACTAGGGCTGTGTACATTTGGTAAGAACAGAGGTTGCTGCATGATTCTAAGAATTCTGGGATTCATGTGCTGTGGTCTGGTCCTGTTTCAGACCGCACCAGGAAACCAAATGATCTTGGTGACTGTTTCTGCTCCTGAAAGCATCAAGCAGGGATGTTCTCTCTTCTCTTTTTCTCTGCTCAGTTAACCTCAGACCTTCTGGAGGTTTTGATGAGTGTTACGTGATGTTCTGAGCATGCTAATGTAGAGAGAGTTCTTCCACTCCTTTTCCATTTACTCCCCCTTAGAATGAAAAAAAAATCCCTAGGTATGCTGGGTGATCATTAGGTAATTTGAGCCTTCCCCTCCAGTTAACAGCATTTTTTAAAAACAAGTGTGACTGGAGAGATATATGACCAGGAAGGGAGGTGGACAGGTCATAACAGTGGGAGTTGAAAGCTACTGATGGACAGTTCACAAGCTGCATTGGCATTGACTCAATGTCAAGGCTCTTAGAATGTTAGACAGATCCTCCTCTGGAAGACTGTTGGAAGGACGTGGCTGAAATCCACACACAATGAAAATGCATGGATGTGTTTTGGTCTACACTAGTGGAGGAAATAGTTACATTGATTAGGTGGTGAATGGCTCAAAGCCACTCACTTGGAGCCAGGAAGACCCAGATTCAGATCCTGCCTCAGACATTTACTAGCTGTGTGACCTTGGGCAAGTCACACAATCTCTCTCTCTCTGCTTCTATTTCCTCACCTATTAAATGAAGGTTAAGTGGACTCAATGGCCTTTATGGTCACTTTCAGATCTTAATCTATGATCCATTATATGGAAAAAAATGAGAGGAGAGGTCATTGTCAACAAGTCTAGAAGCCACAACTGCTCGATCATCTGTTGCTATCGTTTCACGTCTACAAATCCCTTGAATAACTCGTGATTTCTTTTGGGGTGGGTTACCTCTCCTCAGACACAGGTGAGACACAGGTCTCAACACTACTATGTCCCAGGACCAAATGAGATGTTTGTGAAGTGCTTAAAACTGTTCCTGGCACATAGTAGGTGCTATGTTAATTTTAGTTATTACTGTTGTTGTTATTAGGAGGAGGAGGAGGAGGAGGAGGAGTTGTATTTGTAGTAATGGTAATAGTAGTAGGAGTAGTAATAGGAGCAGGGGTAGTAATGGGGGAGAAAAAGGAGTAGTAGGAGTAGTAGTACTAATAGTAATAGCAAAAGGAGTAGTAATA
>NW_020954546.1:10172120-10205381 GCF_900497805.2 Vombatus ursinus | reverse complement strand
CTTCTTCTTCTTCTTCTTCTTCTTCTTCTTCTTCTTCTTCTTCTTCTTCTCTTTCTTCTTCTTCTTCCTCTCTCTGTCCCTATCAGTCTCTCTCTCTCTCTCCAGGATAGACGGTGCTTGGAGGATAGTTAGCCAGAAAATAATGCTTTAGAGGTTTAAGAATAAGAAGCCAGAGTTGCCTTCATAACATATGACAGTGTATTTTCTAAAATAAATTTAATATACCCTATTACCTTCCCTATCATTTGATAAGATCAAATATTTAGGCATTTTTCCTTCAAAAAATTTTGTAACACAGCCAGGTAGTTGCTGTGAATTACCCAAAATAACTGCATCAAATGTTTTATGATGAAAAGGCTGAGCCATCTACTTTGAGAATATCAGAAACAGCTAGTGTCTGCAGCCGACTCGAGGCCCCTGTTACCGTGGAGAGCAGTGTGGATCACAGGAGCCTAGCTCTACAGCTTGAGGGTCCGTCAGACACCCGACCCCTCATTTTATAGTTTAGGAGACTCCAAGGAGTTGTGACTTATAATCATAAGATTTTAAATAGAGATCTAGGAAGGACTTCAGATGCCATCTGGTCTCATCCACTCATTTTACAGTTAAGGAAACTGAGACACCAAGAGGACATGTGGATTTCCCAAGGCCCTCAAGGTAGTAAGTGCCAGAGCCAGAATGTGCACTCAGGTTCTCTGACTTGAAATCCAGCACTCATCACACTGCACTTTCTCAATCTCAACATGTCCAAACAGAACTCATCATCTATATTGGCAAACTTCCCCCTCTTCCCAATTTCCCTGTGACTGTCAAAGGCACCAATGTTCTTCCAGGCACCCAGGATCACAACCTCACCGTCATCTTCGATTCCTCATCTTCCCTCTGCCCACAGGTCCAATCCATTGCCAATCTTGTCACTCTTACTTTCCCAACCTATCTCCTCTATGTCTCCTTTTCTGTAGTCACAGCCTGGATCGGACCCTCATCATCTCTCACATGGACTATTTCAGCAGTCTCCTCATTGACCTCCCCGCCTCATCTCTCCCCACTCCTCTCTAGAATCTGCCCAGTTGCCAAAGGCATTTTTTCTAAACTAGAGGTTTGCCCAAGTCATCCCCTTACCCAATAAATGCCAGCAGTTCTCTGCTATCTCCAGGAACAAATATAAAGTGCTCGAACACTTTAATTTCTTGACAGCCTTCTTACACTGTTTCCCTTCACACATTCTATAATCCATCTACACTTAGCACACACAATGCTCCATCTCTCAACTCCTTATTTTGTGCATTTGAGTTGATTATCCCCCTAACCTAGAATGCTGTGATGGCTTACTTCCCTAACTTCCTTCAGGACTCAGCTCAGACCCCATCCTCTGCAGGGGGCCTTTGCCAGCCCTTCACCACTAAAGTTACCACAAATCTGCTCTGCATGTACCTCAAATGTACCCGACTATTTATATGTTACCTCACCTTTTAGAATAGGACCTCTTTAACCCATTAAAATTATTTTTTTTATTTATTTCAATTAGCAAAAATAGATTTTTCTTCTCCCCACATGAAAAAGAAACCATTAATAAATATGCATAGTAAAGCAAAACAAATTCCCACATTGGCCGTGTCCAAAAAATATATGTCCCATTCTGTACCCTATCACCACTGCAGGAGTTCAGCCACATGCGTCATCATTGGTCTTCTGGAATCATAATTCATCAGTTTGACCCTTTTTTTAAAACCTTTTTTGTATCCCCAGCACTTAGCACAGTGCCTGGCACATAGCAAGTATTTACCGAATGCTAGTTGACTGATTGACTGGCCTGACGTCACCATGCTGCTTCACTGTAGGCATCTGCCCAGTGGAGAAGGATTTACAGGAAGCTGGTGATTCTTACTAGCCACAGAGCCCCAGGCATGGAAACACACATGCTCTAGGAGAAAGCAAACTAAGTAAATTTATCCAAACTCATAGCCTTGTAGCTTATCTCCAGTCCTGGTAGTCTGCCTCGAGACCGTGTCTCTTTTCTCACTCCTTGGACTTGATTCTCAATCTGTTCTGAACTCGCTTCTCCTTTGAACTCCTCCTTCCACCTCTGGGCTTCCAGATCCCTGACCTGTCTCCCTGTTATTAACTCTGACTTCATCAAAGGATGCTTTTGGTTCCTAGTTGGGGGATCTCTTGGCTATGGCTTTCATCATTGCCTAGTCTGGGGGGCTTTATTTATGTCATTGAACCTCATGCTCAGAATATTCCCACCCTTGATTCTCCCCTCCCCCCTTAAACAAAACAGTGAGAATCAATACAGAAGTGAGTTTTATGGTCGTCTATCCTAACCTTTTGGCCAACTAGGCCATGTAGTGGATAGAGTTTTGGGTCTGGAGTTGGAAAGATTCATCTTCTTGAGTTCAAATCTGGCCTTAGATACTTACTAGTTGTGCAACTCTGGGTAAGTCACTCAGCCCTGTTTGTCTCAGTTTCCTCGTCCATAAAATGGGCTGGAAAGAAAATGGCAAGAAAACCCCAAATGGGTCATGAAGAATCAGATATGACTGAAAACAACTGAACCTGAATTCTAACCTTTTACTCTGCATCAGACTCCCTTCCGCTTCTCTGATAGGGGAGGGTGCATTTAGCATCTGCTTACCTCCATGTCACTGAAGGTAGAAGACGGAGGAGAAGGCTCTCTATTTACGTCAAAGCTTCATATTAAATCTATAAACATCCTGCTTTTTATTTTTAAGGAGTAAGACTTAGGATCACAGCTCTGTAAGGGTCCTCATAGGCCATCTAGTCCATTCCTTTTATTTTACAGATGAGGAAACTGAGGAACATGGAAGTTAAATGATTTGCAAAGGTCACACAAGTAGTGTTGGAGACAGAATCTGAACTCGGGTCCTCTGACTCCCCTGCGCTCCAGTGCCTCCTTTATGTTTGGTGTTTTGCCAGGATTTATGTAGCAGGGCTAAGATTTCAGTCTTTGGTATTTGGATGTTCAAAAAACACACTTGAAGTCAAACTGTCCTCCTCTTGAAGAAAGGATGTGTAATGTAATTAATACAGTAACTAACTGGCCCTTTCCCTCCTCTCCCTCTGCCACCACATTATCCCTTTTTTTGTACTTTGGTACTCCTACTCATCAATTTTCCTGTGTCCAGGACCTCTCACCTCTAGCCCATTCTTCACATCTCTTCACTATCACAAAGTTATATCTGTAACATAGATGTAACATCCCTCCCCCTCACTCCCAACTCAGAAAGCTTACGAGGCTCCCCGTTGCCTACAAGAGGAGGCAGCTAGGTGGCATAGTGGACGGAATGCCAGGCCTGAAGTCAGAAAGACCTGAGTTCAAATCTAGCTTCAGACATTTACTAGCTGTATGACCCTGGGTAAGTCACTTAACCTCTGTTTGCCTTAATCTACTGGAGAAGGAAATGACAAACCACTCCAGTATCTTTGCCAAGAAAACCCAATGGACAGTATGGTCCATGAGGTCACAAAGAATTGCACATGACTAAACAATAAAATTTACCTACAAGGTAAAAATCAAACTCTTTTGATCTGACATTGAAGACCTCTCCATAATATGGCTTTCTTCTAGCTCCTCAGCCTTATTTCACAGTAAAAAATTTTTATTGGAACTTTTTATTTTTATTTTTCTATCACCTATTTTTCCTGACATAATCCTTCCTTTCCTCTACCTACCAGAGTCATTCCTCATAACAAAGAATAAAGCCAATTAAAAAAATAAGCAAAATGAAGCCATAAACCACCATAAACAAAACCTAGCATCATATTCCGTGTTTCATGCCCATACCTGCCTGCCTCTACAAAGAAGGGAGGGAGATTCATTCCCATATCTCTTCTTTGGGGTCAAGTTTTCTCATTATGATTTCATAGCATTCTCTTGTTTGATTTTGCTGTTTTTTTCCTATTTGCATTATTGTAGCCATTATGTGTATTGTCGACCTGGTTCTGCTAATTTCAATTTATTTCAATTCATTGAGGTCTCCCTGTGATTTTTGTATTCATCATAATTATGGTTTCTTACAACACAGTAATATTCCATTAGATGCTTGTACTACAACTTGTTTAGCTACTCCCTGACCAATGGGCATCAACATTTTCCCCGGCTACCACAAAAGGGGCTGCTGTGAATACTTTGGTGTATGTGGTGAATATCATATTTCATCTAGGCTTTCTTATTGCCTTGTATTGGTACTTGCTACATATTTGTTGAATTATATTGAATTTGACTATATCAGGATAAAAATTAGGGGGAGCATATAAACCATGTGATTTGCCCTCAGTTCTGGGCCTCCCTTCTCTCCCCAGGCTCTTGTTTTTCATAAGAACTGCTCTATATGACAGGACCAAATTTCAGAAAAATATTACAGAGGAAAGAGATGTCATAAATTCAGTCACACTGAGTCATTGGGGACTTAAGAGAGACGCAGTGCAGTATGGGGGCACAGGCACTAGATTTGGATTCAGGTTATAGCTCCACTATAGACCAGCAAGGTGACCTTGGGCAAAGTGTTTCATATCTTGGTGCCTCAGTTTCCTCATCTGGAAAATGGGGAAAATACTATTCAGTGCTATCCAACTCACAGTAAGGAAATTACTTTGTGGAATGAGAAATATTTTCACATAGATGAGAGCTATTTGAAATAATGTCTTCCCTTTCCCATGATGATTTCTTATTTTTAAAAAATGAGCGTGGAGAGGGTAAGGCTAAGTCCAAAGAAATGAAGTTCACTATGATGGGACCAAATTCCCATGAAACAGAATGTAAGCTCCTTGAGGTCAGGGATTGTTTCATTTCCATTTCTCTATGTATCTATCTATTCAATAATTTATTTATATACTTATCTATCTTTCTATTCATCTATTTATCTGTCTATCCATTAATTTATTTATTTATTCATCTATGTATGTATTAATTTATCTGTACTTATCTATCTAGTCATTCATCTATTTATCTATCCATTAATTTACCTATTTGTCTATCTGTGTATCTATCTATTCATTAATTTATCTATCTATCCATTCATCTATTTATTCACTTATTCATTTATCTATCTATCCATCCATGCATCCATCCACCCATCTATCTATCTATCTATCTATCTATCTATCTATCTATCTATCTATCTAACTATCTATCTATCTATCCAGTCTTTGTATTCATATTAGTGGTAGGGATTGGTCCTATGACTTCATTGATATAGGGAACTTCCAGGTGAGGAAACTTCCTTTATCTCCACACATGAACAATTTTTCTATTATTTATAGTTTTCTAGAGTTGTCTAGAGCATGGAGGGTTGAAATGACTTGCTGAGAGGTGCAGCTAGAGTTTATCAGGGGTGGCAATTGAATATTGGTCTTGCTGATTTTGAGACTGACTCTTCACTAAACCATCATCTCTCTTTAGCACAGTAGACATTAAATACATGCTCATTAACTGATTGATAAGAGGATTCCATCCCTTGTTGGAAGAGGAGTTTTTGCCTGAAATTAGATGGGGAGAGGAGCAAGGCATTTCCAATCATGCTGTTTAACACTCCACATAACACTGACCGTGACTAAGGTTTCATGGCTCCTCTCTCCTTTGTGAATGCAAAGATATTTTTGGGTAAATCAGAATGAGCACATATTCTAGTTGTGTTTGAGTCCAACATGGTGTTCATGGCTTTATAGGATCAGAACTGTAGATCTGGAGGGACATTGGGGGCTACTGAATTCTGCCTCTTCATTTTATAGATGAAGAAACTGAGGTTCAGAGAGTTCATGGGATAATAGATAATAGGATTATGGGATCATAGATTACATGAAGTGGGTAGTACCAATACTATTATGGAGTAGATTAGTTGAACAGGCCCGATAAAGAAAAATCAGAAATAATTTTAAAGAGCTCTAATCTATACATTTGTGTTTAATAAATCTGAGGATATGAATTATTTGGGTAAGAACTCTTCATTTAACAAGAATTGCTGAGAAAACTGGAAATCATTTTGACAGAGTTAGGTTTGGACCAACATCTTACACCTTTTTCCTCAATAAACTCAAATTGGATATAAGACTTGAATACTAAAAAGTTCACAGCTTTTTTTTTTTAAAGAAGATAACCAAAGCAATGCAATTTATTTTGAAAGAACACTGAATTTCGAGTCAGAGGACCTGTGTTTGCTTCCCAACTATGTCATGCTTAGCTGTGTGACCTTGGACAAATCACTTAACCACCCTTCATTCCCTCTTCTGTATGATGATAATAGTTCACTACTTATCTCCTAGGCCTGTCATAAAGAAAACACTACATAAATAATACACATAATAGGAATAGTACATATATTAGAAATAGTATACATATATCAGAAATATTACATATAAAATAGTGCATATATTAGAAATATTACATATATTAGGATAAGAATATTACATATATTAGGAATAGTACATATAGTAGGAATAGTACATATCTTAGGAATAGTACATATATTATAAATATTACAGGGGGCAGCTAGGTGGCACAGTGGATAGAGTACCGGCCCTGAAATCAGGAGGACTTGAGTTCAAATCTGGCCTCAGACCAAACACTTGATACTTACTAACCCTGGGCAAGTCACTTAACCCTATTCCCCCCCCCCAAATATTACATATATTAGGAATAGTACATATGTTAGAAATAATACATATGGTAGAACTACAGTTATTTCCCCCATTTAACAGATTATGTATATTATTATATTATATATTGTTATTATATTATTATTAGTATATTATATATATATTATTAGCTAGAGCTAGAAAGGACCTCACTGGTCCTCTTCAAAAATCAAGGGTGAACAATAACAGAAAGGATCTCAGGAGTCATTTAATTCAGCATCTTATTTTATAGATGAGGAAGCTGGACTCTGGGATATTAAATGATTCTCCAAGGTTACAAAGGCAGTAAACTTCAGAGGGAGGGTTTGAACGCGGGTCCTCGGACTCCAGAACCTGGGTTTTTCCCATTGTATTAAGACAAAGAAACTGAGGCTCAAAGATGAAGTCATTTGACCCGGTCACAGGGTTGGCAAATGGTGGAATTGCTCTCAATTCCTATGATTCTACAGTATCAGGAGAAAAGGGCCAGACGATCAATTAGCAAGAATTTATCAAGTGCCTGTTATATGTCAGGCCCAATGAGAGGTGCTAGGGATACAGGGACAAAAATGCAAAAAGCCTATTTTAAAATGTAGTCATAGCAATAGCTGTTGAAAGGCCTTATTATAGACAAAATATAAAATATCCCCCAGTTCTGATCCTCCCCCCCTCAACCTCTACAAGCTCATTTCCTTCCAAGCTCTAACAAAGGGTAATGGCCGCAATTGGGCTGATGCCACCTGCCTCCCAGCATTGCTCTGGGACTTGATAAATGTTGTAGAAATTACAATTACTCTTAATATTGTAATAAAATAGAATGGGAAAAAATGGCCCGTTCTTTGTAGAGGGGCCACCGCTGAAAGGGAGATTGATCACTGGGTGTTAATGCCATATGGCTCTTGCACAACTTCATCATACATGTGTCATTTTAGGGACAGATGATTCACGAGGTTGAGATGTGGGAGAATAATGATGCATTTAGTGGGTTCGCATAAAAAATAAATGGCTCCCATATCATACATAGTAATTTTCTGTTTTTCTTAATTCATTTTCTTTATAGTCTAATGGGAGGGTTTTGTCCAGGTCTGCAGGGCAGGACTATGCTTTCCAGCTCACTGGTCAGTAGGGAAGGGATGAGGGAGAGGATAGGCAGACTGATAATGAGCAACAAACCCATGCAGCCAGGGCTGGGGAAGTTTTACTGGGTAAGTAGAAAGTTGGAGAGAGGTCACTGAATGGGCTAAAGTCAACAAGTGATCTGAGTCACTGTCCAGGTCATTTTTTTGGTGCGGGCAGGAAGGACACGAAGGCATTTGGATAAAGACAGTCTTAACAGAAGACGCAAAAGCTAAGCCTGTGGTAAAGGCCCTTTTGTAACAGGTTGTCAGGTACATGGAGACAAGGAGCAGTGAAGAGGAGTAAACTGTTCCGAATGGGTGTCCAACACCCATTTGGGATATCTTGTCTGCTACAGTGGGAGATGAGTTCTTAGGATGGGGAGGTAGAATTTTGTAGGAGGGACAGCATGGCGGAAGGAGCAGATGACTAGATGAAATCAGAAGGCCTTTGTTCATTTAGATTGGGGCCCTATGTGGGCTGGGCAAGTCCCTTCAGAAGAGGAGTCATTTAATTAACATTTGTTGATTGATTGTAGTTTAAGGAGTGATGGGAAGATTTTTAAAACCTGTTTGATTCTATGACACAGTACAAGTACTGGAGGTTATGATCATGATTCAGCAGTGTGTGTGCCTGAATAATGGCTGCTGAGCCCCACTCCCATCCATAATGTGCCATCCACAATGGGGTAAGGGGAAGCTTGTGACCCCAATATGTGATAGGGTTATGATGGGTGCTTAATCTCTAGTGCCATTAGATAGAGGGGGAATGACAGGAGATCCAAAAAGAGGTGCTCAGTCCTCACTCTCCTCTCACTCATTCCCAATGTCCTCAGAGGATGACTCTTATATGTGATACTACTTAACCGCTTGTGGTGTCCACAGTTATTGGTACCAGGTGAAATTGCAAGGAAACCTGCTAATGTTGGCCCAATGTTCCAAATAGAATATTTTCACAAAGGTACCTGAGCTCATACACATCTAGACATGTGATACTAAGTGGTTCAAGAGTAGATAGTGGTGAATTGAAGAATGCAGGAGTTGTTAGTAGTCTGAATTCAACAGCGGTCCCTTTGACATATACCTATGTCTTGCCATTTGTGTGTACCATGTTCCTTTTGGGGGATAACTGATAATTAAGTGTCCCAGGTCATTCAGTATGGGAAGAATCCCTCTTTCAATGTCAAACCCTCTTGTATAGGATAATTCAGGTTCAGGTTCCACTGAGTTCCTTGGGTTCACTGGAGTTTCTGGTGGCTGGCCTAGTGAGAGTCACAGAATCATCACTTAGTTGTGGCACTGCCACTGAGTAGTGGAGCTATGTCTTTATTCCAAAGCATTGCCAAATGAGAGCTGCCAGGATTCTGGTAAGTGTTTGATTCAACAAGTACAAATTTACTGTGGATTACAACTTAGAACTTTTAGAAGGTTCATGGATTCAAGGGAAGTGTTGAGTTACTGGTATAAAGAAAGGAATTGGTCTGCTGTAGCACCTCTTTTGGCAAAATCCATTGGATGGCTCATCAAAGGCTGCCAGAACTTCTTCACTGAGTTACTTCAATGGTTCAGTAGGAGACTTCATAAAGTGGGATATAGCTCACTGAGTGACAGATAAAGGATGTAGTACATTAGTCCTGTGCCATTCGGCTCAACATTTTTATAGATGACTAAGATAAAGGGTCTGGAATAAAAAGACTCATCTTCCTGAGTTCAAATCCAGCCTCAGATACTTACTAGCTGTGTAGCACTGGGCAAGTCACTTAACCCTGTTTGCCTCAGTTTCCTCATCTGTAAAATGAGCTGGAGAAGGAAATGGCAAACTACTTCAGTATCTTTGTCAAGAAAACCCAAATGGGGTCATGAAGAGTCAGAAACAACTGAAAAATGACTAAACAAAGATAAAAGCATGTTTGACAAATTTCTAGGTCACATCAAAGTTGGAGAAATAGCTAACATGTCAGATCATAGAGTCTGGATCCAAAAGTTCTTGGGAGGCCAGATTATATATTGAATAGAACTCAATTTAAAAGGGAAAATGTAAAGTTCTGCACTTGAGTTCAAAAAATCAACTTCACATATAATGTGATAAACATCTGGGAGTTTTAATGGACTGTTTGCCACAGGAGTTTTCCAGAGAAAGGAGTGAGGCTTGATCTCACTTTCAGCCAGTGTGGAGAATAAGGATAATGTTACATAGACTTGCATGGAATGCCGGAGAGTTGTGTTTCTGCCAAAGTCAAGTAACTATTATTTATATTCAATGTGTAGGTTGGTATCTCTCTTAGAAGAAAATATCAAGGCTCTCAAGGAAGGCTTCTCTCCTCCAGAGGTTATCAGGGAGAACAATGTATTCTTTTAGATAAATGGAAGAAGGGTTTAATTACAAAGACAAAAATAAAACATCTGAAGTGATAGGAAAAAAGTGAGATGGAAAGAGACAGATAGAGAAGGAAAGAGAGAGAGAGAGAGAGAGAGAGAGAGAGAGAGAGAGAGAGAGAGAAAATAAATACAAATTCACAGGTTAGTTAGGGAGGGAGGACACTAGCAGTTGGGGGAAATCAGGAAAGGCTTTGTGTCCTAGGCAATGATAACTTTTAAAGGATTAGAGGATTCTGTGATGTGGAGGTGAGGAGGGAGTGCATTCCAGATGTAGGGGGTAGCCAGTAGAAAGGCATGGGAATGGTAGATGCTGTATCATGTGTGAGGAACAGAAAGAAGTCCAGTTAGCTGGATCATTAAGTATAGGAAGGAGAATGATGTCCAGTGAGGCTGGAAACATGAGTTGGGACTAAGTTGGGAAGAACTTTAAAGTTTAACAGAAGCATTTATATTTTTCCTAAAGACAATAAAGAGCCCCTGGAGTTAGCTGAGAAGGGGACTGATACATTGTCACATCCTCTATTGAAGACAGCACTTTGGAAGCAGGAAATGGACTGAAGCACAAAAAGACTTGAAGCAGGGAGATTAATTAGGAGGCTGTTGAACTAATCTGAGTGACAGGTGATAAGGACCTGAACTGAGGGGGTGGCAGTGTGAGCAGAGAGAAGGGAGACAACTTAGGACATGACATGGTGTTAGAAATAGCAAGAGTTGATAGCTGATTGGCTGTATGGAGTGAGGGAGAGTGAGGAGTCTAGACAATTCCAAAGTAATGAACCTAGGATATTGGAAATGATGGTAGTACCTTTGACATAAATAGGAAGGTTTAGAAGGGGGAGAGGTATTTTTTTTTGTTATTTTGATTTTTTTTTGGAAAAGATAATGAGTTCAGTTTAGTTCATGTTGAGTTTGAAATCTCACAGACATCCAGTTTCAAATATCCAATAGAGAGTTGGTAACATGAGATTAAAGCTCAGAAGAGAGTCTGGTGCTGGATTTATTGATCCAGGTGTTAGCTGAATAGAGACAAGAATTAAACCTGTGGGAACTGATGCAGTTATTGAGAAACTATATAGAAAGAAGAGAAGAGGTCATAAGATTGAGCTATACTCACACGCATAGACATAGATGTGATATGGATGATGAACCAGGAAAAGAAGCAAAGGCAATCAGACAGGTAGGAGAAGAAGCAGGACAGAGTAGCTTCACAAAAAGCCTGTGAGGAGAGAGTATCCAGGAGGCCAGTGCAGTCAACAGTGTCAAATGAGGCAGAGGGCTGGGACAGGATGAGAACTGAGAAAAGACCAACAGATAATGGCAATTAAGAAATTACAGCTAAATTTGGAGAGAAGAGTTTCAGTTGAATAACGAGGTTAGAAACAATATCGCAAAGGATGGAGGAAGGAGTGAGAGGAGAGGAAGTGGTGAGAGAGAGGCTGATGGCTTTTTCTAGATTAGCTAAGAATGGGATGAAATATATGGGATGACAGCCTGAGAGGACAGTGGGGTCTGGTTAAAAGTTTTAAGGAAGGATGAGTCTTGGAAATGTTTGAAGTGAGTAGAAGAGGAAATAGTAGATAAATGTTGAAGATTTTAGAACTGAAGGATGAAATGAGGGCAATCACCCACCAAACATGGATATCTATTCTGTATCTATATTCTGTATATTCTGTGCATGTTATCTCCTTGGATAGAATGTAGACTCCTTGAGGTCAGGGATGGTTTCATTTTGGTCTTTATATTTGCAGCACCTAACACAGTGCCTGGCACATAGCATGTGCTTAATAAATCCTCAATTGATTGATTACTGAGTAGCTACCTCCTGTTGTAGGGCATGAGATTTCTCTTCCACTAATTCTTTTTTTTTTCCTCAATGACTTATTTCTGACACATATACAAAGAAAACTCAAAATCTTATAATTTTGTTGAAATGAGTGGTTCTGGGAATTGTAAACCTCAGTTAATATAATTGCTTGTTTTCCTCCATAATCTCTGTGCATTGACCAAATTGGCTCCAAATGTGCTGTCAGCGCTATACTCATGTCATCGATAGATTTACCCTTCATTTTACATACGAGGAAACGGAAGGCCAGAGAACAGAAGGGACTTCCTCAGGTCATACAATTAAGTAGCCAATTTGAACCCAGGTCCTGGGTTTCTTCATCCAATGTTCTTTCCACAACACCACGCTGCCTCTTCCCCTTGTTCTTTTCTTCCCATTTCCTCTCTTCTCCCATGCTTCTTTCCTCCCTTCTTCCCCAAACCCTTCCTTCCCCTCCCCCTTTCTCTCTTTTCTCTCCTGCTTCTTTACTCCCTCCTCCCTCTCTTTCCCTCCCATCTGTGTTACCTTTTTCCTCCCTTTTCTCCTTCCTCTTTGTTTTTCTCTTCCTCTCTTTCCTTCCTGTGAATATTTGGCTTACCATTTTGTTTCAAGATGGCAATTGGAAATACCTTGACCCTCTGGGGTGGTGTGCTGGCTTCAGTCAAAATCAGTCAGTGCCTTTGAAAGTTAATGATTTGAAGCAGACAGACAAATATAAAATGCCAAGTGGTTGAGCTGAAACAGAGATTTGGCTTTGGTCAGTTAATTTTATAGCTACATCAATTTCAAGATTTCCTCCTCTGTGTTATACAAATGACATTCAAAGGGTTTGCAGCAGTGATACTGTTAATAAGTTCTTCCTCACTCCTCCCTACTTATTGTATTTCTTAAAACAGAGTCATATCCTATGCCTTTCAAAGGTGAAACCATCACTACTTATCGTGAGTATACATGATAGTTTTTATCTTAAGTAAATGTCATTAATGCTCTCTTTAATTAATATCAAATGTAGTCATTATTAATTAATAAAGATAATAGAATCAATGTATCAGCAAACTCTTATTAAGCATCTATTATATGCCCAACACTTCATTGGGTACCTGTGATGCAAAGACAAAAATGAAACATTCCTTGGTATTTTACATTCTATAGGGGGAAATGTATGTATACATATAAATAAATACTGAATATATATATGAAGTTGATACAAAGGAACATGGGAATACTCTAAATATCAGAGAATCAGGAAAGACTTCATGTAGGAGGTGGTGCTTGAGCTAAGCTTTGTAAAAAGCTAGGTTTCTAAGAGATGATGGGGAGATGAGAAGGGAGTGCATTCCAGGACAGCCTGGGCAAAGACATGGAGATGGGAGATGGTAAATCATGTTTGAGAAACAGCAAATAGACCATTCTGGGTTAATCATGAATAGAATCTACAAAGTGGATTAATGTGTAATAATCCTGGAAAGATAGGCTGGAGGATGGTAAATACCAAACAGAAGAGATTATATAGGAAATAGGCCACCAGAACCTTTTTAGTGGGAAAATGGAATGGTCATACTTGCACTTAAGGAATTCCATTTTGGCAGCCACGTGGAAGGATGAATCAGAGAGGGGAGAGACTTGAGGCAGGGAGTCTAACTAAAAGTCTATAGAATCACAACATCTTTGAGCTGGAAAGGACATTGGAGGTGGTCTATTCCACCACCCCATCCATTGCATGCCTTAGGAGTGGCCATTCCACCTTTTGATAATCCCAGCTTCTATAGAGAGTGAAAGAAGAGAATTTCAGAGGGTGACAGTTAAATGACATGTTGGAGGGAATCCCAAGAGCTATTTTGACAAAACTCAATTTAACTGTTTATGGAGAATGAGACTGGGAGAGATTTACAGAATTAGCTGTCTTGGCAGAAGGAGACCATGTGAAGCAGTGTTGGAGGGTGAACAGAAATGCCATTCCTGAAGACGCTTGTACAGTTAACTTTCATGGAGACGAGAGCTTGCGAGAGATTGCCAGTTAGCTTCCTGTAGAGACATTTTTCTGTAGAGAAGACATTTTGTGGTGTAGACAATATAATAATCTTTGCATGGATCTGAACAAATGCAAGTGTCTTCCACTCCTTATAAGGGCTGAGTTAAATTTTATTCTGTGGGGGAAAAATCAGCTGAAATTTTTGGGGAAAATTTAACAAAACATTTTTTTTCTGAACCAGGAGAATATTGTACACAGTATCAGCAATATTGTGTGACGATCAACTATGATTGACTTAGCTCCTCAGCAATGCAATGATCCAAGACAATTCCAAAAGGCTTGTGATGGAAAATGCTATCCATATCCAGAGAAAGAAGTGATGGATTCTGAATGCAGATTGACACGTACTATTTTCCTTTCCTTATTTTTTTATTTTATTTATTTTTACCTATCTATATATTTATTTATTTTATTTATTTTATGTTTTTCTTTCACAGCATGACCAATATGGAAATATGTTTTATATGATTGCACATAAATAACCTATATCAAATTGCTTACTGTCTTAGGGAAGGAATGGTGAGGGAAGGAAAAAATTTGGAATTGAAAATTTAAAAAAATGAATGTTAAAAATTGTCTTTATATGTAATTAGAAAAAAATACCATAGAAGAATCACGTTTGTCTGAGAAGAACTGAGTCAACTCTGTTATGAATAGATCTCTTTTATAGGAGTATGATTTTAGTCAGCAGTTGGAGCCATTGGTGAGAGAGTTCTAGTTAACCACTCATGTCCCCTACTTTTCCAGAGTACTAAGGTGATTCTAGACGTGAACTTCCTCAAGACCATTACCCCGTTTAAATATTTATCTATGTTTTTGGATTATGGCTGTTTATATAGCCAGTAATATAATTGTTTGGTTTAGTCTTTGAGTTTGGGATTTGAAATGGAGAGAGAAAAAGATAACTTATGGGAAAATAGGTTTCTCTAGTTTAAAATGTGTGTGTATGTGTGTGTGTGTGTGTGTGTGTGTGTGTGTGTGTGTGTACATACATACCAGGGTGTGGGCCTGGAAGTAATTAATTAATGAGAGATTTTCATTTTTCAGGAATTTTAAAGGCAATTTTACATTTTTATCTCTTGATTGTCTTTGAACTCAGTGAGAGAAACATTTAGTAAGGCAATAAATGAGTCAGTAGCAGACTGTAGGGCAGGGCAGTGCCTGACAGGTATTGCTCCTGCTTTGAAATCCATGCTCACATGTCCCAGGAAGGTTTCTACATGTGAAGTTACTTCCACCAAATCCCTGCTGTATAGAATCATAAGTCTAGACCTGGAAGGAAGCTCTCAAGCTATCCTAATGTTATAGATGAGAAATCTGAGGCCCAGGGATGTTAAGTAACTAACCCAAAATTACATCAGAGTCAGAATATGGATCCAGGTCCTTTGACTTGTGAGACCATGTTCTTCCTGAAGTGTCATGAACACTTTTAGTGATGATGAACTCACTACCTCACGAGAAAATTCATCCTATTTTAGACTGCACTAACAGTCAGGAGGGCAGCTAGGTGGTGCAGTGGATTGAGCGCCAGGCCTCAAGTCAGGAAAACTTGAGTTAAAATTTGGCCTCAGATAATTACTAGCTGTGTGACCCCGGGCAAGTCATTTGACCCTGTTTGCCTCAGTTTCCTCATCTGTAAAATGAACTGGAGAAGGAAATGGCAAACCACTCCATTATCCCTGCCAAGAGAATCCCAAATGGGGTCACAAAGAGTGAGGCACGACTGAAAAATGTCTAAAAACAGTCAACAAAATTATACCTTAAATTAAGCTGCAATCAGTGACTCAGCCTTTTTAGAATTTGACTTTAGTTCTATCAGCATTCATTATATACCCATTCTGTATTAAGCATTGTTAGATGCCTTTGAGGGGTTTAGTGGGAAAGGTAAATCATGGATAAATAAGTACCTGTGAGGTACAAAATGTTCCTATGAGTATTCAGGGAGTGGATGGATGGACTGAGAAAGATGGTGTAGAAGAGGCATCATTTGAGGTGAGCCATAAGAGAGGATGGTGATGAAGGGCCTAGTTCTTTGTTCCAGAACCACAATGAGGAAAATCCTTCTTTCAATATTTGAAAACATCTGCCATGTTCCATTTATGTCTACTTTTCTCCAGGCTAATCATCTATTTACTTCAATTGTTCTTCAAATGGTTTCGTTTCTAGATTCTTTATCCTCTGGACACTTTTCTCTGGATGTCCTTGAGCTCCTATATGGTTCCTTAAAGGAGACATTATCAATAGATATTATTTAATCAGTAATCTGATAATTTTCAGTTTTTTTATTAGTATCATCAATTTAGATACTCTCAGACCTTGTAGATAGTCATACAGATACCATATTCAAGATGCTAGGATTATAGATTTAGAGCTGGAAAGAAACCTTAAATGTCATTTGGCCCAACCCCCTTATTTTACAAATGAAGAAACTGAGGCACAAGGAAATAAAGAACTGAAGTCAGGAGACTCAGGCTTTAGTTCCACCTCGGCTCTATGACTTTAGGCAGGTCATGCTTTAGGCCTCAGTTTTCTCACTGGTAAATAGATAGTACCCAAGGTAATAAGTGACAGAGGTTAGATTTGAACCCACGTCTCCTGACTCCAAATCCAAGGTTCTTTCCACTGCTTCACCTTGGCACAGCAAGGCAGAAAAATGAGGGAGTCAGCTACCAGAATATAACTTATCTTAGGTTATGAGATCATGGCTTTGGAGCTGGAAGAAAACTCAGAGGCCACTTAGTTCAACCACTTTATTTTATGGCTGAGAAAGTTGAACCCCACAGAGGTCAAGTGACTTGCCTAAGGTCACAAAGTTAAATGGCAGTCAGGATTTGAACCCATACCCCAGCAGGCAGCATGTACAACATAAAGGGTGCCGTCTCTGGAGTCAGAGGGCCTTGGTTCGAATCTTGGCTCTGATCCTTACTATCTATGAGACCTTGGGCAAACCATTTCCCTTCCTTCTCGGTTTCCTTAGGTCTAAAGTGGGGGGTGGTGGTTGGATTTAAGGGCCTCTGAGGCCCATTCTAACGCGTATTTATGATCCTTATGTCTGTATATGATATAGTATGGTGGAAAGAATGATGACTGGAGTTAGAGGACCTGTGTTCAAATATGATGACCTTGGACAAGTTACTTCGCTTCCCTGGGCTTCAGTTTCCTCATCTGTAAAATGAAATAGTTGGATCTGATGGCCTCTTAGGGCTCTTCTACCTCCAGATCTGGGACTTTGAGTTCATTGCTCCAAATTCGGGACCCCTTTCCATTGTATCACATGGATGGCAAGTTCCATGAGGCTAGGGACTGCCTAAGCTGAACTTGCACATAACATTCTGCAAACAGCAGGTGCTTAATATCTACTGAATTGAAGTCAAACAAATTGTTTGTTAAATAAGGGATATCAGGCCGATTAAGTGGGGAAGAAGGAAGGAGATGGAAATGTTAAGTTCAAAGGAGCAAACGGCAGCACAAACCAAAACCAAACTTGAGCTAGGTAAACCCAAGAAAGTCAAAATGGCAGCCAAAGGACACATGGACAGAGGAAGCAAGAGCTGAGAAGCCCTGGGCCAAACACAGCAAAGTCAGATGGAGAGTCAGAAATTGTTTGGACTTGATGTCTCAAGTCCCTCCTGTGATCCTCGGTTATGAAGACAATGAAGTGAGGAACACCAGCTACTTGGCACAGAATGCTAGGGGCATGACCAACCTGTCGTCTTAAAGGTACCCCCTGTGGTAAACTCCGGTCTAGGCACCAGTCCACTTCCTGCTACACTCACAATTCCGACTGTCTTTGAGACTTCTTCCCCTTAATGTCCCCCTTTAAGTTGACCATACCTAAACTCAGATTCATATTCTCCCCTTCTCTATTACCTCCACTCTTTTCTTCATCCTGACTTTCCTTTCCTGTTTCTTCTATTTAAACTGAAAATCTCAGAATATTCTCTCACCCAGAACCTCAGGATTCAGGGAACCTTAACAATCTTCTAATCCATTCCTATCATTTCACAGATGAGTAAACTGAGACACAGGGAAATGAAACGACTTGCTAAGCATCCAGGAGGTAGTGCATGGCAGAGGTAGACTTGAAGCCAGATTTCCTGAGCCATGGGATCATATACTTAATGCCTCAAAGGTCCTTCGAGGCCATTGTGTCCAGCCTTCTAATCTTACTCATGAGGGGACTGATGCAGAGAGAGTCTAAGTGATTTGCTGAGAGTCACATAGCTAATCATCATGGAGAGTAGGCTTCAAACCAAGGTCTTTGAGACTTCATGCCCATGATCCTATCCACTCCATCATGAGGGTTTCACTTACACATTCAGTACTCTTTTTGCTGTACCATTTTTATTAACTACCATCACCAAGTTCTATTTTTTCTTTTTTTTTTTTTTGACTGGAGGCAACTAACCAAGGCAAAGAACTCCAATGGGAAAGCCCTTGAATGTAGGCGAGCCGTAAGATATTAGGGAAGAAAGGAGGTAGGTGGGGCTGAGGAGCTAGGAGGCGGCGTCTGGGAGCAGTGGTTTTAAAACTACTTCTACTGTTGTGGAAAAAAGAAAAAAGCAGTGAATTTGGGCTCAGAGGACCTGGTTCGAATACCGGATCTATCTCCTATTGACACGGGCAGGAATACGTCAGTTTCTCTGCCCGGGTGTCACTTTCCTCATCTGTCAAATGACAGGATTGGAGGAGCCGGCCTTGAAGGTCCCTTTGCTTTCTACTTCCAGTGATCAGCGTTGGACCATCACTGGCCACATCCCTCCACGTTTTCTCCTGATGAGTTAAAGGCGGGCTGTCAACCATCCCGTAAAGCCCTTTCTCCATGCAGAATCTCACTCGTCTTTCGACTCCCCGCAGTGACTTTCTCAGTGCCGAGCACCTACTAGGCATACAAAAATAGCTATTGGATGATGTCTATGAGACTGCAGAGCCCGGTCTAGTCAAAATGAAGGATGAGATTTTAAACTGAACGCTGCTTTTGAAGGAGCTAGCTGGTCTAACATTGTATAAAATACTTCCTCGAAGTCTTTAGGGCAAGAGCTCTGCAGCCAGTAATGGGCATGTGACTGTTTGTCACGAACACTTCGATTATAAAAAGACAGTGTTGTGTATGAAAATGTGAACTTCCATTATATACAGTTTGATTTTAAAAATGTGTATTAAATTTAACATGGAATCATAGTTTTATAGATCTGAGCTGGAAGGAATATTAGATGACATTGAATCTAATCCTTCCGTCAGCCAGTCAACAACATTTTATTAAGCACTTGCTATGTGCCAAGAACTGTGCTAAATGCTGGGGACAAAAAGGAAGGCACAAACAGTCCCTGACCTTGAGGAGCTTGCAGTCTAATGGCAGATACAACATGTAAAACAAATCTATAGATATATAAGATGTATACAAGATAAATCAGAGATGAGCTCAGTGGAAAGTCATTAGTGGTTGTGGTGGTGGGAGGTCTCTGGAAGAAAGTTGAGCTGAGTCTTGAAGAAAGCCAGGAGGCAGAGGTGAGGAAAGAGCTTTCTGGGCATAGGGGCAACAGATGAAAAGGCAGAGCTGATGAAGAGCATTTTTGGAGGACTAATGAGGAGGCCAGTGTCACTGGACCACAGAGTACATGGAGGGAAGTAAGGAAACTGGAAAAGTAGGGATGGGTAGGTTCTTTTTTTCTTCTTTTTAATTAATTTATTTATTTTTAGTTTTCAGCATTCACTTCCACAAGATTTTGAGTTCCAAATTTTCTTCCCATCTTTTCCCTCCCCCTACCCCAAGATGGCATGCATTCTGAATACCTCTCATCTGCCCTCCCTTCCATCTCTCCCCTCCTTCTCTTGTCCCTTTCCCCTTCAATTTTCCTGTAGGGCAGGATAGATTTCTATACCCTATTTCCTGTATATTTTATTTCCCAGTTGCATGTGAAAACAATTTTTTTAAACTTTTGTTTTTAAAATTTGGGGTTCCAAATTTTCTCCCTTCCTCTCTCCCCACCCACACTCATTGAGAAGGCAAGCAACTTAATACAGGTTATACATGTGTAGTCATGGCAAAACACTTCTATAGTAGTCATGTTGTGAAAAACTAAGTGTATTTCCCTTCATCCTATCCCACCCCCCATTTATTCTATTCTCTCTTTTGACCCTATCCCTCCTTAGAAGTGTTTGCTTCTGATTACCCCCTCCCCCAATCTGCCCTCCCCTCTATCATCCTCCTGCACTCTTGTCCCCTTCTCCTCCTATTTTCTGTAGGGAAAGATAGATTTCCACACCCAATTAAGTGTGTAAGTTATTCTCTCCTTAAGCCAAATCTGATGAGAATAAGATCCACCCATTCCCTCTCACCTTCTCCCTGTTTCGAGGGGCTAGGTTCTAAAGGACTTTAAAAGACAAACAGAAAAGTTTATATTCAATCCTAGAGGTAATAGGGGGTCACTGGTACTGACTTAGTATGGCTGTGATGCTTTAGGAAAGTCATTATGGGTGGAGGCTGGAATGTAGTGGGGAGAGACTTGAGGCAGGAAGTCCAACCACGTGGCTATTACATCAGTCCAGGAGTGAAGTGATGAGGGTCTCCACCAAGGTAGCAGTTGTGTGAGGAGAAAGAAGGGGAACATACAGGGGAAATTCTGTGAAGTTAGAAATGACAAGACTTAGCAACATATTGAATATAGGGGTGATTGTAAATGAAGAGATTGTAAGTATCTCTGATGTTTAGAACCTGGGTCAGTGGGAGAACAGTGGGATACCCAGCAGTGATAGGGATGTTTGGGAGAGAGGAGTCTTTTTGGGGAAAAATAATGTTCTATTTTGGACATGTTGAGTTTGAGATGAGGAAACTGAGCATCCCAGACAGGTGAAATGTTTTCTTCAAGGATATACAGGTGATATGTGGCAGAGGAGGGGTTTGAACCCAGGTCCTGATAGAAGCAAGAAAAAAATAACTTTCCCCCTTAATCTTAAGACTCTTAGAGCCATGGGCTGGAACATTTTGACCCTGGGTCAGAGAGGCTTGTTTAGCATCAAAGAGGTTATTTACAACGACTATTGATGTTTATTATTGGCTATTGGAAAACTCCTTCAACCCTGTAGATGTTGGGTATGGAGAAGTCTAGTACTTCAGGGATGGCTTACTCCTTCAGGGAAAAGCTCCTTTCCCAGAGATTATTGACCAAGGATTATTGAAGTGGATGACTGTCTAAGGAACTCATCATACCACAGAAGTGACACAGTTGCCCTAGCTAGGTTCTCTTCTGAACATTTTGTTTTGTTTTCTTCTCTGTATTTATAAAATGTTTGCTGATTCTCTTTTCTTTTTTGCCTTTCTGTCACTATTTACTAACAGTCTCTCCTTCTACCTCCCAAATAGAAGCCCATTCTTGTAAACAACAATCACAGTCACGAAAACATTTCGACACTGGCCATTTATGTCCAAAGATGTATTTCTCATTCTTTATCTCTAATCCATCTGTCCTCTGCCAAGAGGCAGATGGGAAGCATGATCTTTTGTTGGCCTTCTGAAGGCATGATTGGTCACTGAATTGATCAGAGCTCTGGACTCAGAGACTTTCTCATGTTAGTCATTCCTTTCTTGTGTGAAAAGGAATGTTGGAATGTTACAGAAGCCTTCCTTTGGGGACCAAAGTGTTTGATTGGTTTTAATCTCATGTGACAAGTGGTTAAAATCTTTATTGCAAGAAGTTTTTTTTATTAAGTTTAGATTTATTGTGCTATTTTATTAAGTAAACATTACTGAGTCAGTTGAGAATTAAGTTTTCTAGGCTGGTGTAGAAGGTTGTTTATGTTGATAAATGAACCTTAAGGAAACTGAAGAGGTTGTTAAATTTCCCAGATTTTCATTAGCTTCATTTTGGTTAAAAGATTAAAGAGCTCATAATAGTCCCATTACTGCTTGGGGCTGAATTGCTTTTTGGCAATAGCGCTTTTTATCACACACACTGTATTGGATCCAATCACTAGGTGTTTTATTTTGATTATTTGAAGAAGCTTGTGATATTAATCAGAATGATTTGAAATTGTGCTGATGGATAAAATCTTGAGATGTATTCTGTATGGGACAAGATGACAACTGAAGGTGACCAGTGATGTCCAATGTTTGGGCAGCTGTCACAGAGGCTTTTCATTCTGGACCTGGGAAAGGTTTCTCTTTCTTTAAGGGAAAACTAAAAATTCTGGGTGTTTGAAAGGTGATGAGGGACAAGTGACAAAGACTTAGAGGCTGAGGAAATAGAATGCAAAGCACCAGTTTTCCCTCTTTGTATATGAAGCAAACTTTGGACATATAGAGTCCCCTAGACAGCTTTCATATAACTTCTAACGATTATGGCACCCAAATGCCATCATATAAGAGGTACTTCTTGTTGACAGCACTCTGTAATATGGATTGAGATTGTCTTTTCCCTTAATGGGAGCATTCCAGAATGTTTCTAGTGCCTTATAGTGAGGAGGAAAAGAGTAGCTGCTCATTGGAGAAAGTTCCAAGTTATCAGGCTTCCATAAGCCTGGTAGAGATAGTATAGAAAGGCATTTGGAGATGTTTAGTGGTTGGGGATGTGGGACTTGAGTTTAGTAGAGATTGCAGATGGAGGTATCGATGGAGTCATCTGCATAGAGGTGAGAATTGAACTCATGGGAGCTGACGAGTTCACCAACAGGAAGAGGAGAAGAGGACTCAGGACAGAGTTATGGAGTGTCCATGCTTGGAGGGTGAGGCCAAGATCATGATCCAGTAAAGAAGACCAAAAAGAAGCCAGAAGATAGAAAGAGATCCAGGAGAAGGCAGTGGCATGAAAACCCAGGTGGGAGAGGACTTCGAGGAGAGGGGTTCTTAACCTGGGATCCGCAAATCCCCATAGAGTCTGTGGATAAATTTTGGAGAGTCCACACATTTGGATGGGAAAGTTACATTTTTGTTTCAATATAATTGGTCTCTTTTGTAATCTTGGGTATTTTATTTTATGTGCTTAAAAACCTCGTTTTGAAAATGAGTCCCTAAGACACAACAAACTGCCAAAGGAGAGTCCATATCACACACACACAAACACACACATACACACACACACACACACACACAGAGGCATGAACCTATGATCTAGGAAGAGGAGGTGGTCAACAGTACCAAATGCTACAAATGAGCCAAGAAGGACAATGACTGAAAACACATCATTCTTTTTTGGTGATTAAGAGCTTGCTAGTAACCTTGGGGAGAACATTTTCAGTTGAGTGATTAGGTTTGGGAGACAGATTGGAAGGAGTTACAAAATAAGTGGGAGGTGAAAAAGTAGAGGCAAAGAGTGTAGACAGCTTTTCCCAAGAGTTTGACTATGAAAGGGAGGAATACATGACAGAAAACCAGAGGCTGGGAAAAGATATTTTGGATTTGAAATCACACGGTATGTTATGAGTGAGGAGGATGAATTGGCCAACTCAAAATTCCCCATTCTGGTCTGACTATAAGCCACCCAAAGTGACAGCTCTTTGAAAGAGAAAGCAGTGGCTATATGAATATGCACACACACATTTGCTCACAATACACACATGTAGACAGGCACTTGGATGCATGTATTCATGGTACCAAGTATATTATGTGTATATAAATGTATGCATATATATTATATGTGTACATACACATGTTACATATAAAATATATAATATACATTATTTTACATGTATACACACAGAATATACAGGTATACATGTATAACACAGACATATAATATATACATAATACACACATGTATGTAATGTGTATCCATGTATATAATGTATATGCATGTGCAACACACATGTACATGCATGACATGCATGTATACACATTATAATACATATTTGCATACAACCATAAATATATAAACTCAAAATAATTGTACGAGTTTATTAAATTGTACTTTTACTGTGAAAGTTGGATGTATGGACTATTTGTATAGTATAAAGCAACGCTGGTCAGGGCCGTAGAACTTGCAATGTTGACCATTCTGGTGGTGTGGAAATATACATAGACCTGAATGTTTGTAGTAAAGGGAAAAAAAGACTGTAAAGTCCACATGTGACTTTTTCTGATACTGGACTGAATGACCCATGAGGTCCCTTCCAATCTGAAGTTATACGACTCATCGAGATCAGTAGTAAGGCAGGCAAAAACTAATCAATCAATGGATAAGTGAACTAGCCCTTTTTTTTTTCAAGGCAATTGGGGTTAAGTGACTTGCCCAGGGTTACACAGCTAGTAAGTGTCAAGTGTTTGGTCGGAGGCCGGATTTGAACTCAGGTCCTCCTCACTTCAGGGCTCATGTTCTATCCACTGCGCCACCTAGCTGCCTCTGAACTAGAACTTTTTAAGGGTCTCTGTACCAGGTGCTGATGCTACAAAGACAAAAAAATGGAAACATTCTTTGTCCTCACTGAGCTCATGCTCTCTCAGGAGAGACAAAGTAGAAATTGTGGCCTGTACTAGAAGCAGGCTCAAGGGTGCCAAACATGGGCCAGAGTGCAAGATTTTGAAAGAGGAGTTGTGAGTCATGGTGAAGGTGTTGGTGGAACCACCTTTTTGGTTGAGTAAATAGATCAGAGATGGCAGTCCTAGGAATTGAAAAAAAATTGAACTCTGAGGGTCATCAAAGTGAATACAGAAGAAATGGTTATGGAGGGGCAGCTAGGTAGTGCAGTGGATAGAGCTCTGACTTTGGAGTCAGGAGGATCTGAGTTCAAATCTGTCCTCAGACACTTGACACTTGCTAGTTGTGTGACCTTGGACAAGTCACTTAACCCCAATTGCCTCACCAAAAAAGCAAAAACAACAACAACAACAACTACAACAAAAAAAGAAATAGTTATGGCAAAGGACTCAGAGGACAGGTCAATTGTAAGGTTTAGGAAAAAAAGTTGAAGGAGGTAGAAAAGTGTGCTAGAAGTGAGCAGATGGTACCAATAAGGGATTGAAGAGGGCAGATTAATCAGATGGTGAAAACTTCAAAAAAAGAACATTTGCTAAATAATCCTGGAAAAACAAAAGTCTAGAAGTGGTTATATGGAATTGGGAGTATGTGGACTCCTCCTCCTTGCTCTGTGGGCACAAGATGAGTTGGTCATGAAAGAAAGTGGAATTACCTTAGGAGAGGTTAAGAAGATATGGTGTCCTCTGGGAAAATGCTGTGTTTTAATGATAGAAGATAGGAGTGTAAGAGAGAGATGTCAAAGATGAAAGGGAATTTGCAATAAAACAGATGTTTCAGGGTTCAGCTGAAGGAATGGGCAGAAGATAATGGGAGGAGTCACCATTACCTTTGTAAAAACGATCTCTCCTCTGGTCTTTGTAGGACTCTAACATTTCACAGTCTATTTGGCTGCACATTGGTAGATCTTCCAGATAATGTCTTGTTTCTTTGGAATTAATTGGTTCTCCATAGTTTTTTCATCTAATGTCCTGTTTGTGCAAAACCAGTTAATGAGCCCAGATGAAGTATACCTGTATACATTGATCATATTGCTTCCTGACTACTTAAACTTTTTTATTCAATGTGACACTTAACATTTTACCATCCTATATTTTTCTTCATTTATTTTTTCATTAGAATTATGTCTTTAAAGTAGACTGTGAGTCCCTGAATGTGAAAGGGCCACTACTTTTCTCTCCTGTGTCCTCCACAGTGCCAAACCCATTTTCTTCCCACTGCAAGCAAACAAAACCTTACACCTATCTATGTTGATATTGATCTACTGAGAGCAGAGTTTGCGTGTCAGAAGGAATCTCAGCAATTCAACTAGTCCAATCCATGCATGAGAGGAATCCACCCTGTAACATCTCCAAGAGGAGTTGATCTAGTCTCTGTTTAAAGACCTCTGGTGAGGGGCAAACTACCACCTCCTGAGTCAATCCATTCTGGGGACAACTCTGGTTCTTAGGAAGTTTTTCCTGACACAAAACTCAAATTTGCCTCCTTTGAATTTCCACTCATTGTCCCCACTGGGGCCATAGATAGACAGATGATAGTCAAATCATATCAACAAGCATTTATTAAATACCTACTGTGTGCTAGGTACTAGGCTATTAATAGATGCTTGCTGACTTGATTTGCCAGGCAAAGAAAGGTGAAAGACATTCCCCACTCTCAAGGAATAGTTTGGGCAGTTAGGTAGCACAGTGGAAAGAGAGCCAAGCCTGGAGTCAGGAAGACCTGAGTTCAAATCTGGCCTCAGACATGTACTACCTGTGTAACCTTGGGCAAGTCATTTAACCCCATTTGTCTCAGTTTCCTCATTTATAAAATGAGCTAGAGAAGGAAATGGCAAACCACTCCAGTATCTCTGCCAAAAAAACCCCAAAAAAACAAATGGAGTCATGAAGAGTCAGAGACAACTGAAATGACAGAACAACCAAAACTCTTAAGGTGCTCACAGTCTAATGTGAAAGACAACTTGAAAACAACTATGTATAAAGAAGATATAGACCATATAAACTGAAGATAGCTTCTCCAACAGTAGCTGAACTTCTTCTCAGAAAGAACTGAGTTCAAATTCTGTCTCTGACAAAATGATCTCAGGTGTGGTCTATATAAAATAAAACATGTTATTCTAGTCTCATGAACAATCACATGCAGGAGAAATGATTCCTTTTGTTAAGATCAACTAACATCTTGATTGGCCAAAATTTTTATAATCCAGCAAAACAAAAAACAAACACATTTGATCTCTGATGCTTATTGGCTGTGTGTCCCTGGGCAAATCATGTGACCTCTCCTAACCTCAGTTATTTTCCCCCGTTCTCCACTACCTACCTTCCAAAATTGTTGCTAGGATCAAACGAGACAGCTCTTAACAGACCTTAGCTTTACGGTTTGTATGTAAATTGTATGTAAATTCTAACAAGTATTAGTCAAATATCCTGGTTAAGGACATGTACCATAGACAGTTGCTCTCTGGATGACCGTATATGCCACACACACACACTACATGAATCATGAAATAATTGCACATGTATCTGTTACATATGTCCTTTCAGATGGTGCGCCTCTTTGGTATCTATCCGTTAGCCCGAATAATTATATAAAAGACCCCATTTTGCAGCCATGTTGCTGAACTTTGCCAGATATGTAGATATTATTTTTTCCATGATGTGAAGTATTGGTAAAAGGGGTTTTCTTTGCAGACACCTAAGACGATGCTTGCTTCTGTTGACAAAGTATTTGTCTAAGTGCTTGGGAATTTTTCATCAAACACTTGCCTTGTCTTTTTTTTTTTCCTCCCACAGTCTGTGGGAACAAGAACCTGTGTCAGAGCCTGTTACCTTGTTTTCCCTCTCCCTGCTATAAGCCCCCAGTGATTTGCTTGTCAGTCACTTGTTCCTGTTATCTATTTTTTCCAAGACTGTGGTGAGGGTGGGATGACATAGAGGGAGCCAATAAGGTTTTTACGGATGGTGTCTGTAGGAGAGAGGGACGACTGTCTGAGAGCTTTGGGGGAAGGAAGTCTGGAACAACAAGAAGTCGTCGGATGTTGGGCTTATGAAGTACAGGGGGACCAGAAATAACAGAGAGCCTAGGGAAATGTTCTCACCACCGATGACTTCAGTGCCCTCAATTTTACCATATGTAAAATGGAGATAATGTGTGTGCTGTGTGCCTCAAAGGCTATTTGTGACCAGAATGCTGTGGAAATTATAAAGCAGCACATAAATGACAATATTGATGGGTGGTTTTTATGTAGTGCTTGAAGGTTTAAAAATCCCTTTACTTACATGTCATTTGGTCACATGAGAGAGGTATAACTCCCTCTCCCTGCTCCACATGCACATACACGCAGACACACACACACACATACATACACACACACATACACGCAGACACACACACACCACTTTACAGGTCAAGAAACTGAGGTTTAAACAGCTTCAGCAACTCATGGTCACATAGTTATTAAGCGTCAGTGGTAGGATTTGAACCCAGACATTAGTGGTTCACAAGCCTAGCATGGTCTACTACTTTATCCTGCCTCCCAGTATGTGATATCATAGGATCATCCCCCGAGGACTGGTTGAGACCTCAGAGGCCGTCAATTTCAATGCCCTTATTTTGCAGATGAAGAAGCTGAGGCTTGCAGAGGTTAAATGCCTTGCCTGTGGTCCCCAAGGCAGTGAGCATAAGAGTAGTTGGGAAATTCAAAGCCAGGTCCTAAGAAACCAGAGCCCCCTGCTCTTACCATTCGTGGGCCAGGGATCCCTGATTGGTTAAGGTTCAGCCTGTTGGTTCTCTGGAAGGGAGAATTTTAACTGAATAGATGCTTAAACTCTTTCCTCCATTTTAGGTGCTTGATACGGGCTCATTTTTGTAATTTGTTCCCTCTGGCTCTCACTGGTTGGCCAACAACAGGTCCCAGCCCAAGCCTCTTTTGCTCATTGCTTGGATTTTGATGCCTCAGAGTGAGTATAAATAGCAATTGTGTCTGCTCTGGCCAGAAACTCTAAGGGTCTTCTGCTCCTAGATGGATTCTTCTATGAAGGCAAACTAGACCTTTTTTTAAAGTTTTTTTAATTTTTTAGTTTCTTTATTTAGTATTTTATTTTTTCCCCAGTTACATGTAAAAAACAATTTTTAAAAAGTTTTTAAAACTTTGGGTTCCAAATTCTCTCTCTTCCTCCCTCCCCAGCCTCCCTTCTTGAGAAGGCAAGCAATTTGATATAGATTATACATATGTAGCCATGTAAAACATTTCCATAATAGATTAGTCCAAGGGTAGGGAACCTTCGAGGCCACTTGTAGCCCTCTAGGTCCTCAAGTGCAGCCCTTTGACCGAATCCAAACTTCACAGAACAAATCCCCTTAATAAAAGCATTTATTCTGTAAAACCTGGACTCAGTCAAAAAGCTATGCCCAAGGATCTAGAAGGCTACATGTGAGCTTGAGACCGAATGTTCCCCACTCCTGGACTAGGACTTGCCTTAATTCTTACCTAAGCTTAATCACTGAATGGACGTTGCCTCAGACAAACTGAGACCTGGGAAAGACTTTAGCTTAAAAAGGTCAAGGCCTCCCACTGCATCCAGGCCACCCTCAGTGGTCCTGACCCTTCCTGCCACTGGACTCAGAAGACCCTGGAGGAGAGAGAGTGAGGCTGATGTCTTTTCATAGCTCTGCCTCACTTAAATCCAATTCACTTTGCAAGTCAAGACATTACCCTCCCAATGTCCCTGGTCCTCTTCGAGAAAGAAGGATGAACAACAATTTTTGTAATTTGTGAAAATCATAGAAGGTTGGAGTTCAAAGATGATCTCGTCTGAAATCCTCCTTTTATGAACTGAGGAACTGAGACCCAGACAAGGCGTAAGATTTGTCCAAGGTTTTGTGGCTAATTATCTTAATCAAAAGTTTTTTTTGGGGGGGGGGAGGGTCAACACTTGTGATTTCATTAGTGTGAGGAACTCCTGGTAAGGAGACTCAAAAGTTTCTTTTCCCAGGGAAGACTAAAACCTTCTGTGCAACTGATCATCTAAGAAGGTTGTCAGAGGTGATACCTGAACGCAGCCCTTCTGGATCACCTCAGACTAGGCTGTCGGTCCCTTCTAATGAGCTGTTTTTTTTTCTTTATAAAGAGCACTGGCAGAAGCTGTTTTCAAACAGGAAAAGGTAGTACTTTTCATCTTCATAGACTCCTGAAAATTGATTCCCTCAAACTGAGACAAGCTTTTCTCCCCTTTGACAGGTTATTTCTTGATTTGGCACTTTTCCAAACACGAGCCACTATTGTTTCAGATACATTAAGACATCGATAAATATGAGAAGTCAGAGCCTATGTCATCTGAAGGTCCTGGATCCCAGGATACAGATCATAGGACCACTGAGGCAGAACTTGAAGGGACCCCCAAAAGAGGTGTCAGGTTCAACCTTCTCATTTTACAGATTAGGAAACTGAAGCCCACGTTGGAGGAGGGACTTGCCCAAGGTCTCACAAAGGCTAAATAAAAGAAATAAATGTTGCAGCTAGCGATTTCCCTTATTCTTCCCTGCTTCCGTAATATGTTTAACAAAAATCACAGCCCGGATTCTGGAAGTCAGGAGACATAGCTGTATCCCTCACTCACTGTGACCTTGGACAAATCTCTAACTTTCCCTAGTCTCAGTTTCCTTGGGCTTAAGGTAAGGCCCTTGGACTTGTCCAGGGATAGAGAACCCGCGGCCTCGAGGCCATGCGGGGCCCTTTAGGTCCTCAATTGCAGACCTTTGAGCAAATCCAAACTTGGCAGAACAAATCTTTGCCCTCTAGGTCCTCAAGTGCAGCCCTTTGACTGAATCTAAACCAAAGGTTCTCCTCCCCTGAACTAGGTGATCTCTAACATTCCTTACAGTTCTGACATTCTAGGAGTATATAATACTGAAATTATAGAAATTAGGCTATGTCCTTGTGCTACTTTCTTTAAGCCATACCACTTTCTTTAAGCTGACCAAATCAAATGATTAGGCTGGTATCTGGCAGGACTCTCCATCTCAATGGATTAGGAACATTCAGAACCTGTGTGCCTAAGAGCTCAGCTCCTTCTTAAGAGCAGCTGTGTTTGCATCTCCTAGGAATTGCCCCAGTTCTCAGCCATCCTAGAAAGTGGAGCTGGAGAGAACCCAGAATTTTGAGTATTGCACAAAATGTCGACTCTATTTCCATAGGAGCTGTCAGAGGAGCATGGTCTTCATGTTTTCTTCACCTCTTCGACCACTCTTCTATCTGTCCTTCCTTTTTCCCCACCCTAATAGCAGGCACTTCTAGAGGCACAGGTTTCACATCTTTCCACTCATTTAATAGACAAGAAAACTGAGGCCAAAAGAAGCCAAAGGATCACAGAACGAAAGCTGGAAGAAACCTCATGGGCCATTGAGTGCACTACTCCCATTTTACAGATGGGAAAACTGAGGTCCATACATCTAAAACTGGAGCTAAAACTGGAAAAGACTCTAGAAGAAATTTCCAGTGAGGAAACTCTCCTTGCCAGTGTAGATTAGCAACTATTCTGCCATTAATAGACTTACAGAGTTGCCTGGGGGGAGTGAGACAAGACTATAAGTGCCTTGCCCAAGGTCACACCAAGGTCCCATACTTCACAGGTGGGGCCTGAGCCCAAGTCTTCCTCACTCAGAGGCCAGTTCTCTATCCACTAAGCCATAGCGCCTCTTAGAAACTCAACACAAAGTAGGTGCTTAATAAGTTTGAATTGTTTGGTTGGATGATGGTGAATTATTAGGCTTGCTGAGCAGGAAATGATCCTTTTTTTTTCAATAATGGTGGAGACCTTTTACATTTGTAGCTTCAACCTGGAGTAGTGGAAGAAAGAGGGAATTGAGAGTCAGGAACCCTGAGATCTCACCCTATTAACTTCTTCTGTGACCTCGGGTAAAGGGAGTGACCTTCCACAGCTATTGCCTTGTAGAGTTGGAATGAGGCAATGGGTGTCTCCAAGGTATGCAGCTCTAGACACATAGAAGTTATTAGTAGAATGTGAAATCTCAGATTGCACTTCTGGAGGGATTTCTAAATATTTGGGGGTAATGATGTAGTATATCTTTGTCTCTCAATTCAATTCCAGTTCAATTGAAAGACAGTTTGTATTTCATTCAGTCAGCTAGTATTTATTAGTGTCTCCTATGTGCCAAGCACTGTGCTAAGTGATGGGGAGACAAAAGAAGGCAAAAAAAGTCCTGTCTTTCAAGGAGCTCACAGCCTAATGGCAGGAGACAACATTCAAACAATCACGTGCAAACAATAGTAATAGCTAGCATTTATATAATGCCTACTGTGTGCCAGGCATTGTGCTAAATTATTATCTCATTATAGTCTCACAACAACCCTGTGAGATTCATACTATGATTATCCCCATTTTATAATTGAGGAGACTGAGGCAATCAGAAGTTAAATGACTTGCCCAAGATCACACAGCTAGTAAGTTCTGGATTTGAACTCAGGTCTTCCTGACTACAGGCTCAACACTCTATCCACTAAGCCACCTAGATGGTGGCATACAAGAAAGAAAACTAAATCGAGGGTAGTTTCTGAGGAAAGGCAGAAGGCGGTGAAGCATGTAGGTGTGGTATGGAGGGTGAGAGAACATGGGTTTGAATCTAGCCTCTCTCACTTACTGCCTGTGTGACCCTGAGTAAGTGACTTTATCTCTCTAGATCTTGGTTCACTCTGTAAAATGAGGGGATTGGATGAAACAATCTCTCAAGTCCCTTTTATCTATAAATCTTTGATCTTTAATGAGAGAGCCAAATCTTTGGACAATCTATCTGACTGACAAAGTCATGAAGCAAAAAAGATATTTTGCCGTTAGGAGTGAAATTCTAAGGAGCCAGCTGACCACTTGTAGAGTGTGTTTTAGTGGTGATTCCTTTCGTGTATACTTTGGTCTAGATGGCTAATTAAATCTCTTCCAACTCTCAAATTATATGATTCTATGAAATAGCTAGAACTTATTTAGTCTAAGGGAAAACATCACAAGACTCTGCTGATTTAGCTGGGACTGCCATGGTCTGATTGGTTCATCATGTTTGTCAAGATGGCACCATTGTGCCTTCCTCCCTTTGCAGAGATGAAGCACATTGTGTATATGGTCAGGCTCATTTGATATGTTGGTTAGTTTCCTAAATTGCTTTTAGTTTTCTTTCTCTTTTATTCTTTGTTATAAGAGGTGGCTATCTGGGAAGGGTAATTAGGGTGTGTTGCAAAATGAAGATGAAGTTAAAAACAAAATCTATCAATAAAATGTTCTTAAAAGATAATTTTATTTGGTTTGCATCCAAGGTCACAGAGTACAATACAATACACACTTATTAAGCATCCACTATGCGTTAAGATGAGGAGACAAATTAAAAAAGGTAGTTCCTGTCCTCAGGGAGCTTACAATAAAAGGAAGCTAAAAAGGTGGGAGAGTACAGAGAATACCCAGAGCAGGGGCATGATGATGATGGTCGAGTCAAAACCAAGCAGACCAGCTGGTGAGAAAATGAAGAGATGGATGGGAATTTGAGCTCTCTATGAAGGGAGGCTGTGGGAGGAGCTTTTTGCTCCATCTTCTGCCCCTTCAATCAGGGCAAGTAGGTGGTCCAGTGGATAAAGTACTGGGCCTGGAGTCAGGAAGACCTGAATTCAAATCGAGCCTTAGACACTTACTAGCTATGTAACCCCGGACAGGTCATGTCACTCTGTTTGCCTCAGTTTCCTCATCTGTAAAATGAGCTAGAGAAGGAAATGGCCAACCACTCCAGTATCTTTGCCACAAAAACCCC
>NW_020954546.1:10134166-10171720 GCF_900497805.2 Vombatus ursinus | reverse complement strand
TGTCTGAATGTTTTTGCTGGCATTTCCTCTTCTTCATGATGGTGTCTGTATGTCTTCCAAAGCTTATTTTGTACTTTAGATCACAACCCCTAAATGTCTACAAGGAAGAATGGAAGATTCCGTAAGATTGGAAGCTTTTGACAACACATTTTTAGGACAAACGCACCTCCAATTTCAGTGAGGAAGAAAACAGTAGGTGTCTAAAGAGGCTACAGCATGATACACAAGGAACATCTAGAGCAACTTGGATTTTAATAAGACAAAGAGAAGATAGAAGCAAAGGTAGGAAATGGAGGAAGAATACCAAAGAGTAGCCCAATCTGGCAAGAATAGGGTTTGGTATGTATACAGTTCAGGGAGGATTGCTAAGATCTATAATAGTGGCCTCTTAGCCATGTTGGAGAACAAAGAGATGTGTCCTTTGCATGGGGAGGATGTGACAATGTTAATGAGCAACAGAGAGCGGGCAGATAATTCAAACTGAGAACTTCAATTTCCCTTCTGTGGTACGTGCTGGCTGGATGACCTTGGATGAGTCACTTGTCATCTAATGGTCTAGTCATTTCTCTGACTTGTTACAGAGAAGGTGCCATCTTGCATCGGTAGGGGGAGTTCCTCACCACGAGTACCCTGCACCCCTGAAATTACAGGTTCATTCCTTAATCTGATTCTTTCTCGGTGGTGAGAAAAGATCCTTGGGTACTTTACCCTGGAAACGATAGAACAAAGTGATTTAACAAGGAGTTGGAACCCAAAGTAAGAGAGGAGAGAGCCCTTAGCTGCCCTCAGTGAAAAGTATTTGCCATACTCAAGCAAGCTACATCATAGGATAATAAAGGAATTGGTCAATATACTTGTTAAACCACTGTAGGTAGTATTTGAAAAGAAAAGGAAGAAAATACATGAAGAAAAGGAGATTGGTAAAGGAGCATGTCTCTAAAGCTAGAAGTCATCTTAGAGGCCATCTAAATTAACCACCTCATTTTACAGATGGGGAAACTGAGACCTGAGAAGGTTACGTGATTTGTCCAAGGTCACACAGTTATTATCAAAAGGGGAATTAAAGCCCACCTTCTCTTACTCGCAAATGAGTACTCTGAGGACAGATATCCTCATTTTTGGACACACTGGAGAAGGAAATGGCAAAGTACTTCAATATCTTTGCCAAGAAAACCCCACGGACAAGAATCCATGGGTTCACATAGAGTTGGACACAGCTGAGTGACTGAACAACAACAACAAATAGAAGATGAAACGTCATGTAAAGTTTTTCTAATAAGGAACCTTTTTTGTTTTGACTATTTCCCGAGTGTCTTGCATGGAGGCTAAGTGCAGAGTAAGCCTGTGATTTCTTAGGTATGACTAACTCCTTCCATCTGTGCAGGTTGGCACCTTCTTGGCAGCTTATCATCTTAAGAGAGTTATTTAGGGCACTGAGAGCTGCTCTTGATAGGACTTGCCCACTGCCCACTGCTCAAGACTCTTATAAAGGAAGGATTTTGTAAAGCTTAAGTTGTTATACAACAATGAGCCGTTACTATCCTTACCATGATGAAGAAGCAACATATTCATTGTCTTTTCTCAAATTTTTGTTTCTCTTGTCATGTATTCTCAGGGTTTAATTGCATTCTCCCCAGGATGACAAACAAATCAAATCTCCTCAAGAGGTCCGTTCAGCCAACTTTCCCTGAATGCCGTGGCCCAGATTACAGTGTAAATGAAAAAGACCAACACTTTCAGCTTCTTGTATGAATTCACAATCAAGCTGGGAGCTCTTCAACCAAACTTCTCTAAAAGCTCATTCTTCATGAGTGGAGGTCAAGAACTAACTAAGGCAAATATCTTTTAATTGAAGGAGGAACTATGCAAGTCTGTAGAGTTTAAGGACAATATAGAATCATAGAATTTCAGAGCTGGAAGGTATTTTCAAATACACCAGCCTAACCTCTTATCCATTACAAGAACCCCTCTGCATCAGAGGTTCTTAAACTGGGGTTCATGAGCTTATTAAAATTATTTAATGACTACATATCAATATAATTGGTTTCCTTTGTAATCTTGTGTATTTTATGCATTTAAAAACATTATTTTGAAAAGTGGTTCATATGTTTCACCAGAGGCCCAGAAAGGTCTGTGACCTCCCAAATGTTAAGAGCCTCTATTCTAGAGTGTGATAGCTGGTTATCCAATCTCTCCTTGAGAAGAATTTTACTCCTCATTTAACCTTGTCCATTCCACATGTGTGACCCTGGGCAAATCACTTATCTTCTCTCAGTCTCAGATTACTCATCTGTAAACAGCTCGTAATACTAATAGGAAAGAAAGGGAAAAAAATAAGCATTTATTAAGTGCCTACCATGTGCCAGGCACTGTGTTCATGTTTTACAAGTATTATTTTATTTGATCTCCCCAAAACCCTGGGAAGTAGATGATATAATTATCTGCATTTTATAATTGAGGAAACTGAGGCAGACTGAGGTTAAGTGACTTGCCCAGGATCTCACAGTAAGTGTTTGAAGCTGGATTTGAACTCAGACCTTTAAGAATCTAGTCCTAGCATTCTATCCACTTCACCACCTAGCTGTAACAATGGCAAGGTTATTATGAGGATTGTGCGGTCATATACAGAAAACACCTTGTAAACCTCAAAATGCTATATCAAGTTAGAATTCTTGGTTATTTTATCATTATTTTGACTAGCTCCTATTATTCAGAAACACTTCCTTATAAACGGATAACATAAGGGTATAGAATAGATCAATAGATCGACCGATCAATAGATAGATAGATAGATAGGCTAGGCTAGGCTAGGCTAGGATAAGAAGATCATCGATATACACCGGGATAGAACCTCAGAGGCTATATATCCAGAGAAGAAAAGTGGGACCCAAGTTCATTCAGGTAATTAATGTCAGAGATAGAATTTGAACCCAGAGCCTCCAACTCCAGACTCAGTACTCTTTCCACAAACTCATGTTGTCTCTTATAAATGTTTGTTGATTCATTGGTCCCGTTTCTACTTTCTGGAGACACCTAGAATAAGTCCATTTCTCACTTTTTACAATAACAAATATTTGAAAGCTATTATCTTGTTTACACCGTCTCCTTTTCTTTTGGCTAAAATCTCTTCTGTCCTTCAACTGTTCTTTGTCCCGCATTGCTTCTGGGCTCCTCAGCAGACTGATTCCTCTCTTCTGGATGCTCTCCAGCTGATGATTCTCACACCTGAAGTGAGGCATCGTAGACTGAGCACAGCATGCCAGATGTCCTGTGGCCAGGCTGAGACCCTCGGGACTCTCACCTCCCTTATTCTGAACATTCTATTAATTCAACCTGAGATCACATTAGCATCTTTCCCATCTCACTCTTATCCCACACTGAGCTTGTGATCGACCAAAATCCCCAGGTGTTCTTCATGTGCACTGCTGTCAAGTCAAGTTTTTTCCTGGCTTCTACTTTTGATTTTCTTTAACTTTTGATGTGGAAGATAGGATTTACCTATATGCCTCTTAAATGTCATTCTTGCAGGGCTGGGTCCAGAATTCCAGCTTGCTGAGATATTCTTACATTTTGATGTAGTCATGTATGTTCTTTCACTACCCTTCCCAGATTCAAGTTATCCACAAATCTGAAGGGGGGAGAGGAAAGGGAAGTTTGTATGGTCTTCTTTTTTTGGAGAAAATAAATGAAAACATAATTCTTTCAGAAACCGCCATTCACCATAACAGTGAGACATTAGATCACAACCTCTCCTGGTCCTTGTCTTGATGGAGAATTGAATTGTTGGCATGAGTTGACAGTTGACCCTGGTTCCAAGCCAGTTGGCCATGGGTCCTTCATTGCTCTCCCCATCAAGATGAGTTGAATCATGCCTGCCCTCACCAGATGGTTTTCCTCATTTTGAAATTGTCGATATGGTGCCCTCCCCTTTTATTAAGTTATTTTTATCACATCTTCCCAGTCCATTGAGGGCTCTGTTTCCATCTAAATAAATAAAAGATAGGAGAAAGACTTTTAGAGATGTACTCTAGCTTGTAGAAATTTTAACATCTTTTCTTATTGTTCTCTTTTTGCCTGATGGATTTGGTCCTTGTTGGACTGCCGAATCACTTCATCTGGAATTGGGAGATTGGAAACTAGGGGCAGTGAATAGAGTGCTAGAATTCGAATCAATAAGACCTGAGTTTGAAAACCTCCTTAGACATTTGGCTACATGTTCACGAGAAAGTGACTTAGCCTCTCCATTTCAGTTTCCTCATTGGAGTCAGGAAGACCTGATTCCAAATCTGGTCTTGACAGTTACCATACTTATCAGTGTGACACTGGACATGGTGTAAGCTCTGTCTACTTTAGTTTCTTCATGTGCAAAATGGCAATAATAATAGCATCTATTTCCCAGAATTGTTGGGAGAATCCAATTAGATACTATTTGTAAAGCACTTTGTAAACCTTAAAGTACCATATGAATGCTGGCTATTATTATCAGTCAATAAGTCAATAAGTGTTTATTAAGAACCTACTATGTTTCAGGCAGTATGCTAAGCACTGGGGATGCAAAAAAATGTAAAAAAGATAGTCCCTGCTTTCAAAGAGATCACATTCTAATGGAAAAGATAACATGAAAATAACTATGTACAAATAAGACATACACAGGATACATTGGGGAAAATCATCAGAGAGAGGTCCCTAGAATTAAGAATGATCAGGTAGGTTTCTTGTAGGAGGTGGGATTTTAGCTGGGAGTTGAAGGACGACTTGACTTGGAAGCCACGATGTGGAGGCGAGAGAGATAATTCACTGCATGGAGGACAGACAGAGAAAATTCCTGGAGTTAGTAGATAGAGTGTGTTGTTTGAGGAGCAGCAAAGAAGCCAGTTTCATTCGATTGAAGAGTATTTGCAGAAAGGAGGTGTAAAATGTAAAAATACTGGAAAGGTTGGGAGGAGGCAGCTTATAAAGAGCTTTGAATACCAAGAGGAGTTTATCTTTGATCCTGGAAGTAATGGAGGGTCCACTGGAGTTTATCCAGTAGGAGGGGTTGCATGGTCAGACCACTTTTAGGAAGATAACTTTGGCAGCTCTATCCTCGATAAGAAAATATGTGTTATAGAAATATTGATGAGCCTCTCCCATTTTTTAATTCCTTGATCTTCCAGGTTCATCCTTAAATTCCCTTGGGATAATCTGACTTAATTTGGTCTCTCATCATTTTCTGATAACTCGTTTTTTCCCTCTCTACTGCTTTTTGATGTTTTATGAAGCAGTACTTCTCATCATCTTCCAGAAAATTCTCTTTTCATAATAATTCACAAATCAGTTTTATGTTCTTTAAGGTTTTTCCCTTGACTTCCATGTCTCTCCATTTGTCAAGGAGCAAATATTTGTTAACAATGATGGTTTCTAGGCCCTTTTGGTCTTCTTATTGTGGTCACTGATTTATAATTGTTGAATTTCCTTATGAAATGTCAATAGTCTGTGTCAATACCTGTTATTTTATCCATTTTCCCACCCTCTATTTTTTGCTTCTTCAAATAGTTTGGGTTAAAGTTGCTTTGGTTGCATGATTTATATTTTGTTTTTAAGTCTTTTTTTCTAATCTGTTATTGAATCTGATATTTGCTAGAAAATCAATTATCTGGCCATAACAACCTATATCCTGGTAATCAGCTGATCCCTGTTTGTAAGAATATAATCAATAAGATTTTTTAGTGATGATTTTCAGTGCTCACCACGACCAAGCTCTTCCAAATCCTCAAATAAAGCATTTACAGTATGTAGGAACAAGATTTCTGCACCACAGTCTTTAAATCTTTGTCTTCTCTCCTTTCTTAATCACAAATCATTTTCTAACTCTTTCTTAAAATTCTTTTTTCCTGTGGACACTTCTACACTGAGGCCACAATTTATTAAAGCATATATTGATTTAATTTGAAGGGGCTTATCAAATATTTCATTGAATTCTTCTACCTCTTCATCTTCTGCAATTGATGTACCCAAAAAGTCCCCTGTTGCCTTTGTATACAGGTTGAAGTTAATTCCTAAAACTCCTTCTTTCCTCTCCAATCTCTCCACTGAAATGCAAATTCCTTTTGTCTTATGCTTTCTATTCTAGGGAGAATTTCAAGATTACTATTTTTATTTCTTTTAGTAACACATTTACTTAGTTATTAGGCAATGATCTTGCCCTGAGCAGTTAAATTAATGTGTGAATCTGAGCACCCCTTGCCCCATTGCAGAAATTCTGCCACCATCAGTATAGAATTGAAAGGGTGCTACGAAGGACTGAAGCCATTTGGATATTGCTTTGATGCATAGGTAGCTATGGCTGAAGAATCCATCAGCATATGGCCAGGCTACTATAGATAAGCCTCTCTAAATTTAGCAAGTCCTATTCTGGGGAAGGTGACAGTCTATTACTGGGACTATACCTGAAAGTTTTCCAATGTGGTAGAATTTCCAAGAGCTTGAACTTGCTGAGAAAGGGGAAGGGGTTACATCTATACCATGATGAGATATCAAGGTAAGATTTTATAAATGTGGTGGTGGTGATGGTGTGCTAGGGAGAGCACTTAGGTCCTCTACTTCTAACGATTTTGATTCCAGCCTTTGGTTATGGTTCCTTCAGATGGTTTCTCTATATTTAGACTACTATGCAATCTAGGAAATCCTATACTAATATAACATTTCTGGGAGGTACCCAAAAGGCTTCTGTACATTTCTTTGGGGAGCTGATTATTTCCTTTGATAGCACCCAAGGGCTACTGCTTCATGACAGGACTGTTTGCCCATCCAAGCAGAATGGAATCTCTTTTATATTGCTGCCACCTATTAGAAATATTGATTTGCAAGGATAATGAGAGTAGGATTGCTGACCCCCTACGTAGGCCAATATTCAGGGCCATGCTGCCATAATCGTTGCTCTTTTGCAAGCTGCTTCTGACCATGTCAAAGAGAGCATTCACTGCTTATCTGATCTGAAATTAATTCAAAATCCTCTTTTAACTTGTCCCTTTATAGACCTGAATTTTTACTTTATTTCTTCTGAAGTGTAAAGTTATTCTAGTTCAATATTCAGGCTGTAAATGTCTGTAGGTATCCTACTGAGCCTTAGTTAGCAACAGTGAAAGAGATAAAATGACAGAGAGAGAGAGAGAACTACAAAAAATAAAAGTCATCAATATGAGTCAATGGAGATCTAAGTAAAGTTGAAATTCAAAATTGTGCTAAAAAAGTGTCTGAAGTTGCCCATACTCTTTGACCCAGAGCCATTTACCTAGACCTAGCCCTATATCCCAAGGAGATTGAAGACAGGTCCTATATACAACAAAGTAGGTGATGAAGCCAAGAAGGCAGGGTAAAGTCAGGAACTCACCTGAGCTCTCTCAAATTCCCCTCCAAATAACTTTAAGACAATGTTTCAAAATGAATTCTATAGTGGAAGAACCAACAAAAAGATGTGGTGAAACAATATTCCATCTCAAGGCAACTTAGGAAATAAACAGAAAAGGTCCATCTCATTGGGGTGAGAGTACAGTCCAGCATAGACCATGCCCTGGCAAGCTAGCAGCAGGTTTTGAGGGTGATTGAATCATTGGTGGTAGCCTCCTGAGCTCTTATCCCACAGAGGAAGGTGGTCAGGCAACTGGTCAGAAGGAGATTACAGGGGACCCTTTGCTGGCACTGGGAGCAGGACTCTGTTGCATTGACCCTCCATGGTCCTGGGTTGCAGTCCCATGGTGAGAAGGAGCACTAGCAGGAGTGGGGACCCTGATCACGGTTCCAGGCTAAAAAAGAGTGTTTGTGGTTGCGCACAGACCAGAAAACAGGCCAGGAGAGCAGTGACCACACCTCTCCTTACCACCTTGGAAGAACTGAAAACCTACAGACCCCCAGAACTAGCTCTGGAAATATCAACATAAAAAGCCTGAAGCTTGGGACAGTGCCCCCTCCACCTGGGGAACTGAGTCCAACTTTAATATAAAGTTAAAAGTAAAAAAAAAAAAAAGTCTGGCAAAATGAGCAAACAACAATAAAACAAACTTGACCATAGACAGTTACTATGGTGACAGGGAAGATCAAAGCACAAACTTAGAAGAAGACAACAATGTCATAACAGGCTTATGCAAAGCCTCAAAGAAAAATGTGAATTGGTCTCAGGCCCCCAAAAAAGAATTCCTGGAAGAACTCAAAAAGGATTTTAATGAGTAGTAGAGGAAAAATTGGGAAAAGAAATGAGAGTGATGCAAGAAAATCATGCAAAAAAGATTCAACAGTTTGGTAAAGGAGGCACAAAAAATACTGATGAAAATGACATCTAAAAAATAGAATATGCCAAAAATCCATTGAAGAGAAGAACTCCTTAAAAAGCAGAATTGGCCAAATGGAAAAAAAAAGATGTACAAAAATTCACTGAAGAGAATAACTCCTTAAAAAATAGAATTGGGAAAAGGAGGTGAAAAAGATCACAGAAGAAAATAATTCCTTACAAACTAGAATTAGGAAAGTGTAAGCTAATGATTCCATAAGATATCAAGAAATAATAAAACAACATCAAAAGAATGAAAAAACAGAAGAAAACATGAAATATCTCATTGGAAAAATAACTCACCTGAAAAATAGATCAAGGAAAGAAAATTTAAGAATTATTGGACTACCTGAAAGCCATGATAAAAAAAAAATAAAGAGCCTAGACATCATATTTCAAGAAATTATCAAGGAAAATGGCTTTGATATCCTAGAACCAGAGGGTAAAATAGAGATTGAAAGAATATATCAATCACCTCATGAAAGAGATCTCAAAATGAAAATTCCCAGGAATATTACAGCCAAATTCCAGAGCTCCCATGTCAAGGAAAAAATTCTAGAAGCAGCCAGAAAGAAACAATTATTATGGAGCAGCCAGAAAGAAACAGTATCATGGAGCCACAGTCAGGATAACACAAGATTGAGCAACTCTTACATGAAGGGATTGAAGGGCTTGGAATATAATGTTCCAGAAGGCAAAAGGAGCTAGGATTGCAACAAAGAATTACCTACCCAGCAAAACTAAGTACAATTCTTCAGGGGGGAAACAGATATTTAATGAAATAGAGGACTTTCACGCATTCCTGATGAAAAGGCCAAAACTAAATAGAAAATTCAACTTTCAAATAGAAGACTCAAGAGCAGCATGGAAAGGTAAACAGGAAAGAGAAATCATAAGGGATTCAATAAGGTTAAATGGTTTACATTCCTACATGGGAAGATGATACTTGTAACTTCTGAGAATTATATCATTATTAGGGCAGTTAGAAGTAGTATATATAGACAGAGGGTAAGGAAGTAAGTTGACTATGATGGTATGATATCCAAAAAAAAAATCAACAGGTGAGAAAGAGGGATGTACTGGGGAAAGGGGAAAGGAAGAGGTAGAATGGGGTAAATTATCTCCTATAAAAGAAGCACAAAAGAACTTTTACAGTGGAGGGGAATATGAGGGTGGTGAGCAATGCTTGAATTTCTCAATGGAATTGGCTCAAACAGGGAACAACATACACCCTTAGTTGGGTGTAGAAATCTATCTTGCCCTATAGGGAAGTATAAAGGAGGGGGATAATGGAAGTGGGGTGTTGATAGAAGGGAGGGCAGATTGTGGGAGGTTGTGGTCAGAAGTAAGACACTTTTGAGGATGGACGGGGTGAAAGGGAAAAGACAGATAAGGATAAACAAAAGGAAAAAGTAGGTTGGAGGGAAATACACAGTTAACAGTCATAACTGTGAATGTGAATAGGATGCACTCACCCATAAAATGGAAGTGGATAGCAGAGTAGATTAAAAATCAGTATCCTGCAATATGTTGTTTACAAGAAATGCACTTGAAGCAGATTGACACACAGAGTAAAGTTAAGGGGATGGAGCAGAATCTATTATGCTTCAGCTGAGGTAAAAAAGACAGGGGTAGCAATCATGATCCCAGACAAAACAAATGCAAAATAGATTGAGTTAAAAGAGATAAGCAGGGAAATGACATTTTGCTAAGATGCCATAGACAATGAAGTAATATCAATACTAAATATATATACACTACATGGTGTAGCATCCAAATTCTTAAAGAAAAAGTTAAATGAGTTACAGGAGAAAATAGACAGTAAAACTATACTTGTGGGGGACTGCAACTTCCCCTTCTCAGAACTAGATAAATTTAACCAAAAAATAAACAATAAAGAAGTTAAGGAGATGAACAGCATTTTAGAAAAGTTAGATACAAGGCAGCTAGGTGGCGTAGTAGATAGAGCACTGGCCCTGGCAGGAGGACCTGAGTTCAAATCTGACCTCAGACCAAACACTTGACACTTACTAACTGTGTGACCCTCGGCAAGTTACTTAACTCCAATTGTCTTAAAAAAGGTTAGATATGATAGACCTCTGGAGAAAATTGAATGGGAATAGAAATAAAAAAATGTTTTTGCACAAACAAAACCAATGCAGCCAAGATTGGAAGGAAAGATGAAAATGGGGGGGGGGGATTTACAGCAAATTTCTCTGATAAAGGCCTCATTTCTCAAATATATAGAGAATTGATTCGAATTTATAAGAATACAAGCCATTTTCCAATTGATAGATGGCCAAAGTATACAAACAGGTTGTTTTCAGAAGAAGAAATTGAAGCTATCTGTAGTCATATAAAAATGCTCTAAATCATCATGATTAGAGAAATTCACGTTGAAACAACTGTGAGGTTTTATCTCACACACATTAGATTGGATAATATGACAGAAAAGGAAAAAGACAAATGTTTGATGTGTGAAAATTGTGAAAATAATGCTCTCTTGATGGTGGAATGAACTGATCCAACTATTTTGCAGGGCTATAAAACTAAGTATACCCTTTGACCTAACAATACCACTATGAGGGCTGTATCCCAAAGAAATAAAAAAAGGAAAAGGACCTATATTTTCAAAAAATATATAGCAGCAATTTTTGTAGTGAGAAAGAATTGAAAATGGAGGGGATGCCCATTAATTGTGGAATGGCTGATCAAGTTGTGGAATATGATTGTGATGGAATACTATTGTGCTATAAAAAATAATGAGCATGATGCTTTCAAAAGAACCTAGAAAGACTTACATGAACTGATGCAAAGTGAAGTGAGCAGGACCAGGAGAACATTGCACACAGTAACAGCAACATTGTGTGATGATCACCTATGAATGACTTAGTTGTTCTCAGCAATACAACGATTCAAGACAACTCTGAAGTACTATCCACCTCCAGAGAGAGAACCAATGGAGTCTGAATGCAGATTGAGGTATACTTTTCTTTTTTTGGTTGGTGTTTTCTTTCACAACACTACTAATATGAAAACATGTTTTGCATCACTGCACATGTATAGCCTATATTAAATGAGTAGGGGGGAAAAGGAAGAAGGGAGAGAACTTGGAACTCAAAATTTTAAGAAAATGAACATTAAAAATTTGTTTTTACATGTAATTGAAAAAATAAAATAGTACAACAAAATATTTATAATAACATTTTGTGTGTGTGTGTGATAGCAAAGAATCAGATATAGACCCTTTTGGTTAATCCCCACACCTATTGATTAGGGGGTTGCTAAACAAATTGTGGTCCATGAATCTAGTGGAATTATTACTGTGTTATAAAAAGTGAAATATATAAAGACTTCAGAGAAACATGGGAAGATTTAAATGAATGTCTCCAAGGTTGAAAGGTTCTGTTTAGAACCAGAAAAACAATATATAGCATTTCAACAATATAAATGGAAAGGACAACAATAATAAAACAATCAAAATGGAAACCTGTGAAAATAAAATGAGCGAACTTGTTCCCCTTTATAAGTCATGTAATAATACACCTCCCTCATCTCTTTGCAGAATAGGAGAATTATGGGTATGGAAGACTGTATTTAATGTTGGAATTGGCCAAATACTGATTAATTTTACTCAATTGTATTTTTGCTTCTTTTTGTGTACCCAGTTCTTAGCATAGTGCCTGGAACATATTAAGTACTTAGCAAATGTTTGTTGACTGACTGAACTGTCTTTTTGTTATTGTTGTTTTCCATCTTTCTGTTATGCAGGATGGTTCTCTGAGAGGGTTAGAGAGAATAGAATCATAGGGTTATTAGGGAGTGTAGGTGTGGCAAATAACAAGGCATAAGTGAAGATTTAAAAAATGAAGGCATAGTTGGAGATGGTCTGAAATGCTTCATCTTTTCAGAAGTGAAATCAAGTGAAGTTTTTATTTAGAACAAATTGCCTGAGAGTCTAAGAATTTTGTTAGTCCCCAATTATAAGGAGACTCACTCTCATCAAGGAGATGAGCATTAGGAGAATTAATCTTTGATCCAGGAAGAAGGACAGGGCAAACTCATCCCTTCGCATAGCTGAGAATTCTTCCACTGGTATAGATGACTCCAGTCCAAAGGACAGTTAGACCATGATGAGACCTCAGAGCTGGCTTAGACCCTGAAATGCTGTCTTGTGTGACTGGCTGGTCTAACCACAGGCAAATTAGGAATTCCAAAGGGTACCCCAAATTGGTTGTCCCACTCCAATCTAAACAACATTAAATTACATAAGAAGTTTAGATATACAGTACTAAAATAGGTGGTTATATAAGCTAGTTACTGGTTTGTTTTTTTTTTTTTTTACCAATAATGTCCAAGACAATTTGAACATTTAACCATAAAAATAACACAAATAATCCACAGCCCATCTGTCCTAAACAAGCTTCAACCACAGAGTAGTTTTTATCCCCCTGTGCATTCGGTGGCTTATTTATAAATAATCAAATCCTAGCAACCATGGGCAAAGGCTTGCAAATGCTGACTGAAGGAAATCAAAATTTCTGGGGGATTGTCCTTGGCTGGGGAGGGTGGAGTGAGCGGGGAAATTCTGTTGTTCGTGATTGATTGTGTGTTATGCTACGTTGCTTAAAACTCCCTTCAGAATACCCGATAAAACATAGTTATAGATTGTTCTCTTCTCTTGGGCCAACATTTTCTTCTCTTGAATCTTTGTAAAAATGGAAAAAAACCCACTGGGGTTTCATGTGACCAGGCCTCATGGACACAGTCTGGTCCATTGACATCTGACCAGACACATTCACTTCTGATGTCTGTCTAGTTTTCTTCATCTTCAGGTTGTGCTCTCTAATCATGGGTGACCCCAAGGCGTTGTCCTGTGTGTCCTTCACTTCTCCCTGTATACTATATTGCTTGATGATTTCAACAGCTCCTATAGATTCAATTATTATCTCTATGCAGATGATCCCCCAAACAATTTGTCCAGCCTTGTCCTCTCTCCTGAACTCCACCTTCCACATCTCCAACTGTCCGGTGAACATCTCAAATTGGATGTCTTGTAGACATCTTAACCTCAACCTGCCCCAAACTGGACTTAATGTTTTTCTACCTAAACTCTTCTCTCTGCCTAACTTCCAAACTACTGCCAAAGGTATCACTTTCCTCCCAGTTAGCCAGGCTTGAAATCTCAGTGTTTGTGTCCTTGTGTCCTTGACTATCTTTCATTTTCCATATCCACTCTGTTCCCCAGTCCTGTCATTTCCACCTTCATACATCTCTCACATATGCCTTCTTCTCTTCTCCGGCAATACTTCCATCCTGGTAAAGGATGCTCGACTATTGCAATAACCTGTTACAATCCCCTGCCTAAAGTCTCTCTCCTTGCCAGTCCATCATTCAGTCAGCTTTCAACCTGATCTTTCTAAAGCCTAAATCTGACTCTGTCCCTCTCCCTTTGCCTCTCCATTCAATCACCTTCAGTGCGTCCCTTAGAAAATCCTTTATTTGGCTCTTTCCTAGCTTGAGCCCTTCTTACCTTTCGAGTCTTCTTACACGTGCTCCAATTCAGGGACAATCAGCCTCCTTACTGTTACTGTTCTGTCTCTCTACTCTGTGCATTTCCCTGGTTCTTCATCATGCCTGGAATTCTCTTCCTCTTCATCTCCACTTCCTGGATTCCTTCGAGTTTCCACTAAAGTCTTGCCATTTACAAGCCATCTTTCCTGATCCCCTCGTTGCCAGACTGCCAGAGTCTTGCCTCTGAGGATGCGTCCAATTTCTCCTGCATGTAGTTTGTCTATAATGTTGCCTCCTCCATTAGGCTGAGTTCCTCGAGAGCAGGGACTATTGTTTTTTGCCTTTCTTTGTATCCCTAGACCCTAGCACAGTGCTTAGCATGCAGCAGGCACTTAATAAATGTTTGTTAACTTACTGGCATAGTCCTATGTTCTTTCTCAGACTAGGGTAGCAGAGGGAGATTTTCAGAATAAATAACCAGGCAGAAAAACACTAGTAGAAAAGTGAGACAATGTGTCAAAGGGAAAGGATCATAAAGATGGAACTGAAAGGGACCTTAGAGGCCACTGGAGCCTCCCCTCTTATTTTACAGCTGAGGAAACTGAAGCCCAGGGAGGATAGGTGATCTGCCCTAGCTCACACAAGTAATAAGCGCTGGGGACAGAATCTGAACTCAGGCATTCTGCTTTCAGAGCCATTGTCCTCTGAACTGTACCACATCTATTTCAATCAACTAATTCTGATGGCTTTTCAAGTTCTTACACAGTGCCTCGGAAAATAGACGTCTATGAGAGAAGACACAGCAGAAGACAATCTCTTACAAGCACATCGGATGCTCTTTAACATGCCTCTTCTCTCCCACCTAAGTGGCTTTACAGATAATGTATGGGACTTGAGCTCACTTTGAATCCCACTTCATGTACTTACTACCAAGGTGGCCCTGAGCAAGCCATTCAATCTCTGTCTGCCTTAGTTTTCCTCATTTTAAAAATGGGTGTTGTAGTAACAATTACCCTCCAGGGCTGTTGTTAGGATCAAATGAGCATTATGTGAATCACTTTGCAAATCTTAAAGTGTTATAAAAATTTTAAACTATTATTATGTCATTATTACTTTAAGAAAAGTCTCTCTCCTCCATCCTTCTCTCCCCCTTTTTTCTCTTATACTTATGAATTCTATTTGGATGTATTTATTTCCTTGTGTTAGAATGTCAAGATCACTTCACTTATCACACATAGATTGTGTTTTAACAAATGGGTTTCAACACAGGTTGTGTAACACACTCCCTCCTCAAAGCACTCCCCCCCATGTACCTTTTAAAAACTAAATCATTTTTGTCAATGTATCTCTACACATTCTTTATTTTAAAGTGATTTTAGTTACACTGTTATTTATTGACATCTTTTGCCATTAATATTACCTTCATTCCCAAATGTATCCCTCTTTTACCCCAACTCTTACAGCCTTTCCCTATAGCCAAGAATAAGTAAGAAAGTGAGAGAGAAAGCAGTTTAGCAAATCTAATTGCCACATGAATCACATTTGACAGTATATCCAGTTCAAGAGATTTCTTTATAGGCATCCTGCCTATATTCAGGTAAGATGTCATATTCAGACTAGTACGGGACACATACACGGTGATGAGTACAGTTCTTGGCTATCTTGTTAAGTTCTACCATGAAGCTGTAGAGTGCACAGTGGTCACACCCCGGTAAGAATGTCTCAGCAGATGGGCTAAGCCAGGTTGAGGGTAACTGACAGGCCTCATCTCTGTCGGTGAGTTAGGGGGGTGTCTACCTTAAGTACGTGAGACTTCCCCCAGTGGAATGGGCAGATGAGAACAATGTTTCCCAATGGTCATGAAGGCGGCTGAAGCAGACACTGTAGAGCGTCTAGAGCTTGGTCAGACATTGAAGACACCAAGTGCCATGAAGACATGCACTGCATCCTGCATTATCACCAGTTATCTTGCCTGTTGTCCTGCTGCTGGAATTCCATGACTCTGGAGGAGAGAGTGAGGCTGATGACTTTGTGCAGCTCTGCCTCACTTAAATCCAATGCATGCACAAGTCAAGACGTTACCCTGTGATGTCACTGGTCCTCTTCAAAACCGAAGGACAAGCAACGAGGGAGAGTACATCCTCCATTATTTTTCTTTCTATTTTGTCTGTCCTATTTTTCATGGTTTCTGTAGTTGATGAGGAAAAACACTGAATTTGACAATCAAGACCTGAGTTCGAATGCCTACTCTGCTACTTAATACTTGGCATGACATCAAACAAGTTATTTCTCTAGGGCTCAGTTTTCTTATCTGTGAAACGAGGGAGTTAGATTGGGCCCTTCTAGTTTTAAATGTTAACATTTGTCATCCTTCACTCCTCAATTTCAATGTAAATTCTCCTTGACTCAGTATCCAGACAACATATTCTCCTCTGTCTTTGTGAGACATACGGGGTGTCCTGGAAGTCTTACTGCACTAACTCTTGGGACACCCTGCATTTTGTCCTTTACATGAATAGGTAATTCTGTTTTCTTAAGTATGAATCAAAATTCTGTTTATCTATCAGGGATTCTTTGCTTTTTTTGTCTTGCAGCCTCTTTCAGCAGGCCAGTGAAGCAAATGAATGCCCAGCCCTCTTCTCAGTGTCATATTTTGAAAGGCAGGAAATAAAATACAGAAATTGCAAAGATTACTAATAATATTGAAATATAGCCATTAAAATATTTTTTATGAATAATCTCACATACTCTGGGTAAAAAATTTCTGTTCTACACCAAAATATCTTTTTTTATCACATTAGACTGTTCGCTTTACATGTTCTCCTTTCCTTTACTAAGTCTTAGCTTTTTTTTTTACTAGAAAGTTATAATAGCCAATGTTTGTATATTACTTTAAAGTCCACAAGTGCATTACACATATTATTTCATTTTATACCCACAACAACAGTGCAAGGTAGGTGGTATTATCATCACCATTTTACAAATGAGGGACCTGAGGCAGAATGAGATTATGTGATTTGCATAGGGTTACAGAGCTAGTAAATATCTGAGGACGGAGTTGAACTTGTGTCTTCCTGATTCCAGATCCAAGAGTCAAGAACACCACCCAGAGCTTCCTTTAAATGAAAGTGAAATGAAATTTGAAAATGAAATAATGCCATTGCATGGCCTTCAAGTTTCTGCCTCAAAATCACTAGAGGTATGGTGGAGGTAAATTCTGGTGACATTTTGTAAATGACCACATAGCTCAGGAGAAGTAGATAATGGTAGCTAGGTAACAGGTGGGTAGAATGTTGGACTTGGAGTCAAGAATACAGGTGGTTGGATCCCGCCTTATCACTTTAAGGTTGTGGAAACTGAGGCCCGGAAGAGGTTAAGTGATTTTTCCAAGGTCATATAGGTATTAAGAGTCAGAGGTAGGGCGTGAACTTTATTTTTCTGACTCCAGAACCAGGGCTCTTTCAGCGGTATCCTGCTTACTGCCTATAAATGGATAACGTTTGTGTTTGTCACATTGTTGGTTTTTAATATGAGAGATGAAGCAGCCTGGGTTTCTCATTAAAGTCAGTCATTCCATTTCTTATCAGGATCTCTGAAAGCACACAAGAAATGATCCCATCACATTCCCTCTTCTGGTCTGTGGATGAACCATCAGCCATTTCACCTGCTGTGTTCCCTTCTAAAATTATGAAAATCTGATTAAAATAAGCAAAGGGCATACATCATACGCAGTATAATCCTTTCAACAGGAAAAAATAATATTTAAACAACTTCTTGTAGTTTGGATTTAATTAAGATTGGATCATGAATATTGCAAGTGAGTTAGTACTTAAAGCTCTGCATCCTATCAACTCATTGAATGTGACAGTTTAGGTTTCATGTTATTAATAAGGTTCCTTTGAAATGATCTATTTGGGAATTTGACTACTGTATGCTTTCTAACCTGAGAAGTCCTGCAAATTAATCATGTCCTCTCTGATTTCTTTCTTTCCTTTAATTCTCTGGTCGAAAAGAAGAATGTGGCTCACATTAGACGCTGCCAATTTCGTTCAATGCCCTTCCCAGATGGAGTAACCAGAGAGCTGCTGACAGGCTGAGATTCCTTTCATCCCAATGCAGCTGAATTTCCATGACTACAGTCTGTTAGAGGGCAGTGTCAGACCATGAGTTGAATCTCCAATCTGGTAGAACATTGTGTCTGAACCAAGTTATATGATTCCATTACTCATCCCCTTCCATACTGATTCCTAAAAGTAATTCCAGAAACAGATAGTTAGGGCCCATTTTAGGTCAGCTGTCCATTGGAGAGTATCAAAAATATGGGTGGGATATAGATACAAAGCCAAATTTACTCCTGGTTTGGGATGGATGGTTGATTGGACAGGATTTCAACTCCATGTGAAATAGGTTGTTCTTGAAATGGTTCTTTGTGTTTAAAAGGAATGAATTTCACGCATGAGGATATAGAAGGCCATGGAATGGAAACACTTTCCACACAGGTTGGATTCATACATTTCAGATGTTGTGGACTGTGGAGAAATGGCCTTTCGGCTTCCTTTACATCTGCTTTAAACCAATTTGTGTAGTTGGGAATGGAAAAAGAGACACTCTTATGGGGTTGGTTTCCTGATCTCTTCTTTTGGGAATTCATTGTTCCTGATCAGTCAACTATTTGAGAGACTTTCTATAATCTAAGATTGTTAGAATAGCTGCTTAGATTGGTTTCTCTATAGAAAGTATGATTTACATTTTGTACCATTTTAGCACATTGAATAACCAATAATTTTTTTGTTAACCTCGGTGGATTTGGAGGGAGACAAGAAAGTGAGTTCGGTTTTAATCATGTTGAGTTTGGGGTGGCTCTGGGAAATATAGTTTGAAATGTCCAATAGAAAGTGCCATTAGATTGGATCATGAGAATAAGATTGGGGTTGGATATATAGACCTGGGAGTCATTTACATAGAGGTAATAATATCCGTGGGAGCTGATATATCACTGAGAAAAGCTGTGGAGGGAGAAGGGAAGAAGGCACCAGGATAAAGCCTCATTTCCAAGTCATTTACAAAGTTTTGAATGTAGTAAATAGCAAGAAAGAGGTACAAGGAACTGATGGCTGCCTCCAAAAACGAAGGATATGACTCCCTCCCCCCATACCTATGTCAAGATAAGTGAAAAGATCAGTTTATTATTCTAATGTCCAAGGGCCTAGAAATTAGCTAAATGAGGAACTGAACTCTTGCTCTTCTCATGAATGTCTTCACATGGCATTGATATAAAGATGATGTCTTGTTTTGTTTTTTTTCTTGGTGAGGCAATTAGGGTAAAGTGACTTGCCTAGGGTCACATAGCTAGTATCAAATGTCTGAGGCCAGACTTGAACTCAGGTCCCCCTGACTCCAAGGCTGGTGCCTATCCACTGTGCCGCCCAGCTGCCCCTAAAGATGAAGTCTTAAACAATATTCAGTGTATACCAAGCCATTCAGGAGAAATTGGAATAAAAAAATCTCATTAAGAGAAACTAAACACATTTTAGCTCTAAATGCTTCGTGAGCTGCATAGTAATTTCTTTAAAGAAATGAATAACAAAAAATTATTTGAACATATTTGAGAATTACTCATGGGCTTCATTGACTTTGTAAATGGTCCAGTTTAGAGTAAAAAGACCAGAGGACAAATCTTCAGGAAATTGATCTAAATTTTTTTTGAAGGCAGAGAGTTGTCCCTGTTTTTGTGCGATGGAGGAAAAATACACATAAATGATTTATAAAAGTATTTTATGATGTAGCGAGTTGCTGTTGTAAGTCTTATTTTTGGTTTTCAGTCTTCTTGTATATTAGGAAAGAGAAAAAAAGCTTCCTATTTCTCACTCATTTTATTTCTGATTTTTAATTGTTTGTCAGTGGTCTTTGAATCGTTGCCGTAAACCGATCAGCTGTTTGCTGAGATGATCTGTAGAGACTCAGGAGGCCATGAAGCCTAACAAAGAGGTCTTCACGGACCTCTCTATATGTTTTCTGGTTGCTGAGACCATAATGAGCACTTCCATCTCATGGGTTTTTGGCAATTTCTTTCACTTTGTTTATGAACACCTACTAAATTGAAGAGTTACAAATTCTTTGACCATTATGCCAAATGTTGAGTGTTAACAAGGCACCTTTGGGGATTATTCTAAAGATTTGGTAACATTTCTGTCAAGACTGCTTTGAATAAAAACAAAATGCAAAACCAGGCCCTCCACCTTGATATTGAAATCATCAGTGCCACAAATTACTTGACTCTGATCAATGGCTGCACCCATGCTCTCCTGAGAATATAGTCCTGTCTGAACTGCCAAGGTCTGATGCTTACCAATGCCTGTGTGGGCTGCGGTCTGTGCCTAAGTAGTTCTATTGAAACAAGATACACATTGAGGGGAATTTCTTTCTACCTTGTAGCACCTGGCAAACCAAATGGCTTCCAACAAATCCTGGCACTTGGAGTTGAGGGAATTTAAAATGAAACCAGTTTGCACAGCCAGCTGAACAGACCACAGCTCTTAGCCACGGTGAATCATTCTCATGTTCTATTTCATGGTTGCTATGAAAATTAGGGGAAAAAAAGTAGTTGCTCTACCATGACTACATGACTCTACCATGACCCTAACCCTGAGCAGTTTTCCTTCACGATTTCTTGAAATGCAGTATACAGGCTATTTTTTAAAAATCATGCTTTTCAGAGAGGTCAGTAATTCTTAAATAATCTCTCCTTGATCTAATTCATAGGATTGTTTGTTGTTTGTTTTATATCAAATATCTTACAACATATCAAATATCTTTTCAACATTTTGATTTTGTTCTAAAATTTCTTCCTCCCCCATGGAGTCATTGATTTCTTTTTGGCTTATTCCAAGAGTCAGGGGTCCATTACCTGGGTAAACTTTATCATTTTCTTTTCGCCATTATTTATTCGCCTTCCAATTCTTTCATTCAGAACTCATTTCATTTCTTCTCTTTTACTTCATTTCTTCTAGGTATTCATTTGCAAATGCAAATTTATTCAAAATAATTCTTTTCCTTTGAGTTTCCACTTGCAGTTTCTATGAATTTATTCTCTCTCCTTTTTTAAAGCATTTTTTTTATACTGGTTGGTGTTTTCTTTTATTCATTCCTTTTTCCAGATTTAGTTTTTAAATTGAGGATTTATGCTAAGGCCAGGCTATACCTCCTGCTATGATTTCTAGTGGTGTGGTTGATCACCTGGATTCCTGTACTGACCTAATTTCCTGGAGTTTAGTCTCTCTGGAGCTTCAGGATTCTTTCTGGCATCTCAGGGCAGAGCATTAGGAGCTGTGGAGCTCTTAATCCTGGGTTGAATGGCTTTATTTGATGCACTTCCTGGAGGCATCTAACATCACCCCAGAGGCTTCCTGACCGTCCTGGGGATTTCTTAGGAACACTCTCTGCTCTTGCCACTTCTGCATGCAGACTTGCAGGATCCATATGTTGCGTCTCTGTTCCCGATGGGGCTTACTTTACTGGAGCCCCTCACTCCCCTTTCCCATCATCAGTGGGATTCTGACTGACTTTCTTGAGCACTCGTGGAGCAGAAGATGTCACCTACTGTTGTTTCTCATTGGATTTATTTACCATTATTCAGACTAATGGGAACTTTAGGGCTTGGCTGGAGTAAGCTGGACAGCCTATCTCATGTTTGGGTGGCCATCTTGGCCAGAACCCCCCAAAGGCTACACTTTAAACTCATGATGCTACACCATTATGAACTTTAGAACACCATGATCTTGGGATAATCAAAGTTATAAATGACTCAAAGCATAAAGAGGAGACATATATGCATAGGGGAGGTGAATATCAACCAGTTTTCGATGATGCTCTTTGATTAGGCATATTCTCAGATACTCACTAGGCATCTGAGTATGTCCTAGCTGTAGTTTATAGTAGGATATCTGGACAGGTAGATTTTCTTAAGGAAATGTATGACCAGAAAGGGAAGTGGTGCAGTCATGTAGTGAGAATGATGTGGAAAATGAGCACATGACAAATTTGAGTGCTGCACTCATGAAATGCCAGAGGAAGCCCTGGTTAAATCATCTGGGGAGAGTTATGAGAAGACATTTGTATGAATGTCATAGGACATAAATCACCGGATTAGTTGTGCTCTATCCTACGAGAGGGTATACTTTGGCCACTGAGATTGCAGATCCATAACACATCAAAGCATGTCCACACCCCTACTAGACTATGAGCTCCATGAAGCAGGGACCATATCTGATTTAATTTTTTTGTATCTTTCTTGTGCCATAATAAGTACAAAGGGAATAGAATTAGAGAAACCCGGGAAGACTTGTAGGAACCGATATGAAGTGAAGTGACTAGAGCCTGGAGAACAATTTCTGTGATCACTGCAATGCTGTGAATTGAAACAACCTTGAAAGACTTAAGAACACTGATCAACGCAATGACCAAGCCAGACTCCAGAAGACTGATGACTCATGCCTCCTACCTCTTGGCAGAGAGACCACGTACAGTTGGTACAGAATGACTTAAACACAAGCAGTGTGTGAATTTGTTTTTCTTGGCTATAGACTACATTTCTTTGTCACAAAGGGAAGCTTTCGCTTTTTTGGATGTTGGAGGGAGAAGAACGAGTGCTAAAGAAGTGGTGCTAAAACAAATGTTGGTCAAATTGTTGAATACACAATTCACTTAGTTGGTGAAACCCTAGTTCTCAGCTCCAGGGCTCAACTGGCATTCCAAAGGCTAGGACTCGTTGACGAGGCATATTCTCAGATACTCACTAGGCATCTGAATATGCCCTAGCTGTAGTTTATAGTAGGAAATCTGGACAGGTAAATGGAGTATCAGAGCAGTGCGGCGATTGTAATCAGAGATTCAGAATAGCAGGTGGTGCGTAAGTATCAGAGAGATCTACTGGGGGGTAACAGATGGAATGCCTGGCAAACCATCGAAGGCCAGATGTCAAGTGGAGTCTGGCAGAAAGCCAACCAGTGATGAGTATCAGAGAAAGCCGGTGGCAGGCAGCTAGGAGTCTGGCATGAAGGCTGGGGTTCAGGCACAGGAGAGTAATTCTGGGAGGAACTAGCAAGGACAAAGTTTCCTCACAGTCTTGGAAGAAACGGAGGTAGGGAGTCAAGAAAGGAACTTGTTAAAAAGAATCAATGCAAAGAACTCCACTTATTCCAATATTCAGCTCATCAAGGGCAGGATGCGGAGGGATAGCTAAGGTGACAGTCTGTTAGTGTGAGGGGGATTGATTAGGGGAGTCCTTGATCCCATTGAAGAGTCACCCAATGGACCAGATAGAAATCATAGGCAGTAGGCCTTTGTTACCAGATCAAACTGAAGAGTCCCTTGATCAAGCTGATGGAACATATTGAGCACTAAAGACTGGAGGAGTGAAGATTCAGCCACACCCATCCTTGGCCAAAAAGGAAACCAAGAGTCCTTTTTGATCAGGTCACAGACGTAGACGTGGAAGGAACCTTAAAAGTAATTGAATTTACCCTCCTTATTCTACAATGAGGAACGGCACCCGAGGTTAAGCGATTTGCCATTTAATTCATGACCACATGGGTCCTAAGGGCCAGAGCCAGGCTTTGAACTGAGGTTATCAGCCACTGAGCTAGTGCTCATTCCACTAGACTTTGGAGGTTTTCAGCTCTCAAAGACTCCCTGCTCTTTCCCTTGTGCGTCCTTTCAAAGTGCAGCAAGAGTGTATATATAATAAATATACAGGTACACACTATGCATTATTACCTGTACTACACATAACCTACATATATACTTAGACTACACTATACATATATACTGTAGTACACAAATACTATATTTGTATATACATAATATATAACAAAATAATATGACATAAATATTATACTATATACATTTATGTACACATTTGTGTATATACATCTATCTATCTATCTATCTATCTGTCTGTCTATCTATCTAGCATCTATCTGTCTATCTAGCCAAGTTGGGGTTGGACCCAGCCTCCACCTCATTAACTGTCTTTCTCTCCTGAGCTTACAAGAAGTCTAAGGTATGAATACATCAGAGATTTCTAACATTGTAGACATTCTCCCTGTAATTGGTTCCTTCTACCTGCCCTGGGGCTTCACCAGCTTTATCTGAGGTCAATCTCCTCTCCCTTTTGGTTTTATTTCCCCTCTCTCAATTCCAAATCAGGTACTTGGACAGAAGGCATCGTAAATGGCCACACACTTTAACAGTAGCAGCTTTAAGTAGCGCAGCAATAGGAAATGGATTTGTGATTCTGTTGGAGCAGGGAATCCCTGCCCCCCCCCCAAACAGAGGAGGTCGGCGTTTTCTTTTCAAACCCTAGCTCTCTACCCGTATGACCCTGAGTAAGTCACTATCCCTCTTCAGGCCTCTGCTTCCTCAACTGTAAAAGAAGGGGAATGTGGCCTCTGAAGCCCCTTCCAGCTCTAAATCTGTGTTTCTGTGACCCTGAAGTTATTTTATCTCTCTGGGCCTCAGTTTTCTGGCGTGTAAAATGAGAGGGTTGGACGATGCCCTCTCAGTTCCCTCCCAGCTCTCGATCCATGATCCCATGACCCTGTGAATCTCTGTGCTCCCAGATTCTGGACCCTAGTAGACCTACAGCATCAGCCAGCATCCTGCTCGCTTCTCGGGAGTCTTAAGCATAGCCCACGTGGCTGCCTCTGCACCAGAGCCATCTCTGTTTTAGGGCACTGAGTTTGCCTTCAGCTCTTGGGCATCGCTGTCCTCAGGAGACAGCTAAATGGCACTCACTCCCTTTCAGCTCACAGGTTAATTTAGAAGAGTCCCTTGTGATCCTTCAGGATGAAAGTCACTACAGCAACACCAGATTTTTTTTTTTTATTACTTGTTTCTTGTCATTCCGAAGTCAGATACAATGGCTCTGGGCCTCTTAGTGATCTGCTATGTCGCTTTTCTTTTTATTAGCATGGAGTGAACTCATACTTACCAGAAATATAAAGACATTCTAAGTTTCACATGATTCTCTTGTTCCCTGGAATCTCAAATAAGCAGAGCCTCTTTATTGGAAAATGCAGTGCTTACTCAAATACGTGATAACTAAAGATAATGTGTTCTCATAAATGCAGGAAATTAAATTATGCAAAATGCTTTCAGGAAAAAAAAACATAAAAGTGGAGCAGAATTATTTTCATTTTTAAAGGATGGATGGTGTCAATATTCAAATGGTCTGTCCCAGCTTTGGATACCCTATTCAGGGAGAAATGAATGATTTTGCTTGCCTCTGTTTCTACAGCCCCTCCTCCCTCTCCAACCACCTTTTTCCCCTCTCGGGAATTACAGGAATTTTCCGACAGGACATAAATTGCAAAATACAATAAGCATGACTATGTGAAGTTTAGACCCCTTTACTAGATGCAGATAAGTGATTCTTTAATAACAGATCCGTTGTTGAAGGAACTCACTCTATCTCTACCCTGGAGCAATGCTTTCTTCCTTTGTGCCTGAGAAGATATCCCCTATAAACTGTTGAAGAGAACTGTCATGTCTCCTCTTGGTGCTGTCTTCTGCAGATAAAATATCCCTAATTCCTTGGTTTTCAGATCCCGCATGGTTGTAAGCCATAGAACTGCAGACTTAGAGATAAAAGGGACCTTTGAGACCAGCCAGTCTATGCCCACCTCCAATTGCCATTCTTCAGTTTAGGAAACAGAAGCCCAAGAGGTGAAGAGACCTAACCAAATGACCAAGATGGGCTTCAATCCTTGTCCATTGACACCCACTTGTTTTTCCACTGTACCATATTACCTAGGTAATCCTCTGGACAAACATTAGTGTTGTGTCCAGGACATGGTAAGTGACTCACTCAGAAGACACCCCAAAGAACACTTACCATGGTATTTTAAGGGATACCTGATCTTATCAGTTGCCATCTTTTCCTCTATGACTGTAGCTCCAAACCAAGTCATGTGCACTCTCTAAGCTTGGGAAATTTATATTGTCATGAATCATAAGTATAGAACAAGAAAGGCCCTTAGAAGCCTTCTAGTCCAACCTTCTATTTTACAGGTGATGAAACTGAGGCCCCAAGAAATAAAGTATCTAGTTCAAGGTCACGATGATAGAACTTGAATTCAGATTTAGGTCTGTGACTCCTTATCCAGCCCCCTTTGCATTCTACCTCCACAAATCTTCCATAATGAATTTACCCAAAGATCTAGAGGTAGGTCTTCCTTGGGGATCCCAATGATCCTATCTGACAATGTAGACAATGTTTTATGATAGTTATGTCCTGACTCTCTGTTGTTCAGTCATTTTAGTCGTGTCCGACTCTTTGTGACCCCATTTTGGGGTTTTCTTGACAAAGATACTGGAGTGGTTGGCCATTTCCTTCTCCAGCTCATTTTTACAGATGAGGAAACTGAGGCAAACAGGGTGACTAAGTGACTTGCCCAGGGTCACACAGCTAGTAAGTGTCTGAGGCCAGATTTGAACTTCAGAAGATGAGTCTGCCTGATTTCAAACCCAGTGCTCTATCCACTGCACCACCCAGCTTCCTGGCTTCCTGGATCTCTACCATAAGGAGAAAGTTATATTTTATTATCTGTTTTTCCAGGACCATCACTGATTTTTCAGTTACTCAGAGTCTGGCTGCCATTTTCTTGTCTTTTCATTAACTTCAAAGTCACTCTGTACATTGTCCTCTTCGTTCTGTTTGTTTTGCTATGAATCAATATATACAAATCTTCCCATGTTTCTCTAAATTGCTCATATTTTCCATTTCTTACTAAGCAATAATATATTACTTTCGTATATCAGAGGTTTTTTCCACTATTTCTCAATTTATTCATCCCCTCACTTTCCCCCATGTCATTATTACCACAATGATTTGTGTGTGTGTGAGTGTGGAGGCTATCGGGGTTAAGTGACTTGCCCAGGGTCACATAGCTCAAATCCTTCTGACTCCAGGGCCAGTGCTCTCACCAGTGCCACCACCTACCTGCCCCCGCAATGTTGTTTTCTTTTTTTTAATTTTAAGGAGCTATAACTCCCACCTAGTTATGTTTGTATAATTGTTGGGTGGAAGAAGTCATCACGACATTGATTGGGCATTGGGAAGGTTATTCCAGGTTTAAAAAAAAAGAAATAGGGGCAGCTAGGTGGTGCAGTGGGTAAAGCACAGGCCCTGAAGTCAGGAGGACTTGATTTCAAATCTGGCCTCAGATCAAACACTTGACACTTACTAGCTGTGTGACCTTGGGCAAGTCACTTAACCTCAATCTCCTAAAAAAAAAGAAATAAAGTAATTTTAGTCCATCACATATTATTTATTTTTTCTTTGAAGTCCCTGAAATTTATCCTACCCAAATATGTGAAAAAGTAAGAAGTCACTATAATAATCAAGGTACTGAAAAAGATAGAGATATGGATTTGATGGGTGATTTCATTGGTATAGGGAGCCCCCAGGTGAGGAAATTGCCTTTACCAATGCCGATCAACACTTTTTTGCAATTTTTAGTCTTAGAGAATTTTCTAGGGTACAGAAAAGTGATTTCTCCAAGGTCACAAAGCCAGTATGTCAGAAGCAAGATTTGAACTCAGGTCTTCCTGGTTTTGAGGCCAGCTCTCTCTATCCACTATACCACACTGTCTCAAGACACTTGGTAAATTCTCCAAATTATTAAGCATATACTAAAATGAAAAATTAGGAATTGTCAGTGCTCATATTACCCCAAACCAAATAAGCAAGCCCAAAACAGAGAAAGTGCCACCAGAGAAATTCTAATGGAACAAGAGTTCAGCTCCTTATTTTAAGATTTTCTGTCTTCTTCCCAAGGGAGCTGGCATTATTCCATTTGCCTCCTACTAATGAATATTTCTAATGATTACTGTCCGATTTTTATCCAACGAAGGCAGCATATATAGTTTTATTCTCTGAGAAGATAAACCCATTGAACACGCACGGTCTGCAGAGGAAACACATTTGGGTGGCTTAGTGTATAGAACATTGTATTCAGAGTCAGAAAGCCCTGAATTTGAATCCTACCTCAGCATTTACTAGCTGTGTGACTGGTCAAATCGCTTAAACACTGTCTGCCTCAGTTTTCTCAAATGTAAAATTTGGGTAATATCAACATCCTCACAGGATTGTTTTGAAGGTCAAATGAAATACCACATAAAGGACTTGCCATCCTTAGAGTGCTATCAAAATGTTAGTTATTATCATTATTGTTTTTATTATGAAAAATAGAAGAAATCTATCAATCAATGAGAAACTATCAAGTGGGTGCTTAGTATGTGCAAATCCCCACCCCAAGCACAGCAGGTACAAAGAAATTTAATTAGGGACCCTGCCCCAAAGAGTTGAATGTGGTGTTGGAGAGATAAGATGTATACACATAGGGGTAAGGCATAGACCTGTGATTTCATTAGTATAAGGAATTCCTGGGTGAGGAAACTCCTTTTATTAGTAAAGATAAATCATTCTGCAACTTCTAATACACATACAAAGAGAGAAAGAAGACGAGGGTGCTGAACAGAAATGGGAAATATGTTGGACAGGTAATATACCTGTGGAAGATCAAAGTTGGGGCAGTTGGGGAGTCTGCTATATACTACTTTTCCCGGGTGATCCTCATAGAACAACAGCAGGGAGAGCCTGTAATGTACAGAATTTCAGAATTTGGATGAGACTTCAGAAGTCTTCTGATTCCTCCCCATACCTGAACAGGCATTTAGTCCTTGATATCTCCACCAGGAGCTCATCCAGTCTCTATCTGAAGACCTCCAAGAAGAGGGGTTCTCTCCCTCATTATCTCCCTCCTGTCCCATAGAGACAGTCAATTTTGTGATGGATCTGATTCTTAGGAGATTTGTCCTTCCATCAAGCTGAAATTAACCTCTCAGCAACTACCACCTCCTAGGTCTTCCCTTTGGGCCCAAGTCCATAAAATTCTGACGTGATGGACCTTCAAATACTTAAGAAAGCCATCATCATCTCATCCACCAGGAGATCCCTTCTCCCCCCAATCTCCAAATGTCATCAGTTTCTTCAACTGATGAGTGGTCTCTTGTCAATTGTCCTTCTTGGGATGTGCTTCATCTTCTCAATGCCCTTCCTTAAATGCAGTGCTCAGAATTGAACCCAGGACCCCAACAGCTGTAGTCTAACCAAGGCAGCTGTCTCAAAGCTATAACCATAGTCCTTCTGGATGTAGTGTTTTATGGATTAAAGCAGCCTGAGATTATCTTACCTTGTTTGGACCTCCACAGCACACTGCTGACTCTTACCTGAGTTTATACCCCTCTGAAATTCTGAGACCTTTTTTGTACATAATTGTTATTGTCTAACCTTATACATGGTATATATGTGAAATGTATATTTTGAACACATGTGGTACTTTACATTTATTCCTATGAAAATTTGTCTTATTGACTTGGAGCAGTGGTCTAGCCCGCCCAAATCTTTATGGATTCTGATTCTGTCATTCAATGATTTAATGTGTCCATTATCTGTCCCAGATAACTGCCATCTACAAATTTGATAAGGCTTCCATTTGTGCTTTTATCCAAGTCACTGATAAAAATTTCGAACAGCACAAAAAAGAGGTCAAAAAGAGATCCTCGGGGTACTTCACTTAACATATGTCAGCTGCCACTGGCCCATGTTCTATCACTCAGGTGCCTTCTGTCCCCTCTCTTCCTTCACTCCCATTTTACGAGATGGAGCGGCCTTACTGCTGGCAAAGGCCAACCCCTCTACTTGCCCAAGTGATCCCATTCCTCTTCTACAGGAAGCCTTCTGTAACCCCTCTTAATTCCAGGGCCTTCCCTCTTTTAATTCTTTCCCATCTATCCTATAGGTAGCACGCTTTGTATATATTTGCGTGTTGTCCTCTCCATTTGATCATTAGCTCCTTGAGGGCAGGGACTGTATTTTGCCTCTTTTTGTATCCCCAGGACTTAGCACAATGCCTGGCACTGTGAAGTTTTGTTCTGTGAAATTTGGATTCAGGCAAAGGGCCGCACTTGAGGACCTACAGGGCCACATGTGATCTCGAGGCCGCAGGTTCCCTACCCACGGTCTAGTCATTCAACTAGTTCCAGAATCCACTACGAAATGCTGTCATTTAGCTATATCCTTTCCTCTTTTTCACCAGGAGATCATGGCAGTTTCTGTCATATGTTTTCCTGGATCTAGGTACAATGTTTTTATCAGATTCTCCTGATCAACCTGTTCAGTAACCTCATCAAAAAGGGAGTGAAGTTAGTCTGGCACAATGTACTATTGATTAGTTAAGCTATGTTGACTTTTAATGATTTCTGCTTCCCTTTCTAAATGCTCCCAAACCATTCCTTTAAAAATCTATTTTATAATTTTGCTATGAGTTAAAGATAAGCTCACTAGCCTACAGTTTTCAAAAGCAATCCATCCTCTTCTCCTTTTCAAAAATTAGGACATTTGTCTTTTTTGAGTCCTGGTGTCTCTCTTATTCACCATACTTTCCCCCAAATCACTGAAAGTGACATGATTCATACATTATATTCTCTAGTACACTGAGATATGGTTTATCCAGTTCTAATGACTTTAAATCATTGAGGGCAACTGGGTATTTTCTTAGCCTCACCACAGTCATCTTGAGTTTCTTTCCCCTGTTAACTATGTTTTGTTCTAGCCTTCCCAGTTGGAAGATCATTTCTTTAGCAGGAAACAGAGACAAGGTAAAGAGTTAGTTCTACTTTCTCTCTGTGATCCTGGTCATATCCATGCTGAGCACTTTGGTTTCCTTCTTTCTTTGATCTATCCCTCGCTCACAGCAGTTTTTACAAAGTGATTTTTTTTGTCATTAGCTTTCCTCCTCAGTCTCAGCTTATTCTGTGGTTTAACACTCCTTACACTGTTCTTGAAAGACCATAACACTGTTTTGTATTCATCTTCCATTATGAGCCCTTGCTTCTAAATTTACTATACAATTTTTTGTTAAAATTTAAGTTGTTTTTTGAATTCCCTCTACCTACATGCTGGTCTTTTTTAGACAGTTTCTCCTTTATCTCCTCAACAGAATTCTTTGTGATTGTGTCATTAGAATTTATTCTTTTTATAGATTTCCATGCCTCTTAGGATGACTTGCTGTGGAGAATGCCAAGGATCTCAAATTTTAGTCCAATAGCCCCAAGGATGTTAAAAGACCCATGTGTACACAAAAATTGCTAGCACTATTTTTGTGATGATCAAAAAAACTCAATACAAAATATATACCCAAAGATAGGAGAGTATCTAAAAAAAATTCTATTAAATGAATATAATTGAATATCACAACATCTTAAAGAATGATAAACACGAGCAACTCAAAAGAACATGGGAAGACTTGTATGATGTGATGGATGTTAAAAAAAAGAACTAAATGAATAATATGCATAATGAAAGTCTGCACAGAGAGGCAACAAAACTCTGGTCAAATTCAATGGTCAAATTTTAGTTATCACAATAGTGCCAATGTTCAAAGGCAACAGCTGTCCTTTCTGTTAACTTAGACACCGTTTCAAGGAGTAACCTTTTTAAAGAGATTGTTTGAGAATTTGTTGGAAAGTATTTGTTACACAAAAAAGGGATATGTCAATAAAATAAAATGAAAATAATTCTATTACTACTTCATGAAGAGTCCAGTGGTACTTTTATAATGAACAGGATTTCTCCTCCATTGCATTTGGAATATAGATCTACTTGAATTATACAAGATACACAATTCCTTGGAAATAGTAAGGTTCTTCCAGCTACGGTTGTGTCTCTGTTCTGTATGGGCTTTGTCCAAAATGATTTTAAATCTCCAGGAAGAGAACTGGGCACTACTGCTATGTGAAATACTTGGAAAGATTAAATGGAATTGGTTCCATGCCAGTGCAGAGGTATTTTCCTGATGAACTGGGAAGATTGGGAAGCCCTGTTGAGGGAAGAAAGATGGTTTATTATTCATAATCATTGATTCTGAGAGCTAAAAGGAACACCAAGGATCATCTAGTTCAATCACTTCATTTTTCCAGATGAAGAAACAGCCTTAGAAAATGTAGCAATATGCCCAAATTCACATAGTTAGTTAGTGGAAAGTCTGGGAACAGAACACAAATTTTTTCCCTGAAACTACAGTATTCTTGCTGTTGCCTTAAATTCCTTAACTTTTTTTCAGAGATAGTCTCCATTGTCTCGATAATTTTGTTCATTCTCTAAAATGATTAGAAAGATAATTTGGATATTCCTTGGGACTCTGATCAGGCTTTCATTAGGTTATTTCAGGTTTAAAAAAGAAGAAAAGATAACTTTATAGCATCTTCCCTATACTTCTTTTTGAGCCTTTTGCTCTTGTCATTATTACTAGTGTGACTTAACCTCTTTGTACCTCAGTTTCCTCATCTGTAGAATAAGCATTGGACTAAGTGGCTTTTAAGGTGCCTTTGAACTCTAAACCTATGATTCTATGATCCTTGGATCCATGTAAGACTATGTACAACTTCCCTTTCTCTCTCACAAAGTTTTAGATAGTATGGCCACTTTCTCTTATTACCCTATTATTATTATTATTAATTATCTCATTAATTATTTTTATTGCAGCGTGGGCTTCCTCCCTATTCAAAATTACATCCAGGGTAGTGGCTCTACTTGTCATGTCCTCTGCTTTTGAAGAATGACATTATGATTAAAGTAAGTCAGGGATTTGATAACTGTTTTGCTAATGGTGGAGAGTGTCAGCAGAAGCCCAGGTAGCTGAATTCTTTCAACACTACTATTACATGCTTCATTTCAAGCTTGTCTGTTTCCTGAACTTCTTATCTATTTCCTCCTTCTGTCCTGATGGTCTGTAGTATGCATGATGACAGAGTACTGTGGTCTGTAGTACTCTCATGATGATAATGATCCCTTCATCAATCAATAAGCATTTATTGAATGCCTACTACAGGCTAGGCACTGTACTTGGTACAAAGCAAAAATGAAATAATCTATGCCTTCAAAGAGCTTACATGCTAATAGGAGAAAAATATAGACATACAAGTATATGCAAAATATACATAAAATCCATACATGGTAATTTGGGGGTGAGGACTAGAACCTGAGAAAAACAGGAGGAAGCACTTAAGTGATGCTTTGAAGGAAGCTATGGATTCTAAGTGATGGAGGAGGTTTAGCCTTTTCCCCAGTAGACAATACACTTTTCCCGATAATGTCACCAGCATGCTAATCATGCCAAGGACTCCTTTGGGACTGCCTTCAGAGCCTGAAGCTCATTCTTTTGAATGTTGTCAGTGATTGTAAATCTTCATCTTTTTGGGGTAGATTTTTGCTATCTATGTCTGTCTGTCTGTCTGTCTGTATCTATCTATCTGAAGATCTGTCTGTCTCTCTAGCTATGGCTCTATCTCTATCTGTCTATAACTATCTGGAGATCTTTCTATCTACATTTGTACATTTCATTTGAATACAGCAGATACTTTCCAATTAGCTCCCATTGCCTCCCCAAGAGTTCAGTTTCTAAAACCAGTTCATCAGTTCATAACAAAGGAACACACGTCCTTTAACTTTGATAATGTGATACTGAATTGACCATTTCATTTGATCCCAATTTTGATTTCTGCTAATTTTATTCACTTTGGATTTCCTCTCCTATTTCTCCCTCTCTGAATCCTTGTTTTTCTACAAATCATTGAATGTGTGTTTACTCAGACAAACTGAGACCTGGTGTGAAGAGAAACTACCTCCATAAAAGAACACTAATACATTTAAAGACTTTTCAAACTGGCCTTTATTGATGCCTTCCTGGCCTCTGTCAATGCCTTCCCTCTAAAACATCATATTGACATCTTCCCTTTTGTGGACTCTTGCTTTAGCCCTTGTTGAACAGTTTCCGCCTAGCTCTCTGCAGCCATCTACCCTAGTCTGCTCTATGACTGAACCCAGGCATGACCTCTTTTGGGTCATGGTCTGGGTATACTCATTTGAAGTCCAAGGACCTGGGTCCACACCCACATCAGCTGCACGTGACTTTTAGAACCTTTTAGGAAAGTCACAACGTCTTGGCAGATCTTTAGTGAAATGAGAGATTTGGACCAGGTGCCCCTGCTTTCAGCTCTAGAGCCACGATCCATCCCTGTAATGAACAAACCAGACAGAATTGATTCTCAGAAACAGCCAAAAGAAATTTGGAGGCAAGTTTGGTGAAAATGGTGGGGGATCTAGCTGGGCAATTCCAATTGCGTCAAATACAAGGCGAAACTTACAAAGTAACCAGACGGTTACTCTTTTGTAGATTAACCAAGAAAGTGACCCCCAAAGAGTAGTTGCAAAGATGGTTTCAGGAGTTTAGTCGTTGTTGAGGAAGTATGTAACCTCTCAAAATGAAAGGGTCAGAACCTATTAGCATATGCAAATTCAGGTCTGCTTGTTAAACATTACTTTAAAGTCATTACTCATAATGCTTTTATCCCCTTCTCCTTCTCCCCCGCACACCATTTGTGAGCCTCTTTCAGTGGATTAAGGTCACTAGAATGGAGCACAATTTCATTAAAGCAACATTTATACTCATACGTTATGGTTCTCCCTTTTCAGGAGTATGTGATATGTACAGAGGGGTGGCATCTGACCCCTACTTTTGGTTTCACAAATTCACACGGAGGAATCAATCATCCTTCGCTGTCATAAGTATAATGCAACATTGAACATTGAGTTGGAAAATACGCTTTGTTTGGGTGTCCCTCTCTCCTCCCCCAGCAAACCTCCCATGTCTCTGTGATGACTCAGAAGAGGTGTTTTCTGTGGGCCGAGAGTGTGGAATAAACCCAGCATTTGTTGTGGTTAATTGTGGGCTTTCTAAATTAACAAGAACAGAGACACAGAACTTTGGTGTTGCTGGGTTGGGGTCCGGGCCTCGATGAAGAATGCAGTCCCAGCGTATGGGCAGTGAGATTGCTTGTTATTCATTGTAAGCCATCCAGCTGTGGTAGCCCTCAATGTCTGACAGCCTTGAATAGCCGCCAGTCAGCCATACAAACTACCTCAAGGGAAAGGGAGAGGACCATAACATTGCTTTAGCTCTCTCAGCGCTTTCTTCTTTTGTTGTTTTTGTTAACTATTTGGTTGCCAGCATCTTTGCCGATGCTAACATATGTGTTCTGAAGCTTCTTGTAGGACTCTCAGTGCAGGACTGCCCCATTCACTGCTGAAAATGAATTCTAAGTTCAATATTATTTAGACTAATCTCCCCTTGGTGCTGGAGTTACGGTCCCACTGTATGTCACATCTAGTACAATCCACTAATAGTTTCAAAGATGTAGGGTTGAAGGGACTTTACAGATACTTTCATCTAATGTCCTCATTTTAACTGAGGCCCAATAAGGTTCAGTGACTTGTTTGAAGACACACAGCTCATAAGTGTGAGCAGTGGGATTTGATCTCAAGTCCTCCTGCCTCTGTGTCCAGACTCTATACATTATGCCGTGATTCCTCTCCATTTTCAAGTACTCTGGAAACTATGCTTTAAGAGAGACATTAAGGGGCAGCTAGGTGGCACAGTGGATAGAGCACCAGCCCTGAAGTCAGGAGGATCTGAGTTCAAATCCAGCCTCAGACCAAACACTTGTCACTTACTAGCTGTGTGACCCTGGGCAAGTCACTTAACCCCAATCGCCTGAAAACAAAAACCAAAAAAAAAAGAAAATAAAAGAGAGACAGTAAGAAAATAACCCCAACACTAGAAAAAATCCAGTGGAGGACAAGCACAATAGTGAATGGTCTAGAAACCACGTGATAATTTACTGAAATAACTTAGGATTTTGGAATTGGAGAAGACTCAGAAGGGAAATGGTAGTTGTCTTTAAGTCAATTTAACAAATATTTGAATTCCTAATATGTGCAGGGCACTGTGTTAGTTGGTGGGAGTAGAGAGACAAAAATAAAAGAGTCCATACTCACAAAGAACTTCAGGGCAGAGACTGTACAGAGATGAGGAAATGTCATCTGTGTGACAATTGGGTCCCCATCCCTGCCACTATGGACCGTACTCACCTTGAAGGGGGGAGAGGTCTCTCAATGATTGCATGTGTCAAAGGATCATTTTGTCCATACTCAAGGTCTGCCCTACAGACATCAGCATCACACCTGTGAATTTTTATGGACCTTTGGATCACCTACAAGTGCTTGGGCTAATAATACATCAAATCTGTACCAATTTTAGTTGACTTCACCAAGAATTCAGAATGGACTTGAATAGCCAAGAAAACATTCCTATTTTTTCAGAAGACATTAAGCAGCCCTGCTTCCTTGTGAAGGGGTCCAACCTTCCCTCTCCATTTCTTGATGAGTGGATTTCCTTTCCTATTTCTCCCTCTCTGAATCCTTGTTTTTCTACAAATCATTGAATGGATGTTTCCTCAGACAAACTGAGACCTGGAAAAGACCTTAATTTAGAAAGGCCAAGGTCACCCACTGCATCCTGGGCCATCACCAGTTGTCTTAACTTTTATCTTTTTTTTAAATGTAGATATTGATGACTCTGGAGGAGAGAGTGAGGCTGATGATTTTGCACAACTCTGCCTCACTTAAATCTAATTCAGGACAAGTCAAGACATCACCCTTGTGATATCATTGGTCCTCTTTGAAAATGAAGGTTGAACAACAACAACAACAGGTGGTATAGTGGATATAGGACTAGTCCTGGAGTCAGGAAGACCTGAATTCAAATCTGGCCTCAGACACTCACTAGCTAGGTGACTTTGGATAAGTTACTTAATGTATGCTGCCTAAGTCTCTTCAACTATAAAATGGGGATAATAACAGCCTTATAATATTTTAGTAATATTATAATAATTATAAATAAATATTATAATAATTATAATAATGACACAGTTGTTGTGATGTAAAATGGGGATAATAACAGCCTTCTCACACAGTTGTTGTAAAGATCAAATGGGATGATATTTGTGAAATGCTTAGCATAGTGCCTGGTACATAATAGATGCTTCATAAATGCTTGTTTCCTTTCTTTCCTTCCTTCTTCTCTCCCTCCCTCTCATCTTTCCCTTCTTCCTTCTTGTGAGACTCAGCTCAGGTGCATCTCTTCTATGAAGCCTTCCCTTAACTCCCAGTGGTTAGTGCTCCCCATCTTCCAAATTTTCTTTGTATTTTATTTATTTGTGTGCCTTTTGTATCCCACACACACACCAATAGATTGTAAATTCTTGAGAGTGAGGGACTGTTTTGTTTGGGGTTGATATCCCCAGCACCTAGCCTTCTGCCTTGCACAAAATAAAATCTTAATAACTGTTTGGTGAGTTGAGTTGGATAACCTCTTAGCTCCTGTGCATTCTCAGATCCAATAAGGACTGTATAACGTGTTTTAGAGATGTTCCCTTTTCTTTCTGATACTCTGTTAACTTTCAGTAAAGTGAGTGAAAACTGACTTCTAACATATAGACTTGACCAAAAAACTGTAGCCTGTTTAAAGATGCCATTGACTCTGAAAAAGGGCAAGAGAAATGCACACAAGTAAAGGCATTGACTCTGCCTATCATCATTTTGTAGGAAGTCTAGCTAATAAAAGAATTTGCAAAATAAAGGGGCCAAACAAACCCTGAAACAACATCCCTCCACATGACAGTCTAGGCTATAGCTCTTTTTTCTTAATTAAAATCAATCAATATATGTATCTATCTATCTATCTATCTATCTATCTATCTATCTATCTATCTAT
>NW_020954546.1:9998265-10134156 GCF_900497805.2 Vombatus ursinus | reverse complement strand
ATCTATCTATCTATCTATCTATCTATCTATCTATCTATCTATCTATCTATCTATCTATCTATCTGATGTCTATCCATCTGTATGTCTATATCTATCTTTCTTTCTATCTGTCTATATCTATTCATCTGAAGATCTGTCTCTAGCTATAGCTCTGTCTCTGTCTGCCTATATCTATTTGAAGATCTATCTGTCTATAATAGTACATTTCATTTTAACACAGCAGATATTTTCTAATTAACTCCCACTGCTTCCCCAAGAGTTCAGTTTCTAAAACCAGTTTATCAGTTCGTAACAAAGGAACATATGTCCTTAAACTTTGATAATGTGGTACTGAAGTGACCATTTCTTTTGATCAGTTTTGATCTCTGCTAACTTTATTTGCTTTGATGTTATTGTGTATATCTGCATGCACATCTACCTATGTGTGTACCCATGTGCATGTGCATGTATGTATTTTTTTTGTTCTGCTTTTTTCCTCTCTATAGCACTTCATACAAGTCAACCTATGTTTTTATAAATGCTTTGTTACCTAGAGTTTAGGAGAGGGAGAGGGCTAGTTTCCACATAGAAAGGGTTTCTCCTTTGGACTGACACAATTTGGCTTCAACTTAGGCATGGTCTGTCACCAAAGAGGTTAGTTAGAGTTTTCTTATACTCCCTAGCTCATTATGCTTCCATTCCGAAGGTCTGGGGAAAACATCTTAATCAAAGGCCTCCCCAAATGGGATTAATAGGGTCCCTTCTAGAAAAGGTAGTCAATGTACAATGTAGATATTAGGGTTAGGGATAACGCATATTTCCTTCACCACAGAAGAACAGCCCAAAACACGAATAAATGTACCTCAATAAATCCTAAAACATTCACTTCTCCAGAAACAGTGGGTTTGTTTTGTGAGGCTGCTGACCAGACATTTCACTTTCACCCCAGACCTGGCCTGCGCAGATTTCCTGGCTAGCGAGACTGGCAGGGCTTTTACATCCTATCAGGTCCTGGATGAGCCTGTTGGTGGTTATCTTCTCCTCTAAGAAGTAGATAGGAAGCATCTTATTCTAGGTAGCCAGTACCGACTAGGGGACCCCCAACACCTCCAATTCATGAAGTTACAATCAGTGCCAGGAACACCAGTTTTTCAGGGTTCTTTGAAGAGAGCACAAAGCAGATGAAGCAGCCAAGGACTTGATGTTCCATCTCAGGTTTGCTCAAGAAAGTCTTACTCCCAAGCATTCATGCTTCAGGCTGCCATGGTTGCTCAGAGCTGAAGAATTGGGAGAAGATAGAAATTTTTTCCTCCCTTGTTGGAAATGCAAAGGATTGTTGACTTGGAACCTTTGGCCAGAGAGGCTTTCACAAAAGAAAGTTTGGCAGTGGGAGGGATGCTATGTTCTACAGCTCTTATAGCCAACAAAGTGTGGAGGGAGATGGACCTCTAAAATAGTCCATCCCCCTTTCTGCTCAGAGGCCAATTCAATTCAATATAACAACCAGGTATGGGGACACATGAAGTCTAATCAGGAGTTGCTGTGTAATTTTAGCAAAGTGAAGCTCCTGACTCTCATAAAATGTCCAAAGCACATCCCTATCCCCATGGAGCCAGGACACATCCCTGTCAACAGATCGTTTTGGCTTACTGAAGACCAACCTAAATACAAAGAGGCTCATCAGCATTTAGCACAGTGCCTGACACATAGTAGGTATGGAATCAATGCTTGTTGACTGACTGGCTCATTCACCAGTCTTACTCTTTGGTGGTAAATTATTTGAGCAAAGCAACCTATAAAACAAAGAAAAATACAACTTCTTCCTTCCCCCTTGATCTATGGGGCCCACTTCTATTTCTGCAATCATGGGGTCAGATATGTTAGGGATAATTTAATTTGTAGACCATTGACATGAGCTTAGCAGTTGGTTTTCTAAATGTAAGAATCCTTCTCTAGTGAACTATGAGCGTGCGACTAGAGCAATTAAATCTTATCAATCTCAGCATTTCCTAGGAATGAAACCAGAAGAAAAAAAGAAAGATATAGCCTAATGGAAAAACCACTTACAGGAAAGAGACAGACAGACAGAGAGAGAGGGAGAGAGACAGAGAGACAGAGAAGTTGGTGCAGTTGGTTTTTATCATGAGTCCAAGGAAAAGAAGTATAGTTTTTTTGCGGGGGGGGGGGGCAGGGAGCACTTGATCATTTCATCCTTAGTTTTCATGGTAAGTATTTGCAAAAAGACAACCATGAAAATACTTGTAGCTTACTCTCTCACATTTCTTGCAGTGGATGAGAAGGAAGAGAAATTTGATGAAGAACTTAAGATCTTCCAAATTAAGTCAATATATTCTTTAATATTTGATGATTTTAATTTAAAGGTGGAAAGTATGGAAAGATAATGAAAAATATATTAGTAAATATGGTTCAGCAATAAGAATTGAGAGAGGTCAAAGGCTTGTAGACATTACAGAAGCCTCACACCTACATATCATGAATAGTTTCTTCAGAAAGAGAATTAGGAGGTACTTGTCACGACAAACTCTCAGTAACATCATTGGAAATGAAATCAGCTGTGTTCTAATATCCAGAAGATAGCTAGTTACTGATGTGGGAGTCATTTCCCAGTTAGATGCATATAGTCAGACTATTAACATTAAAGAGCAAAGAATAATCATCAATACCAAATTAGAAATAATGAAAATGAGAAGATACAGTATCTAGTTGAGGCAACTCTAACTTGACCTATTTAAACAATGTAGTAATGCAGAAAAATAGAAAATGAATGAAAGAATGGATGTCAACATAAACTGTCATCTTTTCCTAAGGAATTTTAAGTGATATAAATCAATTATCATAATAAAGAGACTAAAAACCTAGGAACTGCCTCATCCAAAAGATAGTTGAACTCCTTGAAAAGTGGAAAGAAAAGGAGAAATGAGTTAAGAATATAAAGTGGTTTGTAAAGTACCTGGGAGAAGCATCATAAAAGACTATGAACAGTGAAAGATTACGAAACAGAAGAAATGGAAAGAAAAACAGATTTATAGAAAGAATGGTGAGAAATATAATAAAACCATGTCATCCCAAGGGCATTTAAGGATGAAAATGGAAAATTAATAGACAAAAATGGGAAAAATTTAGTAAGATTTTTATAACAGCCTCTTTTCTCCATCAATGACAACAAAGACGTATTTGAGCCCTAATATTGCAATCCTAGGAGTGACGTATGAGGAAGTAGAAAGGGGTAGTCATGAAAACAAAGATGAGGACAGCTTCTCAACCGAGAACACACAGGGAAGGATAGTGCTGGAGGTGATACAGTTGTAAGGACTTTTAAGATACTGTTCTCAAGAGATCTGAAAGAGAAAACGATACCAAATAGATTGAAAAAAGAATAGATCTTATCCCTGCACAAAAAGTGAATAAGAAATTATCAGTAATTACTGACCCAAATGCCTTATTTCTTATCTCTCTTTGCTTTCATGAGAATAATCTTCACGGGAACTTTGCAAGCTATGTGAAGGGAACAGTCATGCTTTGGACAAATGTTCTTCTCCTACACATCATATCTTACAGTCACAATTAACAGCAAAGTACAAAGAATGCAAAATTCAGTTTTCCTTATTGTTTATTATGTTTTGTTTTGTCGAGTGAGACACCACCCTAAAAGACATCCATGTGTCTTCAATGCACGTGCTAATATCATCCAACCTCCTGGGGAGATAAATATCAAGCAAAGTATACAACACAATGATGTGCTCACAAAAGGTGTTTGCCACTGTCAAGGAATGTATCTAGGGTAAATTCAAAGAGCAATTTCCAACATATACCAAGGTCCTCCAGAAGCTCCTGTTTCTGAGTAATATTGTAATGTCTGTATCAAGGCTCAGAACATTAGAGAGCTTCCCAAATGGCATGCACAATTGCTTAAAAGAGTTTGCCCTAATTATCCACACAGGAAGAAAAGTGGTTTAAGTGGAAGTGGTTGAAGAATACCTTTGCCTAGAGCATTATTTGTAGTTTACTGGTACAATGCATGGAGTGCCAGACCTGGAGTCAGGAAGACTGATCTTCCTGAGTTCAAATCTGGTCTCAGACACTTCTTAGCTGTGTGACCCTGGGCAAGTCACTTTACCTTGTTTCCTCAATTTTCTTATCTGTCAAGTGAGCTGGAGAAGGAAATGACAAACGACTCCAGGATCTTTGCCAAGAAAATGGGGTCATGAAGAATTGGACATGACTGAAAAATGGATGAACAACAAAAGGCTATTCCTAGAACTGATTCCTCAATCTGTATACCTAGGAAACTGAAGATAAATATAATTCAACTTGGGCCCAAATTGGGAGGGGTTTAAACATGTATGCGTCTTCTGAATTCTTTCTCTCCTCAGGCCCTTCCAGGTGGCCAGTACGGAAGGCAGCAGCTCCACTCTCTTCTTTTGATTCTTCTTTCTGGTGGGTGTTCGATTTTACACCATACCACATGTGCACAGCTGGTGGAAAGGGATGCTTAGAAGGGGACATTTAATTTCCATCTTGGTCTCATGGACTCAAGAATGAAAGCAGATTTCTGAACATCATCACCTGAATTGGATTCATAGTAACTCACATTCTCAGCATCTCTGGGTTTCTTTCTTCCTCGGAGGTCTTAGTCAGTCTCTGTTCTGGGATTAGGCTGCATTGGATTTCCCCTGGTTGCTGGAATTTTCAGGCATATGGGAGTGATTGTAGTTTCCAGACTTTGGTTGTTTTTGGTCAGCACTGGTGATGGCATCTTTACCTCTCCTTGTTGTCCCCAGTCACTTGGACTAATCCTATTTCTCTCCCTTGAGTCCCAATGATATGGTCATAAGAAAAAATGGGAGGAAATTAAAAGAGAACCTACAAAGATACCGTATTCCTGTATCCTACTGTGTCATTTCTCTGTTGAAACAAACAAAGACAAGAGATGATAATTGCAACTCCGGAAGGAGAAGGGAGAATCATCAGAAAATTCTTTGCTGGTCTCTCTCTCTGTGAGTTATCTTTGTAGGCTCGGAGGCAAGCAATTTCCCACTAATTTGAATATGTACCAAATGTACCAGCTAGAAATGCCTATGATTCAATGATGCTGTAGTCCTTATTAAACTGTTTCCAATATGGTGGTTTGGACTGCTCTGGAGGCAGTGGAAAGGATGCTAGATTTGAAGCAAGAATGTCATAAGATCCTGGATATAGGTATCAATTTGTTTTCAAGTTTCAACTCTTCTAATTATTTATAAGGGACCTTGGGTCAGCCACTTAATCTTGGTGGGACTCAATTTTCTCACCTGTAAAATGAGGGTTAGACCAATGACCTCTGATGTCTTTCAGCTCTAAAGTGGATTGTATGATGAATAGTTCACATCTTTATAGTACTTTAAGACTGACAAAACATATCCCTCTGAGACAGGTGGTATGCAAATTGAATTTATAATAAAATGCCATCCTTTACCTTTCTCTAACTCTGAAGGATATTAAGAAAATCATAAGAAATGATGTGTAAGAAAATATTTGGAGTTATTCAGCAGATGGTCACTGCATAAATCATTGAAATGTCCCTGCTAGTAATGAAAGGGCAGTGAGAATTTTGGAACTATTTTTATGACTTTTTTTTGTTTTTACATTGCCTGTCTATATTTCTCTTCCTTTCCCATTATAGAGTCATCTCTTATGAAAAAAAAAAAAGCTTTAAAAAATAAAAAGGAAGAGGAAGAAGAGAGAAAAAAATTCAGCAAAACTTATCAAAACACTTAAAAGTTTTTTGCATTATATGCAATGTACCACACCTGTAGACTCTACATTCCCCATCATAATTCCACAAAGAATAGAGGAGAGGTCTCAGTAAGGATATTTTGATAATGCTGACTTGGCAGTTTAAAAATTGTAATAATTGTAAATACGTAAACATCAGAATCCAGTCCCAGTATCAACATGGTGGGAAGAATGGAGACAAGGAAGGACAGAGGTGGAACCTTGAGTGGTATAGAGGAGACTTTTCAAGAATGAACCCATTAGCTCAAGATGGGGTAGGGTGGAGTGGGGAAGAGATTGCTAATTAAGTTGGGAGCTGAGTGCATTACTACTTCCAACAGGGGCTGCAACCAGCAATGGTACTTAAGGTAAACAAATTGAGAGAATAAAACTTACATGTCTTTTAATCATTAAATGTTTTATCAGAAAGCTAATATTGAACAGTAATACCAACAACTAAATATGCCTAGTAACTATTTACAGTTAAATAATTTCAAGACCCAGAATAGCATCTTTTCAGTCCCTCCCTCCAAGTCTCTAACTAGATTCTTTGTTAATTCTCATTCATTTTCTCTCCTACTTAGCATATACTCCATTCTTCCAGTTCACTTTTTTCATTGTGTCTTATTTCTTAAAGGTCCTTCTAATTTCTTTGTATTCCACATACCTGTCAGTATTAGTCAGGATTCTAGTACTCCATTACATGAATGTGCCACAATTTATTTAACCAATGGCTCGGCATTTAGGTGGTTTCCAGATCTTTGTAATTACATTTAGTGGAGTAATAAAAGTCTTTCAAGTCTTTTTTGTTGTTGCTGTTACTGTATTATTTTGTTTTATTTTTAGGCTATATTCAGAATGATTAAATTAAATTATTGTATTGGCTCAGAGAGTAAGATTATTTCGCCACTTCTACTGTAATTCCCAAATTGCTTTCAAAAAGAATTGCTTGTAATCCTGACAGATTTGGATAAGTTCCTGTTCTAACATAGCACTGCCAGTATTAAATTTTATTTCTTTTAGTTATTTTTGCTTATTTGATGTGTATGAGGTGGTAGACAAAGGTTTTTTCAATTTGCATCTCTTTGTTTATTACAGAGATTGAACATTTTTTCATTTGATTATGAACAATTTCTGTTATTTCTTTTGAAAATTATCTGTTCCTATCCCTTGAACATGTTTTTACTGTAAGCTGAGAAATACCGCTTATAAATTTTTACTATTTTTATAAAGCAAATTAATTTTACAATTTTGAGCTTAATGCTACATAAGATGGACATTTCCATTTGCAAAACAGAATAGAACAAGAAGACTGCCCATGCAGCAATGATGCTCCATATATAGCTCACTTCTTTCTCTAAGTATTTAATAATTCAAGATGTTATTTTCAAAGATGTTGTACTTGCCTGTTTTCTAATGACCTTCTTTCTTTTCTCTTTTTCTCATTTTTGAAATGCTTCAGTGACTCTGTGCACTTTTAGGCTATTTTTCATTTTGATAACACTATTACTTTTCCTCATCTTTCCTTATTTCCCCCGTCCATTGTAAAAAAGAAAAACAAAAATCTTATATCAAATATTCACAGTCAAGCTAAACACATTTTCACATTATCCACATTTGAAAATGCTTCATTCTGTACCTTGAGTCCATCACCTCATTGTCAGTGGGAGATAGGCAGCATTTTTGATGACTGGTCCTCTGGCATCATAATTGGTCATTATACTCATTGGAATTCTTAAATGCTTCTTCATTGCTTTTCTTTATGATGTTGTAATTGTTTTTCAGCTTATGGTCACTTGCTCTTCAAGTCTTCCCATATTTGTCTGAAAACTTCCCTTTCCTCATTCCTTGTGGTTCGATAACATTCCGTTATATTCATTGATCATGGTTTGCCCAGGCTTTCCTCAATTGATGGACACCTCCTTCATTTCTATTTCTTTGCTTCTACAAAAATAATTGCTACTTTTCTATGCCCGTGCCCTTTTCACTTTCTTTGAGGTCTTTGGAGTGTAGCTCTTGTAGTGGTTTTGCTGAGTCAAAAGATACACAAATTTAGTGACTTTGGAGAGAGAGTTACAAAATAGTTGTATTTTCCAAAAGAGTTGAACCAAGTCACAACGCCACCGACAATATATTAGTGGGGCAACTAGGTGGTGCAGTGGAAAGAACACTGGATTTAGAGTCAAGAAGACAGGTTCAAATATTGCCTCAGTCACCTATTGGCTGTGTGACCCTGGTCAAGTCACTTAACCTCTCCCAGCTTTAGTTTCCTCATTTGTAAAATGAGGATTATAATAGTACCTACATCCCAGGGTTGTTGTGAGAATGAAATAACATATGTAAAATGATTTGCGAAACTTAAAATTTTGCATTATTTGTGCAGTTGATAAGCATGCTGTCTATAACTTTGTCTGAGATAAGAAGGGCCTGGCCCCATGTACCATTCCTTGGGGACACTCCTTGTCCCATCTTCCCTGCCCATCTGACATTGCAACATTAACAACCACTCTCTGAATTGAGCCATTCAACCAATTGCAAATTTATCTATTTACTGTATGGCCTAATCCACATTCCCCAGGATCACAACATGAAACACGTCATCAAACACTTTGCTAAAACTTACTGCAACTACATCTGTAGAATTCCCTTATCAACCAGTTTTGGAACCCTATCAGCAACAGGAAAAAAGGTTACAGTGGCTGCCTTATTCTTCATGAAACCGGGCTAGCTCTTTTGAATCACTGCTTTCCTTTCTCGACGTTCACCATCTCTTTAAAGATCCATCCTAAAATTTTTCCAGCAATTGAATTCAAGCTCACTTGCCTATAGTTTCTAGTCTATTCTCTTCCCCTTTTGGAAAACTGGAGTAACCATCACTCTTTTTCCAATTCAGCAGTTATCTTCTTTTTTATTTTATTTTATTTTTATTTATTTATTTTTTTTAGGCAATCAGGGTTAAGTGACTTGCCCAGGGTCACACAGCTAGTAAGTGTCAAGTGTTTGGTCTGAGGCTGGATTTGAACGCAGGTCCTCCTGACTTCAGGGCTGGTGCTCTATCCACTGTGCCACTTAGCTGCCCCCAGTTATCATCTTCTTGTTAACAATTTTCCTTTTTCCTTTTCCCATCCAAAAGGTCATTGTCCTTGGCAGAAAAAATGGAAGCAAAGTACAATTGTACATTCTATTCTTTCGAACATCCCATCTATCTCAAGCAACAGTTCTCTTCCATCTCTGATCCTCCTCTTTCCCCCAATGTAACAAAATACAGATGATCTTTTTTGGCCCTAGTGTTTCTCGTAAGCCCCCACTAATTCCGTGCTTTGCACTCCACACTATTCCTCCAGCCATAATAACCATGCCACACTCTGGCATTTATCCTGTTATGTGCACTTGCTTCCATCTTCTGAACATCTCTTTTAATGATTGATGAGATTCCCTGTGCATCGCCATTGGACTCTTCCATTGATTTATGTTTTTCATCCTCATCAATAATTTGTTTCCCCTTTGTGTCTTCAGAACTCAATTCTGGAGTTTCCTATCCTTCCTGGGATAACTTCCTTACAGGATTTTAATTCTTAGTATCTTACTATCATTTCCTCTGAACCCTTTGAAATTTACTCTTAAATCTAAGAGGCGTCCTAGATGATCCAAGGTTTTCCAATCTTTTATCAAATACTCTAGGAGTTTGACCATTGCCACTCCTTTCCTGAAAAGCATCTGTGGATCTTTACTGTCTCTATGTTAGATATAAACCAATATGTTTAGCACTGAAGTCCTTTGCAGTCTGACTACAGTCTTATCATACATCATTCTCTTTCATACATCCTATATTCCACCCAGACTGGCCTACCATACCTGGAATGCCATTCCCTCTCATCTCTGCTTGTTGAAACCACTATGTCTCTTTTTGGCTCAGCTCAAGTGCAGCCACCTTCATGAAGCCCCCTCCCTCAAATTACTTTGATAATCTGTGTTTATGCTGCCCTACACCACATCCTCTTATCTATTTGGATTATTATTACTTCCCCTCCTGGTCCTAAGTTGGTAGTGCTGGTGGTATTAATGATGATGGTTTAAAAGAGAGTGAGTGATAATGCAACTTATCACTCTTTCTCTCCCCCCCCCCCCCCCCCCCCCGCCAAATGGAAGAGTCTGGCTTCTGAAGATCACCATTTCCATTGGGAGAACACGTGCTCACAAAAGACAAGATGCCATGCTAGCGGACAGGAAGTAGCAGGAGCTGCCTGTGAACCCACCTAACCCTTCACATAGCGGGTTTCTAAGCTTCTTGTTGTGAGTGAGGCAGAAAGGGAAGGGTTGCTAAGCAGGTGAACCAGTTACTCTCTCTTGACAAGCACCTACCCTCTTATGGTTGGTGCCACTCCTCGTCAATTCCTTTTTTCAGGTGGGGGATCCTCTTTAATCAGTGCCCTCAGCTCTGCTTCTGGGAAGGATGCACTTCTTTTAAACTGGTGTGAGAAGGAACAAAAGCCCTGAAGGTACGTACAGTAACTGGTCTCAAAAGAGTTGACTCGACTTCTCTCCTACAGGAACTGCTGTAGGTTTAGTCTAGGTTTTTGTCTGGGTCTCTTTGGTATTTTTCTGCTTTTGGAAAGTTTTAAAATATGAAGCAATCATTTCTCTCTTATTACTCTAAGACCCCAAATTTTGTCAGGGAATACCCCCCAGATTTCCAGATTTAATTAAGTCAATCGATCCTTTTCTCTGTGAGTCTCCCCACCTCTCTCGCTCTCTCTCTCTCTCTCTCTCTCTCTCTGTCTCACACACACACACACACACACACACACACAGAAAGCCAATTTAGTCACTGAGTCACTGAATCAGAATATTTCTCAAGCATCCACTTCAGCTCCTTGGTCAAAGGGATATTTTCTCCATTCACATTTCTTCCCTGCCCCCCTAAGATAATGAGCATTTATTAAGTGCCTGCTTTGTGTCAGGTGCTATCTAAGCACTGGAGAAAGATTTTCTTTCTGTTGGTCATAAGAAGTGCCTGGAACAACTTGCTGCTCTACTAGGATTGACTCCTTTTGGTGTACATAGCGGTGGCTGCTGATTGCTAGTTCCATCCTGACTTAGGACGTAGTCTGTCAGGGGTTGGTACTGTATGTGGCAGAAGTAGGCAAAAAGACTTGTCGTCCCCATATTTGTGGTGTCTAGAGACCCGGATGACAATGATCAGAAAGAGGTGATAGGGACTGATAGCTATGAAAAGTCTCTTTGATCGATAAGATCAGGGTAGGGGATGGGCAATAAGGGGGCTCTCCCCTTGTCCTGGTCTTTCTTTGTCTTTCTAGGGTCTTTTATAAGACTGTAAGCTGAGTTTCTGAACATGCAAGCCTGCCCATTTATTCCCTCTCCATTATGTGTGAGTGAGTACAGTTCAAAAATCCCCTGACTATACTGAAGAAAGGGAAGGGTAATCAGACAGCTTTGAGAGATGGATGGATGAAGGTTCCGTGCTTTGGTATTTCATTTCCTTTCATTTTCTCCATGTTTAATAAACCATGTGGCTACAGTATGTTGAAAGCCTATGAATGACATAGGAGATGCTTTGACTGGATAGACTTCTACTGAGGATGTTGATTCTCTATGTGGGGTGTCCTTGTAACCAGAGATTTTGAATTTTTTATATCTCCAGAGCAACATTTCATACTATTTCCTTGCTTAAATTAAGAACCTGACCGGTATGTGGTTTAACTGCTCAGCTGCTCAGTGGAGCTGACATTTCTTTCACACATGCATTCCTCAGTGACTTGAATCAGGCTAGTTGGCTGGTGGCTTAAGTAGAGAAGTAGCTGATAAACAACTAACATATTCCGCTTCCTCACTGGATAATTAATATAGTGACATGCTGCTTTATCGCAGGCATGTAGAAGGCAGCACACAAGCTGATTGGGACTATGTCCACTACAGAGGCCAGTAGAGATATAGCACGTGTCACTGTGTGCTCATAGGGTATCACACATGCAGTCTACACTCAAATATAGATATGCCTGTCACATTTTGTATTTTAATATATTCTGTATTTATTTACTGTTGGTTAATTATCATGTAAGAGAATAAAACTCAGAACTGAAATAATTTAAGTTTATTAAGTCATTGACAGAGGCGAGAGCTAAAAAAAAAAAAGGGTGATCTACTCCTGTTGAGCGCCTGAAAGCTTTACATCATAGAAAGTTCAAACAAAGGAACAAGGATATAATAGCTTATTGGCCCGTACAGAGGCAGTTTCCTAGGACCAATATAATACAAAACAGGCAAACACTAGCAGGGTTATCCTAAAAGTAGTTACAAATAAAGGATGGCACATTCTTTGTTTGTACTTGACATAGCATTTGAAGAGACTCACGAATTATGGTGGGACAGATAATAAGGCCCAGTGGTCATTAGGGCACAGAGTAAGTTCCAGTGATCATCCATCTTCGATGAAGGATTGTAGTTTGTGAGTCTCTTCTCTACCAAGCAGTATGAATGGTCATATTTGTCCCCACAGCTGGTGGGGAGATGGAGCAATGGAGAAGTCCATTGTAATAGTCACAATCGGTAGGAATTGCAAAGAACTAGATTTAGGCTTGATATAAGGAAATAAAAAACTTTTCAACCACTAGAGTGAACTTGAATTGGAATACGTTCTCCAAGGAAATATTGGTTTCAGCTCACTGGAGGTCTTCAAGCAAAGTTTGGGTGACTAATCAGTTATGTGATAGTAAGAGTTCCTTTCAGTATGAGTTGGACTGGATGGACAGCTTTGAGATTCTGTGATTCTGATCCAGTCACTCCCTGAAAACTTTATAAACATAAATGAGAAAAGAGTCAGAGTTAGACCTGTAAAGTGTTAGAACTGAAAGACATTTAAGTTATCTAGCACAACCCTCCTCATCCTATAGTTTAGGAAACTGACACCCAGTAAGGGATAGTGGAAAGGCCAAGATCAAGTTAACCTCCTGTGGTCCTGATCAGACTGATATTTTAACAGATTGTTTATGGAAATAATTTCATTGTGTTCCTTTGTTTCATTATAACTCCCATCATGTCTCAGCACTGTGTTGTTGTTATGCTGATATAACATAATTTAGAATTAAAATTCATCTCAACCCAATTAAGATGATAACAGGGTAATTTCCTTAAGTTGTCAAAGTTCATGTTTTTCATTTTCAATCAGATTGAGATTCAGATGCATTTGTAGTTAGGGTGTTGGCGTTTAAGCCTACTGCCTATGTACTCAATGTCAGAAACACAAGGAACTTAATTTTGCTATCATGCTCATGCCACAGGGCTGAATCTCTTGGAGAAATTATTTAAGGGAACAACCTGAATTGGCTCAGGTAGAAATTAACTTATGTAAAGCTTATGCCATTTAAGGAATTAATTCCAATTTAGATGTGCCAAGGTTGCATGTTATGGACATCTTCACTGGAGTTACCAACAATCCTCTCTGTTTGTTTAAGGACAACTTTTGGACCAATTTAAATGCTAGTCTTGTTGGAAAGTAGCCAGGAGTCAGCTGTTTGGGGCTGTTTTTGCCTTTTGAAGAGCTGTAAGAATCAACAAAAACAAAGACGATGGAATTTGGTAGAAAGAACCATGGTTTTTGAGTCAAGACCCCTAATTTCTTGTCCCACCTTGACACCAGCTCACTGCATGAACTTGGGTGACTTCTTTCTCATCTCTGTTGTCTGTTTTCTTCTATAAAATAAAGAAGACTACATTCTGTGGACTTTTGATGGAGGATTTATGGGATGACATGGACAAGAATTAAACAAGATGAGAGGGTTTGGCTGGGAGTACACCCACTGATGCTATCATAGGTCCATCAAAGTATTGATGATTAAAGAATATTATTGTTGTTGTAAAGGAGTTCCTTCCCTCTCCTCAAAAGGTTAAACTTGAGAATTTCAGAAGAGATTAATCATGGAAATTTCATACCTGTGCATTTATAAAACTATTAGAAGTACTCTTGACAATAGGGTATATTAGCTATGATATATTACTTAGGAGGTGCTATAATGCTAATGAAGTTTGAAGGAAGAATTGGGACAGATCATGGCTTACTAAGAAGAGAAACTGGATGAAAAAGAGAGACTGAAACAAAATTTGCATGACTTAGTTCATTATGATGAATCAAAAAAAGAGGTACAATTATGCCATGAGAAAAAGCAAAAATAAAAATCCACAATTTCAGTAGAAAAACAGCGAAATGACATACTTTAAGGAATAAGACAATGGACCAATATTAAACCTATGTGCCGACTGGAATAGCATCTAAATTCATGAAGGAAATATTGACTTAATTATAAAAAGAGATAGTAAAAATAATTGTAGGAGACTTTAATGTATGTCAAAGTGATGGGAAAATCTAACAGATGAAAAAGAGAAAAATACACAGGTCTGATGGGACTAAGAAAGGGAGAGACTTATAATGTTTATCTCCTAGTCAAAGAAGGTTGCTAGCGGCCATAATTGAAGCCCTTTCCCCAAAGGGTAGGAAACTGAGGGCTGGGTTGGTTTAGCTAATTACCCCATGCTATAAAGAATCAATATCCTAAAGAGATTTCTTAGTTTGGGATTCTGGGTTTCATATTTTTCTAGAATTTCCCATGAAACAGAATTTGGGTGTACTTTCGGATTATAGTTTGGTTATAGTTTTTGTGCTCCTCCAGGCAGCTAGATGGAGCAGTGGATAGAATGCTGAGTTTGGAGTCATAAAGATCTGAGTTCAAATCCAACCTCAGACGCTTACAAGCTGCGTGACTCTGGGCAAATTACTTCACCACTGTTTGCCTCAGTTTTCTCAAATGTGAAATGGAGATAATAACAGCTACCTTGCAGGGTTGTGATGAGGATCAGATGATGTATTTGTATAGCCTCAACATAGTGCCTGGCATAAAACAGGTGCTATACAAATGCTTATTACCTTCCCTTCTCCTTTTCCTCTTACTTGGAAGGATTGATGGAAGAATACAGGATTTATCGTCAGCAGCTCTGATATTTATCTACTCTTTGATATTTGAATAAGTCACATAATCTCTCTGAATCTCAGAGGTTTCTTCATTTGTAAAATGAGATTGGGTAAAATAATTTCTGGTCTCAAGCAGCTCTAAATGATATGACTTTGTTGTTGTTGTTGTTCAGTCATTTTTTAAAAGTATTTTTATTTAGAGTTTTGAGTCCAACCTCTCTCTGTCCCCTCTCCCTGCCCCAAGACAGTAAGCGATCAGATATAGTTTACACATGTACCATTAGGCAAACATTTCCGTATTGGTCATTTTGTACAAGAAGATTTGAACAAAAGAAAAAAATATGAAAGAAGAAAAGTGACAAATAGTTTCAGTCTGTATTCAATCAATATCAGTTCTTTCTCTGGAGGAAGGGAGTATGCTTCATCATTAGTCCTTTGGGATTGTCTTGGATCATTGTATTGCTGAGAATAGCTAAGTCATTCACAATTCTTCCTTGAACAACATTGCTGTTACTGTGTACAACGTTCTCCTGGTTCTATTCACTTTACTATGCATTAGTTCATGTATGTCTTTACAGGTTTTTCTCTTCAGTCATTTTCAGTCACGTCTGACTTTTCATGATCCCATTTGGGATTTTCTTGGCAAAGATACTGGAGTGATTTGCCATTTTCTTCTCCAGCTCATTTGACAGAAACTGAGGTAAACAGGGTTAGTGACTTGCCCGGGGTCACACAGCTAATAAGTGTCTGACATTTGATTGTGACCAATTTTCCAGTAGCAATATCTGTCATTGGTCACATTGGTAAGGAAGTCAGAGAGAATCCCACCTCCCACCCAACCCCCTTAGCAGACTGAAACTATATTCCCAATTTGTTGCCTAACACTTTGTCAGCCTCTCCACGGTTCCTTTATTGGCCTTTTTCCTATTGGTTCCCTACTTCCATTATTCAACCTAACCTTCCATCTAGAAATCTATCATTAAAACTCAATGATTCAACAAAAAGTCTCTGTGGTGAGCTGCCTGTAGCAGACTATGTCAAGGTCTGGCAGACTGAAATGTTTGCCCCAACTTCTCAGGGCGTTTCTGGAGCATGAAGCCTCATATTTCAAGGACTGTCTGATTGACCTAGTTAGGAGCACTTGTTTCCACTTTTTTTTTTCTGATTTGCATGCCTGTCATTGATTTATTGATCTAAATGCTTTGTTAAACTTGAAGGGGGAAATATTCGATCTGAACATTCACTTTTTTTCCAAACATGACCTTACCTTTTATCTCCATAGTAGTTGAACCTTTTAGAGAGAATTCTAAAGAAAGTCAATGCCTTTTCATCATTGCTCTATCGCCCCTCATTATCTTCTTTAATTAAATTTCTAAGTGAAATCTTTCAAGGAGATATATGGTCAAAAGATGAGACAACACAGCATATAAGGTTCCAGGGATCCAAACATGATTTTAATTTCCTAGGTTTGAAGATTGCTTTTTATAATTTATATAAAAAATCATGTTGGCTCTTGGCTGAATGATGATTATAAGATTATGTCAGCACTGTGACACTATCTTCTTTAAACATATCCTTTGTTTGTATAGAGTTGGAGAAATTAAAGCTTCTGAATGAAGCTACTTCAGAGAAGCTGCAAATCAAGAGGAGCCCTTGAGGAAGCACTTCACAGGAGGGTGCCCCAAAGGCCTCAGCGATTCTAGAGTGACTTTTGCTGGCCTGGAAGCCCCTTACACCATCCCAGATGTAGCTTTCTTTTCTCATTGCCCTCTGTCCTGGAGGCAGAGGAGAAGGGGACTCATAGCACAGGGATCAGAACCAGGAGGGATGTTATTAACACGGGGCTCACAGTTTGTTTTTCTTGTTTGTCCTTCCTTCTTTCTTTCTTTTTTTTTGGCAAGGCAATCAGGGTTAAGTGACTTGCCCAGGGTCACACAGCTAGTGAGAGTTATGTGCCTGAGGCCAGATTTGAACTCAGGTCCTCCTGCCTCCAAGGCCGGTGCTATATCCAATGCACCACCTAGCTGCCCATTTGTCCTTCCTTCTTGAAGAGGACTGTGACATCAAGGAGATGAATTGGGTTTAAGTGAGGCAGGGCTGTGCAAAATCACCAGCCTCACTCTCTCCTCCAGAGCCATCTAGGTCCAGTGACAAGATATAGATCAGGATGACTGGATGGCCCTGGATACAGCAGGAAACCTTTAAGCTAAGGTCTTTAAACAAGTCTCAATTTGACTGAGGCAGTGCCCATTCAGGGATTAAAGCTAGGTAAAAAATGAGGCAGAGAATGGCCTCTTTACCTAGACAAAAAAAAATCAGTCTGGGAAAGGAAGACCCCGGGGATTTCTGGCCAAAACAGAAGCAATTGCTATTTACGTTCTCTCTGAGCCAATCTATGCCCAAACAATTACCAAGTGGGGCTGGGCTGGGACCTGTTATTGTTGGCCAATCAACAAAAGCCAAGTGATTTGGGTTTAAGGCTTGGTCCTTAAGGAATAAAAGGTTTCAGGAACAGCTCCCTGTATAAATATAGATGAGCATTTGTTCTATGGTGACTTGCCCAGAGTCATACAGCCAGTAAGTGTCAGAAGTAGGATTCTTGGCTTCCCAGTAACTTAAAACACTACTTGGAAAATTCATTACATAACAAAGATATTTCATTTCTTATCTCTTGCTTCATTTCTTCCAAGTATTCATTTAATCATGGAAAAATCTCCTCCCCACTTTTAGATTCTGCTTTTATGGTGGAATTCAAGTTATTAGTCAATCAGTAAGTATTTATTAAGCACCTACTAGTTTCAGGCACTATGCTAGGTGAATACAAAATGATAATGGACTAGTGTCTGCCCTCAGTGAGCTTCCATGCTATAAGAGAGACAACATATACTCATACAAGTAGGTACAAAATAAAGATAAACAAAATATATCTGTATATTTTTGGATCAGACATTTCCTAGGCATAGGGAAGTCCTTCTACCAATGCAGCTCAGTACATTGTCTGAAACTTGTGGTCTCAGAGAGCTACCTAACACTGAGAGTTTAAATTATTTGTTCAAGGTCACAGTATCAGAAGCAAGATTTGAACCCAGGACTCTCTTAACTCAGAGGCTAGTTCTCAACACACTATGTCATGCCATATATAATAATTATTAATATTTTTATAGTGCTTTAAGGCATGTAAAGCAATCTACATGTATTATCTCACAACCACCCTGAGAGTGTTATCACCCCCATTTTATAGATGAGGAAACTGAGGCCAAAAGGGGTTAAATGACTTATATGGTTAGGAAATGTCTGGGAAAGGATCTGAGCTTAGGTCTTCATTACTAAGTGTATGGCACCCCAACCATTATCACATGTAGTTGCCTATGTATAATATATACATACGTATATATTATGTGTATATATACACACATACATATACATACAATATGCATAAAATATGTAGTGATGATGATAAAACCTGCCATTTTGTAGGGAGCTCTGGGCTAAATAAAGTCATAGACCAATGCAAGTCATTGCCTTCTTTTTAAATTCTGGTCTTGGTCAGTTGACTAGAAGGCTAGGCAATTAAGTACCCTGCCCAGGGTCACACATGCAGGTCTTCCCAGGAAGAAGGTCAGCTCTTAATAAGCTATGCCACACTGTGTCTCACATAAAATACATGTGGGGAAATTTTGGGGGGAGGGAAGCCATTAGAAGCTGGAAAACATGGCATTTGAGCAGAGCTTAGATGGAAACTAGACATTCTAAGAGATGAAAGTGAGGATATACTGGCTTTTGGGCATGGAGAACAGCCACACAAGGCAAAGAAAGGAACTGGAACATCCTATGCAAGAAATAGATAGTAAGAGGGTAAGTTTAATTGGAATGAACAACACATGAAGGAGATGGGACCTGGGATATTACCTGTGTAGGAAACTCCCTTTGCCGATGCAGATTGGTACCTTCTCTACGACCTACATTCGTAGAGCATGTCTTGGTGCCAAGAGAGCTTAAGTAGCTTGCTATGGATCACCCAAAAAGTCTATGCTAGTGGAAGGGCTTGAGTCCAGCTATTGCTAGCTCTGAGGCCACCTCTTGAAGCACTATGTCATACTACCTCTGCGGCATGACAGGGAGTCATATAATAAGGCTGGAAAGGTCAAATGGAACCAGAGTTTGAAGGACTTTAAGAGACTTTAAATTATTTTCTTCAGTGCCATCTTCAGATCTGGCATCTTATTTTACCCATGTACTTTTTTTTGTTCTAAATTCTGGTTTCCTAAATTCTGCCTGATCCATCAAGATTACAGCTTTCTGCCATTTGTGACATTCCTGAATTAGTGTCTTTAAGGCTGATAGATATATATATAGTCAATACAGTGAATGTTATGGTGGTGAATTCTTGACCATGGGGGTGGTTGCAAGTCCTCACAGAAGCCAGGGAGTTTTGAGTCAGCATGGTTTTTTGTTATTAGTTGAGATAAAATCAATGCTATAAACTATGTGGGGATGGAAATGAATAGGTTAACAGTAAAAGAATATCAGAGTGGTAAGCTTGTTATAGTGAGTACGTCGTAGACTCTAGAATTAAGAATTGTTAGGCAAGTGAATTTAGAACAGGGATGCTGGACCAGAAGAATAGAAAAATAGTAAAGGACAAGAGATCATGGTAAGAAGGAAGAAATTCTTCAGTAGGACTAAAGCGCTGGAAGTGAAAGTCTAGGAAATTGTGATCAGGAGCATATTCCAGAGCCCATGATCTTGGAGATGGGGCAGTTCTGGGTAGTGGTGAGAACTAAGGGTCATTGTGGTGAGTAGCTAAAGTAAAGGGGAGATGGAAGTCATAGGAGTTCAGCAGGTCCAGGGGCTGGGAGGCCAGTGGATTAGAACAATAATCATTCTGATGTTGCAAGTATATTTCTACCGGATGGGCCTCAGATGAAGACTTCCACCTACATGTAAAAAACATTGATGAGGGTGAGGAAGTGTACTGGAAGTTAGTGGATATATGTATAACAAGGACAATTAAGAGTTAATATTAATGGTGGCCTTATCTGGTCTTTATTAAAGTAGCAATCAATCTGTGTTAGAGGGATAGACTCTGGTTTCTCGACTTTTGAAGCTATCCAGGGAACATATGCTGTGGTTGAATCTGATGTCATAAATGGCGACCACATACCACCATCATATCACCTTGTCACATCCACAGGAGAGCTTCTGGATTCAAGTGAGATGTACAAACGATGACTTTTACCCTACCAAATACACAAATACACAATTCGGGGAGTTTGATTTGCCTATAAAACCTGATTGGCTTTAGCAAGAAAACTGGATGACTTACAAATTGTCTTGCATCTCAATTTCATTGACATCAGTAACCAAATAAGCAGACTGAACACAGCAGCCCAAGTCTGCTTCTGTGCCCACCAAGATTTGGGTCCCATCTTCTGAACAGCTGTTTTTATTTTACATTTCATTTCATATACATTCTCCTCCATTCCATGTTCTGAATCACCCAACCACTTTGAAAATTCTAGGGTTTTATTTCACCAAGATCATTATCGGGAGCAGAACAATTCTGTTTTTATTATTTTCATATTTTACATTTCTGAGGCTTCTCATGCTGCCGAAGGGCATGTTTTTACCCAAACAATTACTCCTCCAAGGGCTTTGCAGCAATCTTTGTATGCCTCTCATTCATTCTACTTCATTTTTACACATTGTGTTTAAACATGGCTTTGGAACTGGGTTAAAAAATTCAATGTTTTTGAGCTCACCTCCAGAGTCAACAGGAGATCAAAACATATTCAGCTTTTGGCTTTATTGGAACTTCTGTTCATAAACATGTGGTTTGGGCTTTGGGAACAAATAAACATAGCCTGTGAGTCCTCATTAGAAAGTGTTATTTTTAAATTTTTTTGCCTTTTCTTGTCTCCCCACCACTCAGTATACTGACTGGCACATAGTAGGCATTTAACAAATGCTTGTTGACTGGCTGACTTGGATATTTTGAGTGATCTGTGCTTTCGTGGGAATATGTTCTCTGCCATCGACTAACCCAGATAATAAAGCCTCCATGCTTTTGTATCTTTTGCAATTCTCATTCATATTTCCCCATAAATCTTCCATAAAAGATGTCCCCAGAACACTCCTCATTGGGGAATTGAACCCCAGTCTTCTGCATGATAGGTAGAGATACTCGCCACTGGGGTGTTTAAGGAGGACTAACATCTCTGGTGTGAGGGCTTGTGAGCCTTTTTCAGGACTGCTCATCTATCTTTGATGTCTACCTGTCATCCAACTCTCACTTATGGCTCCAAGAAGTTGTAGCACGTGCAGTGGTCACAGCCCAGTAAAACCACCTTGGCAGATGGGCTAAACCAGGTTAAGGGTAACTGACAGGCCTCAAACCAGTAAGTTAGAGATGTTGTCTACTGTAGAATGGGCAGATGAGAACAATTTGAACCAAGGGTCATGAAGGCAGCTAAAACAGGTCCTGTGGAGTGCTTAGAGCTTGGTCAGACATTGAAGATGCCAAGATCATCCGTTATATCCTGGGCCATTGCCAGTTATCTTAACTTTTGTCTTGCCACTGGACTTCCATGACTATGGAAGACAGAGTGAGGCTGCAACTTTGAGCAACTCTGCCTCACATATCTGATTCACCAGCAATTCAAGACATCACCCATTATCCGTCATTTTACTATTTCCCCATCTGTGATAAAGCCTTCAAAACTCATATTGGACTGATCAACCCACAACCAAACACAATTGTAGTTTCACCCCAATATCAGATGTCATTGGTCCTCTTTGAAAACTTGCTATACACTTTTCCATTGTTTTGGGGGCTCTTTTGGATTTAATTATTTTGTGATGTTCCATGACTTGCAGTCATATAGCACTTTGGAGTGAATGATTATTGATATTAATAATAATTTTTCTCATGCACACATCACTTTAAGGTTTTCATAGCATTTTACAAATATATCTTTTTATTTTTACAAGAACTCTTGGAGGGAGGTGCTATTATTATACCTATTTTATGGATGAGGAAACTGAGGCAAACAAAGGTTGAAAGACTTGCCCAGGGTCACAAAACTAATAAATACCTGAGGCAGGATTTGAAATAAGATCTTCCTTACCTGTTCTCTGCCCATTGCATCACCTAGCTGTCTATTAAAAAGTTTGACTTTTGCAATTTGAAGCTGTTCATAGGATCACAGATTTAGAGATTCATAGTTGAAAGGGATTTCAGAGGCCGTCAAACAATCTCCTCATTTTACACATCTGGATCTTTGAATGTATTGTGCAACTTCTCAAATATATTTCAACCTAGTTCCTTAGTACATGATTCAGGGTCCCGCTCATATTTATCTGCACCTCTTGTTGAAGATCACGTAATAATGAGCTAATTAGAAGGTGCCCACTATAAGCTGGACAATATGCCTTCTTTATCCACTTTGTTTTGCCCTAGTTATTTAGTTGTTTTTCAGTCATGTCTGACTCTTAGTGATCCCATTTGGGGTTTTATTGGCAAAGATACTGGCATGGTTTGCCATTTCCTTCTCCAGTCCATTTTACAGGTGAGTAAACTGAGGCAAATGGGGTTAAGTGACTTGCCCAGGGTCACACAGCTAATGAGTGTTTGAGGCTGGATTTGAACTCAGGTCTTCTTGATTCCAGGCCCAGCACTCTATGCACTGTGCCACCTAGCTGCCCTTCTTTGCTCTAGTAGGGATAGTTAGAGCAGTCTCCCTCACATTATTCTGAATTTCACTGATCATACTCAGCCATGTTCCAAGGCTTGATGTTATTACTTTTATGTCATGGTCGACTAGGTGTATTTGATCTCACCATCAATAGGCAAATCTTCTTTTGTTTGGCCCCAACATAGATTATCTTCTATGATATTGGCAAATGGTGTTGCCATGTATCTCTCTGTATAACCCTTACTTGGCTTTAAGCCAATACTTAGAGCTCTTAGAGTAATCTCTGTAGTTGCATTTATCTTAAAGTCTTGCATAATTTTGATCGATAATTACACTTTATCTGAGGAGAGTCTTCAAGGCTACTCCTTGCTCTACTTTGTCAAATATTTTCTCAAAATCAATAAACAATAAACACAGTAGCATCGTATACCCTGTATGCCTCTCAGTCAGTAATGGGACCACAAAGATGTGGTCTGTTGTAGAAAACAACTTGCAACATCTTGGGTGCTTCCTTCTCATCTTTTCATCAGGAATTCCTCTTTTTTTTTTCTAATTTTAACAAATCTTTATTAAGCTGCTGCTATGTACAAAATACTGTTCTAGGCATAGGGACTACAAAGATGAGAAACCAATAGTTTTTACCATCAAAGAGCTCTTACAGAGAAGGGTGTTCTCCACTAGGGGAAGCCAAGCAACCATGACTACACATTTGTTCCCTAATGTCAGGGTGAGTCTCGTTCCTTGACGATTCTTTAATTCTTCTGTGACGAATACTGTCACACTCCCCACAGTGGTGGTTCCAAACCTTCTTTTCTCTTCTCAAGCTCTCTATTCCATCTCTATCCCCTCTCTGAGAACATGACTTTACCTACACATTTATGGAAAAAATTGAAGCCATCAGTCAGGAACTCTCTCATCTGCTGTGTACCACACATCAAAAGCTCTCTACATCTTCACCCATCCTCTCCTTCTTTATTACAGTTTTTGAGGAAGATATGGCCTTTATTGCCAAGGCTAACCAAATATCCCTTCAATTAATTTGTATACCATTCTCAAAAGGGTTTTCTAGAGATGAGATGAACAAGTAAAATGAATGGGAAGTATAAACATATCAAAAAGACAATGAGTTGTGCGTGTTGTTCTTGCTTCTTTTCCAATATCAAATGTTTTGCTTTTGGTTTAAATTCTCTTTTGATATTGGACGCCATAGCCCAGGAGCCCTCCTACTAAAGGCTCCAGCTCTGGGCTTTCACAGACTCAGGTCCATCTTGGAAGAGGATGCAGCTGATGCCCAAGGGGAACCCTTGCTGCAAATCCAAGGGGGAGAAAATGTTTGGCAAGTGTTATACAGAAGCATCCAAAAGACACACAGCCATGTATTTTTACTCTTCTTATAGACTAGACAGTAAACAGCCCCTTCTGAATTAGAAATCACATTCAACCCAATCCCTCATCAATATGGAACAAACAGGAGTTGCTGCATCATTCCAGTAAGGCATATGAGGCTCATTAAAACATCAGAGCGTGTGTCCAGGTCCACGGGATGTGTCCCCGTCTAACAAATCAGGGGTTCCCACTCAGGTCTTTAGGGAAACTGGGAAACCAGAAGATGAAGGCCTGAATGTCCTTATATCATCTCATCTAAGTCAATAGCCTCATTTCTAGTCTTTTCTGTCTCTAATCGTTCTCTTCTTCCCCCATTCCTAATCTATACCTATATTATATACCTCTTTTTGGCGGGGATGACATGTGGAGAAAACTCTCTACATGTCATTCCCTCCAAAAAGAGGACAAATTCCTTAGGCAGAGACTTAGGGCCTTCCGGTACCTGGCTCCTCCTTGTTTTTCTCCTTAGGTCCTTTCAGCAAATATTTAAAGGATTGTCTCATTGAAGCGACATTAGGCTTGTTCTGTTTGGCTCACAGGATAAATTTAAGAGTGCTGGGTTGAAATGCAGAGAGGAAGATGTAGGTTTGGGGTAAGGAAAATGAACCTACTGATTACTGCTAATACAACAGTGTTCTGGAGGCAATGGGGCCCCTCACTCAAGGTCTCCAGGCAGCAGCTGCATGACCACCTACTATATCCAGAACAGAACTCATGATCTTCCTTCCCAAATCTTCTTTTCCTCCAGATTTCCCAACTTCGTTCAAGGACAATTCCATTTTTCCCCTTACCCTGGTTCACAACCTCAGTTACCTTCAACCCCTCATTCTCCTTCAACTCCCCTAGCCAATAGTTGCTAAGTCCTATTAATTCTCCTTCTACCACATCTCCCAACAATGTCTGTCCTCTTCACCCACAGAGCCACCTCCTTTACTCAAGCTGCCATCATGTCTCTCCTGCCCTGCAATGGCCTCCCAAATGGTCTCCCTGCCTTCACTCTCTCCTTTCTCCAATCTCATGCCCCCAGACCTGGCAAATGAGCGTTCCTCTGGCCAAAGACTTACCATGTCATTGCCATGTTCAGTAAGCTCCAGTCTCTATAAGAAAATGCAGATCTGGCATTTAAATAATGGCATTTCTGGCTTTAGTCTATCAACCCAACATGATCATACGTTACTCCCTTTCATATGATCTGTATTCTAGGCCAGTTAGACACTGGTTGTTCTCTATACATGCCATTCTACCCCCCAACCTTTGCACAGGCCTACAATGCTCTCCTCTATCTCCTCTGCCTCTTAGAATACACAGTTTCCTTCAAAACACAGCTTGACAGCCACTTCTTCTAGGAGGCTTTCCTCAATCCCCTGAGTTGCTAGTGATGCCTCCTGACATTTCTTTTCTGTCCTCTGTAGATATTGTGTTTGTGTGTGTGTGTGTGTGTGTGTACACATCTTGTCCCTTCCACCTCAACCACCTCTCTCTCCATAGTCTCTGTCCATGGTAGAATTTGAGCTTATTAATGGCAGTGGTTGCTTGTTTTTATCTTTGGATTCCCCTGCCCATCCCCCCCCCCATGCCTGGCTCATAAGAAACCATTAATAACTGCTTGTTGAATTACACTAAATTCTAATACAGAGGATTATTATTCAGTTGCATTTGGGCTAGATTATTTCCGACTCTGAGATTCTGCAAATTCTGTCACCCTATTACTTCTCTACTTACCCCTCATATTATAGCTTAACTGGATCACTAACAAGGTCTCAAACACATCTTGAGCTTTCCTACCTCAGTACCTTTGTCTCTATTATTCTGTCTGATGGGAATTCCCTCCCTAAATACATCACTCTTCCCCTGCTCTCGCTCTACTCCTTACATTCCCAAATCTTATCATAAATTATGGGCATAAAATGCTACTGGGTCATAGGTTTTAAACTGGAATGGACCTTAAAGATAATAATAAACTCCTTCATCTTACAGATTAGGAGACTGAGGCTAAGAGAAATGACATGACTTGCAAGTATCAGAATTTTGAATTGAAGCTAAGCCCTCTAACTCCAGATCTAGGACACTTTTCACCACACCAAAGCTCAGTTCAATGCCACCCACTTCACAAAGACTCGTACCCAGCCAGAAGTATAGAAACTCTGAGGGTCCTTCCCTCTCAGACTGATATCTTTGTGATGGTACATTGGGCCATATTTGTCTCAATTCTTACCTAACCCTTAGTAATTGAATGGGTGTGGCCTCAGACAGGCTAAGACCTGGGAAAGACCTTAATTTAGAAAGGCCAAGGTCACTCACTGCGAACAGGCCATTGCCAGTCATCTTGACTTTTGCCTTGCCACTGGACTTCCATGACTCTGGAGGAGAAAGCAAAGCCTATGACTTTGTGCAACTCTGCCTCACTTAAATCCACTTCACAAACAAGTCAAGACATTACCCTGTGATGTCATTGGGCATCTTTGAGAATAAAGAACAAACAAACAACAACACCAACAACAACCAGAAGTAACTTCTCGTTTCTCTGACTCTCTACAGTAATTTCTTCTTTGTCAACGCTACTTCTTTTTTTCATTAGTAGTGTCATCACTAGGGCATATTTCACCTTTCATGCTAGATTGTACCCTCCTTATTTATCATTGCCCCATCCCCATCCTCATATACTCTTCAGGTTGGCAAGCACTCAGTCCTGGCATCTTGGACTTGCTTGCTTCCCTGAAGTTCCTGCGGGAAAAGATCTTGGCTCTCCTCATTATTCTACTCTAGTTATACCTCAGTGTCATGGATTTACCAAATTTTTATCATTGCATAAGTTGTGATATTTTATTTACTTGGTCCTTGGACTTCTGGGAATGCATGGGGAGAGATCGGCTTTACACTTCATCTTATAAAAAACTGATTTCTCAGAAAAGTGTTCTGGTGTGATGGCAAAGAAAAATAGTCTGAATTCGAGTTCAAATTGGGCTTGAGTCTCACCTGCATCACTAACTAGCTTCATGACCATCACCAAATCACGTACCCTCTCCAATGTCCAATTTTCTCACTTATAAAATCGGATTTGTTGCAACACTACCTATTATCCAAAGGATTGATGGTATCCTTCTTATCCTTCTTCTGAATCCTTAAAAATCTTCTCTTCCAAAGTCTAGGGTCATGTCAAACCATATCCAGATTTTCTCTCCTTTATTATATATTCTAAAATGGACAGATCACTTCTCCTGAGGTTCTCTTCATTTCTATTTCAGCATCCAGGTCCTAGAATGTATTAGAAGAATTTCCCACATAAATATTGAAGTTCCTTGGGTAGTAGTAGGTGGCAAGAAGAAGAAGAGTTAGCCCTGTGGTAAAGACAATGAAAAGCTAGGGATCATGTTGGAGATAATAGCAGTGAGGATGAGGAAAGGACGATCTACCCTCTTATCTTCTCCAGTGTCTACAACAGCGCTGAGACTATATGACATATACCATGAATAGTGGCTAATTTATTGTACACAGATCACCTCATCATTTATTTTATTCCACCACTATTGGTGCCTGGAATCTTGGTCTGCTACTTTAAAAGATGATAGAGATAGGGACTAGATTCCTAATTTTACTGGCACGAAGAATTCCCCTGTGAGAAAACTCCCCCTAACAGTTCTGGTTGAGAACTTTGATGAAGTTTATAATCTTGGAGAGTTACCTAGAATGATGAGATGTAAGTGACTTCTCCAGGACCACACAAGCATTATGTGTCTGAGGTCTGCTTTCTACTCAATATATACTGCCTCCCATAAACGATCAGAATGGATCAATGTAGCAGAAACATTAGCTTCTCTGGCAATTTTTCAGGTTTCTTCTGTCCTCTTCTGACACATTAACAGAAATAGTGCTGAGAGCTAAAAAAATTTTTTTCCCTTCCTTCTTTGCCACATTCTGTGGTTACATCCTATGATATCTAGGTCATCTTCCAAGAAGCAATCCAGAACTGTTTCCAAGTTTTCTATTCATGAGAGTGCTGAAAACCACAGGTATTTGGCATGAACTACAGAAGGCAGAGAGATTGATGAATGATGGTGGTAGAAGAAGGGCTTGGGAGGTACCAGGAAGAGAAAGGAGAAGGCTGTGTCGTCTTCTCATCCAGGGGAGATGGGAGGAAAGCAACTGAGGAAAGGAACAGTCAGTAATAAAGAGAGTTGCCAAAGATGTGGAGTCCTTAGAGGAAACCCAGGGTGTAAGTAAGGAAAAGAAGCAGAAAAAATGTAACAGGAGGGCACTAATGAAGAGGAATTCATTAACAAAGGCTAAGAAGGGGACATGTGGAATGGTAGAGCAGAGACAAGGATCAAGGAAGTTACCAATGCCATTTCCTGATTTTACAGCAGGGCCAAGGATCACAGGCCTTGGAGGTGACCAATGCAGTCCCCTGTCATTTACCTTCTCTAGTTTCTTCATCTGTAAAGTGTCAGGGTTGAACTCAAGGCCTCAGACTTCCCTTTGAGGAGTCTGTTATCATAGAGTCCAGCACTTCATTGAGCCCTATTCTTCCTAGCCTTGGGCAGACTATGCCCAGATAGGGCTCAAGGAGCTGATCAGATGCTCCTTTGGAGAGCAGAAGAAAAGGAGGAGGGAGGGGAAGTAAAATTCTGGCACTGATCAATGTGGATTGGTGGAAGCCTTCTTCACTGGTGTGAGCTCACTAGCCAGAGCAAGTCACTGTTTCCCTCAGTCATCTGTAAAATGAGCTGGAGAAGGAAATGGCAAACCACTCCAGTATCTTTGCCAAGAAAACCCCAAAATGGGGTCATGGAGAGTTGGACATGACAGAAATGACTGAATAACAAAAACTCTCAAGGCACTCACAGTCTAACGTGAAAGACAACTTAGAAAGAACTACGTACAAAGAAGATACAGACAGGATAATAAGAGCAACAGAAGAGACCTCAGAAAGTACCTAGTCCAAGCCCACCATCTTAAAAATGAGGAAAAAAGGCTTGGAGGGCTGAAGAGAGTCCGATATAATGTTATCATTTTTGTGCACGGTTTGATTATCTCCCTCTTTCACCTATCATGGTCTTTACAAAGACTCAGTGTCATACAACAGATTCACATGACCTGGAGTCCATAGCTCTCTGTTGTCATCTCTGCTTATACTATGTGCCTGTGCATCATGCAATAAGGGTGTGTGTATGTGTGTGTGTACATGCATGCACACGTGTGCATGCATGTATTACTTGCACTCTCGAGGAGGCCATAAGGGAAATTTTATGATTGGGTTAGTTGACACTCATTTTTATTTGAAATTCCTCTCTATAATGAAACCAATACTTGTAGAGCCCAGTGCATAAACTTGACTGACATGTTAAATCTCGGCTACCATAAGGCACTTTGGCAGCTAAAGAGACCCAAGATTGTTTCTGCTTTGAAATAAACCTTGTTTAAAGGATGAATCAATCTTGACAGTTAGACCTTATTAGTGTGACATTTGTCCTTAGGTATTGACAACCTAAAAAGGTTAAGCCCAATTCTGCAATGAATTATAATAACTCTCAATAAAGGAGAATTCTACTGGGAGATGGTCCAAGCGAAGCATATTGAAAGCTCTCAGAAAAATTAAGGAGCTTAAATTTAACTTGGGTACAATTCAATTAAAATCATTCTATTTTTTTAAAAAAATCATCACCTTCTTGGGTTAATTTCATTAACCTCAAACCAGCATAGAGAGAACACTGGCCCAGCAGCTGGAATACCAGAGTTCTAGACTAGACTGTCAATAACTTACTTTGGGACTTTAGAAGCTCCATGAGCCCAAGTTTAATGATATCCATTTTCTGTACTGTTTGGAAATTATTATGGAAACCACTTCTTACAGACATATGTTCTTCTGAGATAAAAGAAATGCTTGGTGGAAGGTTTTAAAAAAGGAGGATTGGGACTTTGGTTATAAGCGCTGATTAAATCCAATCCCAACGTATCCAATCCAGTCCACAAACATTTGTTTCATGACTACTATAAACAAGGCACAAGAACAAAAAAAGAAAAGAAAAAGAAAAGGAGGTCCCTATGCACAAGAATTTACATTCTAGAACCAGACATCACAGTCCATTAATATTTACAGACATGCCCTGTGTAAGCTGCCCTTTCTCAATGTCATTTCGTGAAGATATTATTGCTAATACATTATAACCAAACCTCTAAATAAAATTGTAAAGTGTTTCATTTGACCAATTGCTCATTTATAACATTTTTCCTATAGAAATAACTGTCACCTACAGAAGAGAAGATTTGGGAGGTTGGAATATAAAATAGTCTATGAATTCGTAGAGCTCTCAAGTGAAGGAAGGATGAGGGGTTTTTTTGGGGGGGTTGTTTGATTTGCTTTGTTTTTGTTATAGAATGAACTAAGTGGGTGGGGGTATGGAGGGAAAATACAGACAAGCATATTTCAATTCAATAGAAAGGAAGTTTCTGTTGCGATGAGAGCAGAATGAGCAGCCTCAGAAAACAGTGAGTTATTTATCATGAGTCATCAGCGGAGGTGGGACAGCTCCTTGTTCCTGAACAGGTACAGATTGGACTTGATGAGGTCCAAATGAGATCCCTTGTAAGTTTGACTTTACATAATTCCAGAGTATGTGGGGACGACAAGTCTGGTGACGGACAGATTCTGAATGGCCCAGATGGGGAGAAGTGTAGTTTAGTAGAGAGAGTGCTGGACAGACCCGAGTTTGAGAGTTTGAATTTTGGCTCTACTACCTAGTTACCTATGCTACCTTGGCCAAGTCATTGTCCTCTCCTGGGCTTATCTTCCTCTTTGTAACATGATGGGTTGGACCAAATAATCTCTCAAGTTCCTTTTAGTTCTAAATCTGGGATCCTATGAATGGACCTTACTAAGTAATGGAGAACCATTGAAGGTTTCTGGGCAGGAGACTGACATTCTCAGAACAGATATTATAGCACAGAGATGTGGATTACATTGGGAACCAAGAAATGTGGTTGGGGAGGGGAAAATAAATGAGGTAAAAGGCTGGGAAATCATTTTCTAAACTGGAAAGTGATGTTCTAATATAAAGCACAATAATTACTATACTACTTCAGTGTTTACACGAAGATGATACATAATTATTGTACCAAAATATACATTAGTTCACTTATCTGATATTAATGGATAAAACAAACATTACCCAGGGGAGCAAAGAACAACTACACAAGGGTAGGAGGGGGATTTCAAATATGAAATGCTGCATTGTTTCTCTTCCAAGTTCTGGCACAAAACCCATGTGATCTTGGTTAAGTCACTTCCCTTTCCCAGTTTTCATGTTTTACATCAGTAAAATGAAGAAGCTGGATTAGATGATTAGATACCATCTCTAAGCCAATGATCCCTTGAGCCCTCTAGGATTCAGTTTCCTCATTTGTAAAATGAGGGACCAGATGACATCTGATGTCTCTATGAGCTCTAAGCTAATGGTCCCTTGAATCCTCTGGGACTCAGTTTCCTCATTTGTAAAATGAGTGAGTATGACAGCGTGACAGCTGATGTCTCTACCAGTTCTAAAGCAATGATTCTTTGACCTCTCTGGGCCACAGTTTCCTCATCCATAAAACGAGGAAATTGAACTAAATGGCCTTTGGTTCTTATATTCTTAACTGGACCAAGATAACTGTGTTTTGGTCATTTCTGTTTCAGACTACTCTTAGCTCTCTTAAATAATTAAAGTATTGGTGTAATGCTAAGAGTATCGGACTTATAGCCAGGAGAAACCTCAGTTTGAATTCTGCCTCTGGCATTTACTTACTAGCTACTCCTTTCTGCCCTTCTAATTTAGCAAGGAGAGAAATGCTTTTTAGTTCAAGAGAACCTGGGAACTGGGACAAGCAAGCTTCTCAGGGAGTCAGGACAGGGAAACTTAATCAGGACTTGAAACAAGAAGTAAAATAATTTCCCCAGAATGTTGACTCAGGTCAGTGTGATTATGGCTCTCTGAGCCTCGGTTTCCTCATCTGTAAGGTAATAGTTCCTGTAGTGTCTACCTCACAAATTAATTTTTGAGGGTTTAATGAAAGGCATGTTAATTATTAATGTATGTAAATTAATGTAAAATCATGCATATAATGCATTTTCCAAACCTTAGGATCACAGACGTAGAGCTGGAAGGGACCTCCAGGGATATCTAGTTCAACTCCTTTATTTTACCATTGAGCAAACTGAGGCCCAGAGAGGAAAAACGACTTTTCCAAGGTTACGCCTGAAGTGGCAAAGCCACTTTAAACCCAGGTCCTCTGACTCCAAATTCATCGCTTTTCCCATTGTACTAGCCTCCTTAAATCCCAAAATAAAGCTCAACTATTATCTTGGAGGCAGCTTAATGGCAGATTGGATCGAGCATTGGACTTGGACTCAGAAAGACACGAGTTCAAATTCTACTCAGACACTGAGCAAGATACTTAACCACTGCTTGCCTCAGTTTCCTCATGGAATGGGAATAATAACAGCATCTACCTCCCAGGGCTCTTGTGAGGATCAGATGAGACGATTTTTTTCTAAAGTGTTTTTCAAACTTTTAAAGTGTGATAAATCAGCCATTTATAGAAATACTAGCTATTATTAATATAAAGCTTCATAATAGCCCTTCTTTTGCAAGCAGCAGTATTGAGGATCAGAAGAGTTGAGCAGCTGGCCAGAGCCCCCAGCACTCTAAGTTAAAGGAGCATAGCTACAGAGGTGGAAGGGCCTTTAATCAAATACTCTCATTTCACAAACAGGAAAATTGAGGCCCAGAGGGGTAAGAGACGTCATCTAGTGGTGCACAGCCAGTTAGTGCTTGAGGCTGGATTCAAATAAACCCAGGTCTTCATGGTCATAAGCCCAACAGGGGTGGGGAACCTGCAGCCTTGTGGCCCTCTACATCCTCAAGTATGGTCTTTGGGTTCAGTCAAAGGGCCACACTTGATGACCTAGAGGGCTACGTGTGGCCTTGAGTTCGCTGGTTCCCCACCCCTATACCTCTAGTCTTGAAGGCTTTCTGGAAGACTATATAGGTACCCCCCCCCCAAAAAAAAGGTCTGACCTGCCTTAGGAAAGGGAAATTCCTCACTGAAATTTCCCTCCACCAGTGAAATTAACAGGTCTGGGTCACAAAGAGAAAAAAAAAACCCAATACTTAACCCACAGGGTTGTGATGAGGATTATTGAGGTCTGACTATGCACCCTGCTTTCCCTTCCCCAATTCAGTAAACTCCAAGGCTCCCTTTGGTCCCAAGATCAAATTTAATCCCTTTTAAAGCCCTTGGTAACCTGTATCCTTCCTATCTTTCCTACAGTCTTCCCACACCTTCCTCCCCTACACCCACTTTGCAATGCAGGGACTTGATCCACCTTGCTGTTCCTCACTAACATCCCTCCATCTTTCGTCTCCATGCTGTCCCCGCTGCCTGGAATGCTCCCCTTCCTCATTTTTGCCTCATAGGTCCTATGGCTTCCTTCGAATCTCCCTTTTGCTAGAAGTCATTCCTGGTATTCCTTCATACTGGTGCCTTTCCTATGAGATTATCTCCAGTTGTCCCTATCTATATCTTGTTTGTATGTAGTTGTTTTCTCTGTCATTAGACTGTGAGCTCCATGAGAGCAAGGACTTCTTTTTTTGGCCTCTCTTTGTATCTCCAGAATTTGGCAGAGTGCCTAGCACATAGTAGGTGCTTAAGGAACGCTTGATGATTTGACTTGTTGATTTGATTATAACAGTTGTAAACATTAGATTGCTTTATAATTATAACCTATCATGTTCATCACAAGGAAACGGTACTTATCGAGGGAGCACTGCAAGTGAGTATGTGGAGATAGGAGAGGAAGACCAACTGCTAAGTGTTTTCTGACTATGTGTCTGAAGGCTCCACAACTTCTAGTGTGAAATAAATATTTATTTAATCATATCATTATCAGAGCAGCTAAATGGCGCAGCGGATAGAGCAGCAGCCCTGGAGTCGGGAGGACCTGAGTTCAAATGTGACCTCAGAAACATGATACTTACTAGCTCCTGTGTGACCCTGGGCAAGTCACTTAATCCCAATTGCCTTGCAAAAAAAATTGTATCATCATCAATTACAACAGCAAGCAGTTACTTTATCTATCTGTTCTCCAGTCCACAGGATATTAAATATAAAAGAATAATAGCAAGATAGTGACTTGTCCCAGAACAACTTCTATCTAAATTCAATACATCAATCAACAAATACTTATTAAAGAAAGAAAAAAGGACTTATTAAGTGCCTACTATGTGCCAAACACTATCCTTAGGGATTTCTAAATATCACCCCATTTGATCCTAATAACAGTCCTGAGAGGTAGGTGCTATTATTATCCTCAATTGACAATTGAGGATATTGAAGTAAACAAAGGTTAAGTGACTTGCCCAGGGTCACACAGCCAGGGAGTGCATAAGGTCAGATTTGATCTCAGGTCTTGTGACTTCTAGCCCATCTAACTATCCGCTGAGACATTTAGTTGCCTTGAGTACTTACTGTGTTGCTGGCACAGGGCTAAGACTGGAGATATGAAGAAAAATCTAAACAGTTCCTGCTCTCTGGGATCATCCATTCTAATGGAGGAGATGGAATGTACATGGCTAGGTGCTATCAAAGTACTGAGTCATTCTGCATTGCATTTAGTGATCAGTGAAGCCAGAATTGGAAAATATTAATTAAATAGTAATTTGGAAGATGGTTGTTTGAGGTTATTCAAGTATCCCAGTTTGACACAATAGTCTGGGGAAATCCTCATGGAAAGTCCAAGAAATTGCCTCATATTATAAACTTTACATCAAGTTACAGGTTAGCAATAAAAGGAATATTAAATGGAAAGAGAAAATAGATCAAAGTTATATTTGTGATATTAAATCATAGCAATTAATACCATACAGTTGCAAGGCTTCCAGGATGAGATAAGTTATTGCAAGATTCAATAATGGAGACTGAGCCAAGATGGTAGAGTATAGGCAGGGACTCAGCTGAAATCTCCCCAGTTCTCCTCCAAACAACTTTAAAATAACACCTCAAATTGAATTCTGGAGCAGCAGACCCAACAAAAAGTCAGGGCAAAACAATTTTCTAGCCCAAGACAACTTAGGAGGTTGACAAGAAAGGTCTGTCACGCCAAACTATCAGGAGCTTTGGGAGTTCCCAGCCCATAGATGGTGGGAGTAAGGAGGTGTTGAACAATAGGTTAGAAGGAGATTAAGGGAACTCTTTTCTAGTGCTGGGTTCAGGACCCTGTTCCATTGCCCAAGGGCGCAGTCAGAGTTCCAGGGCAGAGTGCTTGTGGTCACTCACAGGGGAGCAGGAATCTTGTTGTTGTTGCTGTCGGTGTGGTGGTCTTTCATTTTGGAAGAGGACCAGTGATATCACCGAGTGATGTCTCGACTCCTTCATGAATGGATTAAAGTGAGGCAAAGTTGCACAAAGTCATCCACCTCTCTCTCTCTTCTCGAATCATCAAGGTCCAGTGGCAAGACAAAAGTAAAGACAACTGGTGATGGTTTGGGATGCAGTGGATGACCTTAGTGTCTTCCATGTCTAACCAAACCCTAAGTGCTTCGGTAGCCCTGGTCTCAGCTTCAAGGCAGAGAGGAACACTAGCATTTGTGGCTACAGGAAAGCAGGGGACCTGGTCACACTTCCAGGGACAAAAGGGGCGCAAGAGCTTGCTAGTTAATGTCTTCTGATATAGTGTATTCTAGAATTTGATCATGGGCTACTTTGTTTGAATTGCCATTTATAGTCTATAAATGTAGAGGCGTGGTAAATTTTAGATAAGGCTACCTTATTCATTATGCAATATTCTATATTTATACATTTAGTGCTCTTCCCTTCCCTTCTCTTCCTTTCCCTTTGTCATTTGAAAAATTTGACAATTTATACCTTGGTCCATACCACAGACCCTCCCCACCTTCTCTGCAAAGGAGTTTGGGCTGGGAGTTTCACCTTAGATTCAATTCCTTCTAAGGCTGGAAGGGGTTGCAATACCTAGATTGAGGAGAATGTTAATCCCATCTGCTATCATCAGTCCTGTCCTTCAGAGGCTGAGTTTAGAAATGAGAACTCTAGGGGCACCTAGGTGGCACAGTGGATAGAGCACTAGCCCTGGATTCAGGAGGACCTGAGTTCAAATCCGGTCTCAGACACATAACACTTACTGGCTGTGTGACCCTGGGCAAGTCACTTAACCCCATTGCCTAACCAAAATAAATATCTAAATAAATAGACTAAAAAAAAAAAAAGAAATGAGGACTTTAGTTAAAGGGAGAACTCTAGATCTCCCCAAATCATTGGTTATTAACAATCATTTCTCTCAATATAAATGTCATTATCAATCTCTGTGATGATGTTTCCTGATGCGCTGCTCAGTTTCAACTCCTCCTTCATCATTCTCTGACACTGGATACCCGTTCCCCCAACCTTTCAGCTTACTTTTGTGTGCTTTCTTCCTTCATTAGACTGGAAACTCCTTGAGGGCATGGAGGAAAGAGGCAGTCTTTCTTTTTCTTATTTGAATTCCCAGCACCTAGTACAATGCCTGGCATGTAGCAGTGCTCAATAAATGTTTACTCTATCATATTATTATACTTCATTATTGTTGTTGTAGCAGCAACATTTATTATTGCCGTTGCTGCTGCTATCGCTGCTACGGAAATTAGGAAGGTGTCTCATAGCAGAGTTTAGGAATCAGATTTATCTGAATCTGTGATTCTGTATTGCGTGATCCTGACCAGGTTTCAGGCAACTAAGGGTAAGCACAAGTACTGCATGTAAGTATCATTAAGGGTTAGACTAATAGTTACCACTGTTGGGAACATTTTCAGGGGAAGGCAGATAAATACTTTGATGGCAGCAGAACAGGATCTGGTTGGCGTATAATTGCACTGGCCTTGACCTACTGGAACTGACCCTTTATGAGAAATAGACAAGAATCTCAGAGCCTGTTCAGTTAAGTACTAATACAAATAAGGGATTTTATTGCAGCATTCTTCTTTGATGGTGTTGTGTAATACCAATCTTGAAACTTTCTTGCCTCCCATTCAGAATAATTTAAACAAGCAGTAATGCCTTTGTCCGATTTTAATTTCCTACAGTAGGCAAGAAAACATAAATCTGAAAGTGTCTAAGCCTTAGATATAATACCTCCCCCTGTGAAGTCAGGAACATGAGAACAGAGTCACATTCTGAAACATTCAAGTTGTTAGCAAAGTTGTGTGATGTGGATAGTAAGGCATTGTCAATTCTGCTTTATAAAAGATTGTGATCTTTTTGTTCAGGACAATAATTCAGGCTTTTTAAATATTTTGATCAGTTTTTTTTCCCTCTGTGATGAATAGCAAACAAAATAAAATAGAATCATTCATACAGCCATAGGATAATAGACTAGGTGCACTCGGAGAGCCATTAGGTGAGTTCATTAGGTGGGATCCTTGTTTCTTGTCTGGAAGGCACATTGGGGACAGCCTGGCAAATACTCTGATCTCTGGAGTGGCAAGGCCTTGTCACCAGTGGACACTTGGCTCACCATAGATGACCCTGCTTACTAACATTAAGCATGCTTCCGGGTGAAAGAGATGATTGTGATGAAACAGGGAGGGATCATCTGTTGTCCTATGTCTCTTGCAAAGAAAAACATGGATCCAGGGGAGGAGGACTTGGCAATTTCTACATTGTTGATACAGAAATGATGTACCTGGAGGCAGCTCTTCCAGTTGCATTAAAACCAGGATTTCCTTAGATATATCTTCGCATAAACCCAATCATTGGCTGGATGAAGGAGGCATTCCCTTGCTTCCTCTAGGTCAAATACCCTACACCTGTGGTTGAAAGCTTTAACAATTTTCACTTATGCCTTACAATAATTTAAAACAATATTATCACCTAATTGTAAAGCAGACAATTGCACTGATAAGGTATGATGTAGGAATTTTCATAGTTCTTTCCATTAATATCTCATGTGAAGTAAGTCCCGGGCTTCCTGTAAAGAGCTGATCTTGTGTCCGTAATGGGTAAATGCAGAACATCTGGCTATTTTGGTCCATTCTCAACACAAATATTAGTTATTTTATTCTAGAGAATTCCATTTCTTCTTTCTACTGCCCTTGCAGACTCAGTGTTGTGGAGATTGAAAATCCTGTTAAACTTCAAAGCTTTGCATATTTCCTTTACAATCTGGTCTATAAAGTGAATGCCTCTGTCACTATTAATGGACAAAAGGATTCCAAATGTAGTAATTAATTCCTTTAAAAATCTTTTAGTAGCTATAATGGTATATCTCCTTTATTGTAAGGGAAAACCTCAATCCATCCTGAATATCAACATATTTCCAAGTTCATATTCAAAAGAACTTTTTGGCATTTGAACAAATCTACCCATGTATTTATAAAAAGTTCTCATGAGCAGATGGGCCTCTTGAGTCACCCTTTAAGGGTCTTCAATGTTATATGTCTAACATAGGACAGCTAGAGCAGCAGTATTTGAGGCAGAGGAGGAAATTTGGAGCAAACCAATTTCCTTTAACTTTTAAAAATTAAAAGAAAATATATCTTTAACTCTAATCAATCACCGTACTCCCTTTTTACTGCATTTGTGTTTTTTTCACAGTGCACATGAGTAAAATATCCCTCTCTCTGAGGGAAGGATGGGGCCAAAAGGTTCTGGAAGCAACAAAAGCTCTTGGGATTCTCTGAGCCAGATTCTGAACTAAGCCTTACCTGCCATCTTCTTTTGATGGATTACTCTTCCCACATCAGCATCCTTGAGCATAAGGATTGCTTAAATTTTGGTATGAGCAACAGTTTTAAAAGTCTAATTATTTTATCCTTGTAGTCTCATCACTGTGGACATATGGATACATAGTGATATTTAATGTTATCATATGGTATTGAGGTATTTCCTGTAATAAAATAAATGTACTACATAAAGGAGAAGAGAGAAAATAAATGTCATTTATAGCTTTTATCTCTAAAAGTTATAGACTAATCTCTTACAAGTATACTGCAGCAGAATTTTTTCAATTTTTTTTTTGGGGTAAAGGTCAGAGTTTTTTTTGAAGTCAATTTGTGCATTGAAATTCTACATCATTCATGGAATATAATAGCAAGCCAAAACATCCACCTAGAACTAACTTAAAATCTTTTCAGTTCTCCAGGTGACATTTACTAATATTCTCCTCTTAGGTTGTACCTTTGCTGACTCTCAGAATAAACACCCTTTCCTAGGATTAAGATAAAAAAGTACATAGAATAGATTAGCAAAGTTTACAATCAAAAGAGATTTCACTTTACACAGCCATTTTCAACGTTTGCAATTAAAACACTTCTGGGGTCTGAACTTTGAAGAAAAAAAGTCTTTATTTTTAGTAAGCATTGATTTCTTTTGTTTATTGTTTGTTTATTTTTTATTTGTTTTATTTTATATTTATTTTTTATTTGTTTATATTTTATTTTATACATTTAATGCATAAATGCATTTTATGCATTTAAATACATTATTTTGAGAAGGGTCCATAGCTTTCACCAGACTGTCAAAGGGATCTATGATCCAAAATGAATGATCTATGATCCAGAAAGACCACTGAATTAAAGCCAGGGCAAGTATCATTTAAGTTAACACTAAACTTTTTCGTTGTCCTTGTTCAGTCGTGTCTGACTCTTCATGGCCCCATTTGGAGTTATCTTGGCAAAGATACTGGAATGGTTTGCCATTTACTTCTCCAGCTCATTTTACAGATGAGGAAACCGAGGCAAATAGGGTTAAGTGACTTCCCCAGGGTCACACAAGCAGTGCATGTCTGAAGCTGGATTTGAACTCAGGTCTTCCTAACTCCAGACCCAGCATTCTCTCCATTGTACCACCTGGCTGCCCTAAGTTAACATTAATACTAAATTACTTTGGGAGGGGCAGAGCCAAGATGGCGGAGGGAAAGCAGTGACTTGTTCGAGCTCTCCCCCAAACCCCTCCAAATACCTATAAAAAATGGTTTTAAACAAAATCTAAAGCAACAGAACCCACAAAAAGACAGAGTGAAACAAATTTCCAGCCCAAGACAGACTGGATGGTTGATCGGAAAGGCATATCATGCCAGGCGGGGAGAGGAGCACAGATTGGCGTGGGTATGCAGACCACAGCGAACCTGGAGCAGGCCTCAGAAGACTGAATCATGGGCGGCTGTGGCAATTTCCAGACCTCTCAACCCACGAACACCAAAGACAACTTAAAAGGTCAGTGGGAAAAGTCTGTTTCTGCGATGAGAGAGGAGGTAGGTCTCAGCTCCAGTTCCAGAGGGTGGCCCCGGGGTGGAGGCTGCTTCCTGAGTTTCAAGCCCACAGACTGAGGGGGAATCAGGTGACTGATAAGAGGGGGATTTCAGGGATCTCTTTGACAGTGCTGAGGCAGGAATCTCTTGCTGTGCCCGTGCTTCTATCTGGGTCACAGTTCTGAGGGGTGGTCCTGGGGCGAGGAGGAGTGCTGGTGTGGTGGGGCTTGTTGTGGTAGTGAAGAGGAAACACCTCACCCCTTATCATACCACTTTGGAAGAACTGAAAATTTACAGGTCCCTAGAAGTATCTCTGAAAACAGCTGTACAAACCCCCGAAGCTTGGGACACTACATTCTTCACATTGGAAGCAGACTCTTACCTTAACAAAGAGTTTAAAACTCAAATAATTGGCTGGGATCATGAGCAAACCTCGAAAAAAGAGTCAGACTATATTATCTTACTTTGGTGACAAAGAAAATCAAAACATACAACCAGAAGAAGAAAACAAAGTCAAAGCTCCTATATCCAAAGCCTCCAAGAAAAATATGAATCAGTGCCAGGCCTTGGAAGAGCTCAAAAGGGATTTTGAGAAGCAAATAAGAGAAGCAGAGGAAAAACTGGGAAGAGAAATGAGAGTGATGCAAGAAAATCATGAAAAGCAAGTTAACAGCTTGCTAAAAGAGACCCAAAAAAATACTGAAGAAAATAACACCTTAAAAAATAGCCTAACCCAAATGGCAAAAGAGGTCCAAAAAGCCAATGAGGAGAAGAATGCCCTCAAAAGCAAAATTGGCCAAATGGAAAAGGAAGTCCAAAAGATTACTGAAGAAAATACTTCCTTAAAAATTAGAATAGAGCAATTGGAAGCTAGTGACTTTATGAGAAATCAAGACACTGGAAAACAAATCCAAAAGAATGAAAAATTAGAAAACAATGTGAAGTATGTCATTGAAAAAACAACTGACCTGGAAAATAGATCCAGGAGAGAGAACTTAAAAATTATTGGACTATCTGAAAGCCATGATCAAAAAAAGAGCCTAGACATCATCTTTCAAGAAATTATCCAGGAAAACTGCCCTGACATTTTAGAACCAGAGGGCAAAATGGAAATTGAAAGAATCCACTGATCACCTCCTGAGAGAGATCCCCAAAGGAAAACTCCTAGGAATATTGTAGCCAAATTCCAGAGTCCCCAGGTCAAGGAGAAAATATTACAAGCAGCCAGAAAGAAACAATTCAAGTATTGTGGAAACACAATCAAGATAATACAAGATTTAGCAACTTCTACATTAAGGGACCTCAGGGCATGGAATATAATATTCCAGAGGGCAAAGGAGATAAGATTACAACCAAGAATCACCTACCCAGCAAAACTGAGTATAATCCTTCAGGGGAAAAAATGGCTATTCAGTGAAATAGAGGACTTTCAAGCATTCTTAATGAAAAGAGCAGAGTTGAATAGAAAATTTGACTTTCAAATACAAGACTCAAGTGGAACATGAAGAGGTAAACAGGAAAGAGAAATCATAAGAGACTTAAAGGTTGAACTGTTGACATTCCTCCACGGAAAGATAATATTTGTAACTCATGAGACCTCTGTCAGTATAGTTGGAGGGAAAAAATTTTATGTGTGTATATAGATAGATAGAGGGCACAGGGTGAGTTGAAGATGAAGGGGTCATACCTGGAGAATAAAATTAAGGGGTGAGAGAGGATTATACTAGGAGAAGGAGAAAGGGAGAGGTAGAATGGGGTAAATTTTCTCACAAAAAAAACAGAAAAGAAAAGGCTCTTACAGTGGAGGGGAAACAGGGGAAGGTGAGAGGGAATGAGTGAATCTTATTCTCAGGATTTGACTTAAGGAGGGAATTACATACACACTCAACTGGGTATGAAAATCCGTCTTACCCTACAGGATAATAGGGAGAGGGAGGTTACAAAAGAGTAGGGGAATGATAGAGAGGAGGGCAGATTTGGAAAGGGGGTAATCAGAAGCAAATACTTCTGAGGAGGTACAAGGTCAAAAAAAAGAATAGAATAAATGGGGGGGTGGGATAGGATTAAGGGAAATAGAGTTAGTTTTTCACAGCATGTCTACTATGGAAGTGTTTTGCATAACTGCACATGTATAACCTATACTGAGTTGCTTGCCTTTTCAATGAGGGTGGGTGGGCAGGGAGGAAGGGAGAAAATTTGGAACCCAAAGTTTTAAAAGCACATGTTTAAAAAAATGTTTTCACATGCAGCTGAGAAATAAGAAATACAGGAAATGGGGTACAGAAATCTATCCTGCCCTACAGGAAAATTGAAGGGGAAGGGGATAAGAGAAGGGGGGGAGAGATAGAAGGGAAGGCAGACTAGGGGAAGGGGTATTCAAAATGCATGCCATCTTGGGGTGGGGGGAGGGGCAAGATGGGGTGAAAATTTGGAACTCAAAATCTTGTGAAAGTAAATGTTGAAAACAAAAAATAAATAAATTTATTAATTAAAAATACTAAGATACATTGGAATTGGACAACATTAATCACCAAATGCCCATCTCTTGTACCCATTCGATTCATCCAAAATTTTTACTACAGTTTCAGCTCAGTTTTCCTTCTCTGAGTTTCCAGTTCCCATCTCTTTTTCTCTCTTTTATGTACAATATACCACATCCTCTTCCATCACATATTCCAAATAATACATCAGTGGTATAAAAGAAGAATTTTAATGGAGATTTTATATAGGAAAACAATAATGAAATTCACTATTCTAATCAAGTGATAATATGAATATATATAATCAATTTATCATAAGTAACATTCTTGGATCAGGGTTTAAATTGTTTTCTTCCAGGGATTGAAAGGAGTTGTAGATTTAGATCCTTGACAGGTCTAAAAGTTTTCCAAGAACCTGCAATGCATTTGCAATGTTGTTTAAATTCAGAAGAAAAAATATTTCAAATAATTTGATGTAGAATTATCATTCTCTCCTCCTGGTGGGGAGGGGAAGGGCTCAAGTGCCTTTCGCTTCCCTATATTGAGGGAAATCCTTTAGACAACTCATGTTAATGGCAAATATCCATGTAGACTTTGAGTTAGTCAACAAGATCTCATGAAGAACCTGCTATGAGTTAGGTGTGTGCTAAGTGTTGGGAATACAAAGAAGGCAAAGACATAGTCCCTGCTCTGAAGGAGCTCCTCGCATTCTAATGGGGAGATCGCATGCAAACAGCCATGCATATAGATGTTCGGTTAGTTGGTTGCTCTCCTTCATTCTCAAAGAGGACCAAAGTAACATCACTATGTTGGAGCCAAAGTACAGTGTGTCCAACTGTGGCTGCTCAGACCAATCCAAGCTTGGGAAACTCTATCACAGCTCGACCACAAATAGTCCATATGAACATTTGGAGTGGAGATGTCTAAATGTGCACATCTCATGTTTCTTTTGAGCTACTGCAATTCTGCTTCATTCATAGAGCACAGTACCTTCTTTACTGTGGGCACTCCATGCTGGGTGGTCTTGTGCTACTATCTCTCATGTCAAGCAGTCCATTCCAAAGTTCTTCAGAGAGACCTTGAGGGTGTCCATGTATCATCTGTTCTTCTGACCTCCATATGAGTGCTTACCTTGTATGAGTTCTCCATAAAATAGTCCTTTAGGCAAATGTAGGTTTTATGTAAATGGGAGGTCATCTCAGAGGCAAGGTACTAACAAAGGGAAGGACTGGAGAAGCTTCTTGCAGAAAATGAGATTTAAACTGAGTCCTGAAGAAAGCCAGGGCGGCCAGGAGGTAGAGATGATGAATAGCAGGGGCAGCCAGTGTCAGAAGCATGTAACTGGTGGTTGGGATGTTGTGAGAGGAACATCAATAATGATAGAATTGGTCCATGGAGGGGAGTAAAGTCTAAAAAGACTGGAAAGGAAGGAAAGGGCTTGAAAAGTCAAATCAAATGGGTCTTTACTAATTTGTTTTGTGAAATTTGGATTCAAAGGCCCTCACTTGAGGACCACATGTGTCCTCGAGGCCACAGATTCCCCACCCCTGGAATAGAGGATTAACGACCACTGAGAATCTCTTCTTAAATTGAAGGAAACAAAAAGAAAAAAAATCCTCATCTGGTAGCCCACAAGGTTCCACCTATTGGTGGAACTTTTCCTTGGTGGTCTTTTCCTTTCTGAAGTACAACTTGATACAACTTGATACAACTTGATACAACTTGGTACAACTTGAAGTACAACTGATACAGGCTGAAGTCAGAGGTCTCAGTCATGGGTTTACATTGCTAAAGGAAAGGAAATCATGAGCATAACTTTCAGGGATGACACATTCATCCCTACGTGGGAAAGGGTATACTCATATTCTTTAAGTATAGAATCTCATTTTATACAAGGACAATTTAAACTCTGATCCAAGAATGTTACTTATGATACATTGATTATATGTATTCATATTATCACTTGATTAGAATAGTGAATTTCATTATTGTTTTCCTATATAAAATCCCCATTAAAATTCTTCTTTTATACCACTGATGTATTATTTGGAATATGTGATGGAAGAGGATGTGGTATATTGTACATAAAAGAGAGGAAAAGAGATGGGAATTGGAAACTCAGAGAAGGAAAGCTGAGCTGAAACTGTATTTCCCTCCCCATTCACTCTTCCCAACCTCTCTGCAGCCTTTGGCATTCTCAATCAACCTTTGTTCTTAGATACTTTCTTCTCTCCAGGTTTTCATGACAGTGTTCACCCTTGGTTTGAACCTCCTACTTTACTAACCACTCCTCCTCAATGACCAATGTATTGCTATTATTTTATCTCAGGTGTACTTTCCTTCTAATTTTGAATTTATAACTTAAGCAATTAAACTCATAACAGTTCACATCTTTGTGCTGGGCACAAATGCAAATTTCATTCTAAACACAGACCCATAATGGATTAAAAAATACAAAATTTTCTAAATAAAATATACTTTGGTCACATGAAGGAAATCTCAGCTCAAATTTTTTTCATGCAAAAATGAGAATTTACGCATTCATGCTTTTTCACATGGTGAGTTTAATCCAAACAGCTTTCAATAAATTATAGTCTCCTTACTTTCTGCCCTCACACAGAGAAATATATCTCCCCTATTCTGGGGGAAAATATATGAATGTATATTTATCACATGGTAGGTAAGTACAGTCAGAGCAAGATTTTGAGGAAATCTCTGTATTCTATGATCACCATTTCTGTGATAGCCTGAAAATGCATTATCAGTGAAACAAAATTTAAAAATTTTTAAAAATGTCAGAATGGACTTCTCATAAGATTAGGTCCAAATAGTCAGATTTTAATGAACAGTTTAATAATCTCAGTGAAATGAATCCAGAAAAATTTCACTAGAAACTGATATGTGTATATACTCAATTTCATTCACATACTTTTAAATTTCATATTCAGTCATGCATATTTTGTTAAAAGTCATGAACTCAATTGCTTTTTTCAAAAATAAACAGATTATAGAAAAATGGTATCTCTGCTGAAACTGAGATCTAAAATCAGTCAAATAATTTCCCTTTTCTTACTTAATGGTTTTATATATAGATATGTGTATCACATATAAATGTAAATATATGATATATAAATAATTATATTACATATATTTTTGAGACAAGAAGGAACCAACATTTTGACGTGTAACATTTCTGATACAAAAATTATATTACTTTTTTGGTATACTGACCAGGCTATACAATTTTCTTTACTGGGTTGCCTTATCTTTGTCATTATCATCATCATCATTATCGTCTTTCCCCTCCTTCTCCTCCTCCTTTCTCCTTTTCTTTCTTTCTTTCTTTCTTTCTTTCTTTCTTTTTTTTGCTCTCCATTTTGTTTCTCTATTAATATAGGCTTACCCATTAAAAGTGAAGGAGCAGGGCTGTGGAACCTGGTGCCTTGAGGTCACATATGGCCCTCTAGATCTGCAACTGCGGCCCTTTGACTGAATCCAGACTAATTTGTTCTGTGAAATTTGGATTCAGTCAAAGGGCCACACTTGAGGACCTACAGGGCCACATGTGGCCTCGAGGTCACAGGTTCCTCACCCCTGGAATAGAGGATTAACAGCCACTGAGAATCTCTTCTTAAATTGAAGGAAATAAAAAGAAAAAAATCCTCATCTGCTAGCCCACAAGGTTCCACCAATACCTTTTCCTTTCTAGCATATTGATAGTAGCAGTGAAGTACAACTTATACAGGCTGAAATCAGAGGTCTCAGTCATGGGTTTACATTGCTAAAGGAAAGATATCATGAGCATAACTTTCAGGGATGACACATTCATCCCTACGTGGGAAAGGGTATACTCATATTCTTTAAGTATAGAATCTCATTTTATACAAGGAAAATACAATTCCCACTGTTGATGTCTAACATATGGGAGCTATCGGTTCTGAATTCCTTTCATTCAAGATTGGCAATAGATATGGAAATTGAGGATGGGGAGATACTTCTCACCTTATCAACTAAGGGAAACTCAATTCAATTGGGGAACATGAGATTGCTCCACTTATGGAAACTCTAACTAATATCAATGTCCCGTTAAAATAAACTCCCTAGCTATTTATTTGAATATTGAATACAATATTATATATATATATATATAATACATATATGTGTTTCTATCTATCTGTATGTATATTTATAACTGATTTGGACAGATCTAATTCAATTCTGGCAGATATAGATAATTTCTTGCTGAAAAATCTCATAGAGATTTAAATTAGGTTCTCAGCTCTGATAATTGGACCCAGGAAATTCAGGGAAGGCATAAATCCTTTCATCACTCACCAGTATTACATCATAAAAATAGTAATATCAAGAATACCAAAGATAGCAGCTGGCACCTGTACAGTACTTTAAGGTTTGCTGAAGTACTTTGCATGGGTGAGCTTGTTTGATTGAAATGAAAATGTCATTTTGTCAAAAGGCCAGTTAGACATTCCCAGTTGGGAAGAAGCTATCTGTATGTTTACAGCTTGCTTTTCTATATTTTCTGAGGATCACATCAGAAATTTATAGCTAGAAGTGATATAATAAACCATTGAGTCAAACCCCTTCATTTAATAAATGAAGAAACTGAGGTACAGAGTGGTTAAAGACTTTCTTATTGTCTTCAGTAGAAAGAGGATAACTGTTTCAGAGGGGAATTTTTTTTTTCGCATATTCCATCAGTTATTGTTTAATTAATCAATAAACATTCATTAAGCACCTACTATGTGCCAGGCATTGTGCTAAATTCTGGGGATATAAAAATAGACAAAAGACAGTCCCTATCCTCAATCTAATGGGAAAGATTGAATGCGGACTATATATACAAGCTATATACAGGATACATTTGTTGTTCAGTCATGTCTGATTCTTTGTGATCCCATTGGAGGTTTTCTTGGCAAAGATACTGGAGTGGTTTGCCATTTCCTTCTCCAACTCATTTTACAGATGAGGAAACTGAGGCAAATAAGGTTAAGTGACTTGCCCAGAATCACACAGGTAGTAAGTGTTTGAGGTCTGATTTGAACTCACAAAGATGAGTCTTCCTTCCTCTAGGCCCAGCATTCTATCCACTACACCACCTAGCTGCCTGGGATAAATTGGAGATAATTAATGGAGGAAAGGCACTGGAATTATGAGGGATTGGGGGAAGCAAGATATAAAGGTGAGATTTTAGTTGGGACTTAAAGCAAGTTAGGGAAGTCAGGAGTCAGAGGAAAGGAGAGAAGCGTTGCAGTTACAAAGGACAGCCAGACAAATCCCCATAGCTGAGAGATGGAGTGTACTGTCTGCATGATAACCAAGAGGCCAGTGTCACCGGATGGGAGAGTACTTGTCAGGGACTAAGGTAGGAAAAGACTGAAAAGGCAAGAAGCTAAGTTACGAAGGACTCTGAATACCAGAGAATTTTGTATTTGATCTGGGAGGCAATGGAAGCCACTGGAGTCTATTGTGTGTGTGTGTGTGTGTGTGTGTGTGTGTGTGTACATGTATGTGTGTGTGCATGTGTGTGTGGGTGGGTAGAAGGAAGAGGGGGGATGGCGACATGATTGGACCTGCCCTTTAGCAGAGTCACTTTCGAGGCAGAATGAGGAGTGGATTGGAGTGCAGAGAGACTTGAGCACCCACAAGCAGGCTTTTGGAGTAGCTCAGGCTTGACGTGATGAGGGCCAGCACCAGAGAGCAGCTGCGTCAGAAAGAAGGGGATGTATTCAAGAGACGCTGTTCTGCCATTCAGTCATGTCGGACTCGTCATGACCCCGTGGAAAAGAGCATGCTAGGCTCTTCTATCCTCCACTGTCTGCCAAGTCTGTCCACATTCATGTTTGTTGTTTCCATGACCCTATCTATCCATCTCATCTTCTGCCACCCCCTTCTTTTGCCATCAATCGTTCCCAACGTTGAGCTCTTCTCCAGTCAATCTCATTCTCTCATTATGTGGCCAAAGTACTTAAGCTTCAGCTTCAGTATTTGTCCTTTCAGTGAAGAGCCTGAATGAATTTCTTTAAGTACAGACCAATCTGATCTCCTTGTTGTGCAAGGGAATCTTAAACTAAAAGCCTTCTCCAGCACCACAGTTCAAAAGCATTGGTTCTTTGGCCCTCAGCTTTCCTTACAACCCAACTCTCACAGCCGTACATTGTTACTAGAAAAATCATAGCTTTGACTATATGGATCTTTGTTGGCGAGGCGACGTCTTTACTTTTTAGAATGCTGTTCAGATTTGCCGTAGCTTTCCTTCAAAGAAGCAAGTGTCTTTTAATTTCATGGCTGCACTCACCGACTGCAGCGATCTTTAAGCCCAGGAATATAAAATCTGACGCTGCTTCCATTTCTTTTTCCTCTATTAGACGGGAAGCGATGGGACCAGTTGCCAAGATCTTAATTTTTTTATGTTAAGCTGCAAGCCAGCCTTTCCACTCTTCTCTTTCACCCTCATCAAGAGGCTTCTTAATTCTTTTTCACTTTATTCTTCACTTTCTGCCATCAGTGTGGCATCATATGCATATCTGAGATTATTGATAGTTCTTCTGGCAACCTTAATTCTGGCTTTTGATTCATCCAGCCTGGCATTTCCCAGGATGCACTCTGCATATAAGCTAAATAAATAAGGTAACAATATACATCCTTGTCATACTCCTTCTCCAATCTTAAACCAATCAGTTGTTCCATGCTTAGTTCTAACTGTTGCTTCTTGGCCTGCATACAGGTTCCTTAGGAGACAAATAAGATAATCCGCTACTCCCGTCTCTTTAAGGACTTGCCACATTTTGCTGTGATCCACAAAATCAAAGGCTTTAGTGGAGTCAAGGAAGCAGAAGTAGATGTTTTTCTGGAACTGCCTCGCTCTCTCCAGAATCTAGCAAATGCTGGCAATTTGGTCTCCAGTTCCTCTGCATCTTTGAAAACCCGCCTGCTCTTCTGGTAATTCTTAGTTCACATATTGCTGAAGCCCAGCTTGTAGAATCTTAAGCATAAATTTGCTGGCATATGAAATGAGCACAATTGTTCAGTAACGTAAACATTTCTCAGCATTGCCCTTCTTTAGGACTGGGACATAAACTGATCTTTTCCAATACAGTGGCTACTGTTGAGTTCTCCAAATTTGCCGGCATATTGAGAGCAGCATTTTAACAGCATCATCTTTTAGGGTTTTAAATAGCTCAGCTGGAATTCCATCACCTCCACGAGCCTTATTGTTAGCAACACTTCCTAAGGCCCTTTAGACTTATTCTCCAGAAAGTGTGCCTCTAGATAAATAACCAAACCTTATGGTTATTGGTGATGTTAAGATATTTCTTATGTAATTCTTTTATGTATTCTTGTCACCCCTTCTTAATCTTTTCTGTTTCTGTTAACTCCCTGCCATTTTTGTTTTTTATCATGGCTATTTTTTGCATGAAACTTTCCCTTGATATCTCTAATTTTCTTGAAGAGATCTCTAGTCTTTCTATCATTTCCTTCTACTTCTCTGCATTGCTCCTTCAAGAAAACCTTCTTATCTTTCCTTGCTATTCTCTGGAATTCTGCATTCAGTTGGATATATCTTTTTATTTCTCCTTTGCCTTTCACTTTCCATCTTTCCTCAGCTATTTGTAAAGTCTTTCTTCATACTCTCCTTCTCTTTAGACATTTGGGACACGCCTCTCTTCTGGTTTTCCTCCTACCTATCTGACCTCTCCTCTGTCTCCTTTGCCTAATCCTCTTCCACATCATGCCCTCAAGCTACATGTGTCCGTCAAGATTCTGCCCTGGACCTTCTTATCTTCTCCCTCTATACTACTTCATTTGGTGATCTCATTAGCTCCAATGGATTTAATTACCATCTCTAAGCTGATGATTTTCAAATCAAACCAAAAACAAACCAGTGAGTTATCATCAAGAGCTGTTGCAAAGGTGAAATTGGCAGGCCTTGGCAACAGTTTTGACACTTGGCCTGTGTGGGCTGTAGTGGTGGTAAGGGATAGTGAGGAATCCAAGAAGGCTTGTAGGGTATAAGCCTGAGTAACTAATAGAATGGAGTTGTACAGTGATAAGGAAGGGGTGTGTGTGTGTGTGTGTGTGTGTGTGTGTGTGTGTGTGTGTGTGTATAGAGTTTAGGGGAAAAGATAATGAATTTTATTTTGGATATAATGAGTTTAAGATGTCTACTGAATCCTCAGTTCCTGTTTTAGTGTAAAAGGGTCAGAAGTCAAATTGTAAGGCCTTGATAAGTGAATGTGAAGAGAGATAGTGGAAGCCTCTAGTGTAAATAGCCTTTTTGAGGAGTTTAGCTACAAAGGTAGAAGAGCTATAAGATGATGATTTGTTATTATTGATTTGCTCACTCGTGTCTGACTCTTTGTAATCCCCATGGATCATAGAACACCAGGCCCTTCTAGCCTCCATTATCTCCCAAAGTCTGTCCAAGCTCGTGCTTGTTGCTTCTGTGATGCCATCTATCCATCTCATCCTCTGCCACCCCCTTCTCCTTTTACCTTCAATTTTTCCCAACATCAGTGTCTTTTCCAATGAGTCCCATCCTCTCATTATGTGGCCAAAGTATTTAAGGTTACACTTCAGTATTTGTCTTTCCAATGAATAGCCTGGATGAATTTCTCTAAGTATTGACTGATTTGACCTTGTTGTCCAAAGGACCCTCAAAAGTCTTCTCCATGGGCAGCCAGGTGGCCCAGTGGATAGAGCACCGGCCTTGGAGTCAGGAGGACCTGAGTTCAAATCCGGCATCGGACACTTGATACTTACTAGCTGTGTGACCCTGGGAAAGTCACTTAACCCCAATTGCCTCACTAAAAAGTAAAAAAAAAAAAAGAAAGAGAGAGAATAAACACTTGATTTACCTGATTTACCAAAGGGCTATAAAACTGTGCATATCCTTTGACCCAGCAATAGCACTTCTAGGGCTGTATCCCAAAGAGATCATACAAACGGGAAAAGGACCCACATGTACAAAAATATTTATAGCAGCTCTTTCTGTGGTGGCAAAGAACTGGAAATTGAGGGGATGCCCATCAATTGGGGAATGGCTGAACAAGTTGTGGTATATGAATGTAATGGAATACTATTGTGCTATAAGAAATGATGAGCGGGTGGACTTCAGAAAAACCTGGAAAGACTTGTATGGTCTGATGCTGAGTGAAGTGAGCAGAACCAGGAGAATGTTGTACACAGTAACAGCCATGTTGTGTGATGATTAACTTTGATAGACTTAGCCCTTCTCTGCAATGCAAGGATCTAAGACATCTCCAAAAGTCTCATGATGGAAAATGCTATCCACATCCAAAGAAAGAACTATGGAGTTTAAATGCAGCTCGAAGCACACTATTTGCTATTTTTTTCTTTTGTTTTGTTTTGTTTTCTCTTTCTTGTGGTTCCTCCTATTGTTTCTAATTCTTCCTTATAACATCACTAATGTGAAAATATGTTTAATAGGAATGTATATGTATAGCCTATATAAGATTGGTGCCGTCTTGGTAAGGGAGGCAGGGAGGGGGAGAAAAATTTGAAACTCAAAAGCTTATGGAAGTAATTGTTGACAAATCAAAATAAATTAATTTTAAAAAAGTCTTCTCCAGTACCACAATTCAGAAGCATCGATTCTGCAGCGCTCAGCTTTGCTTACTCTCAGAGCCATACATTGCTAGCTTTGACTATACGGAACTTTGCTGGCAAGATAATGTCTCTGCTTTTCAGAATCCTGTTCAGATTTACTGTAGCTTTCCTTCAAAGGAGCGAGTATCTTTTAATTTCATGGCTGCAGTCACTGTCTGCAGTGATCTTTGAGCCCAAGAATATAAAATCTGACACTGCTTCCATTTCTTTTTCTTCTGTTTGCCAGAGAGAAATGAGACCAGTTGCCAAGGTCTTAGTTTTTTTTTCTTTAAATGTTAAGCTTCAAGCCAAGTTTTACACTCTCCTCTTTCACCATCATCAAGAGGCTTCTTAATTCTTCTCCACTTTCTGTCATCAGTGTGGTATCATCTGCATATCTGCTGTTTCGCCTGGCAACCTTAATTCTGGCTTTTGATTCAATTAGCCTGGTATGTTGCATGATGTACTCTGGTTTGGAAAGATCAAGTGAGGATTTTTTCAGGATAGGGGAGACATGAACATGTTTGTAGGCAGTAAAAAGCAAGGCAGTAAAGAGGGAGTAATTGAAAATAAGTGAAAGAGTGGGTATGACCGAGGGTGCAAACTATTGGAGGAAACAAAATGGAATAGGATCATTTGAACAGGTAGAGAGAGTATCCTTGTTAAGAGTGAGGCCACTTTGTCATGTGAGATGGTGGGGTGGGGAAAGAGGAGAAAATGACAGAAGGCACCTGAGTGATAGGATATAAACAAGAGGGGAGGAAAAAAAGGAGTTCATGAAGAATGGCCTCATTTTTTTCCCGTAAAATATGAAGCAAGGTTCATAGCTGAGAGTGGGGGATGGGGGACCATGGAAGGTTTGAGGAGGTAGAAGAAGGTTTGAGAAGAGCCTCTGTGGAGAGTGGCATAGCGAGTTAATAACAGGAAAGGTAGAGTAGGATTGTCAGCAGCAGTAAGAGCCCAGTTGTGATTATTTAGCATAAATTTGTAGTGGATCCAGTCAGAATGGTTGCATGATTTTCTTCACCTTCATTCAGCAGCATGTGAGTAGGAGTCAAGGTAGTGAACGGTGCCAGTGATCTAAGGCTGAGGCTTGGCTATGCATAATCGGTAATATGATACAGGGGCTAGGAATTCAAGAGAGGAGGACAGTGTAGAGTTGAATTGGTTCTCTAAGGAGTCAAGAAGAGGAGAGAGGAGAGAGTGAATAGTGTGGGGGAGATGGCCTGAGAGAAAATAGAGGAGTCAAAGGATTAGAGGTGTGGTTGAAGAGTAGGGTTTTGGAGGGGAAAGCAGGGGAAGAGGTGATAAGCCAATAGGTAATAGTCAGATAAGCAGATTTCAGAATTCTTGAACATGGAGGTGAGTGGGTGATGGCAAGATCAGAGATATGATCATCTTTGTGTGTGGCACTTGATCAACTTAGGTTGAAGAACTGAGTGGTTAGGGTATTTATGGTAGAATCAATATGTATGTTGAAATCCATTAGGATGAGGGCAGGAGCTGGGGAGGAGAAAAAAAGTGTGAGTCAGACAACAGACTCACTGAGGAAGGATGGAGAGTAACCTGGGGGTCTGTAGATAACCACTGCCAACAATCTTCTTGGGTGGCAGATATGGATACTTCAAAGGAAGAGAGGTTATGGAGTGATAAAGGAAGATGTTTATGAAGGTGACAGACATTGAAACTGATAGCATTTCCTTTGCAATTTTATTTCTAAAGGTCTTTAAAATTCCCCCCTTTTAATTCTTTTCTATTCTTGGTAGATAGGGTGTGTGGAGAAGGGTGAGATAGAGAAACAGAGAAAAGGGGTGGTAATGGAAAGAGAGAGGAAGAAGAAGGAGAAGAAGAAGAAGAAAAAAGAAGACAAAGAAAAAGAAGAAAATAGAGAAGAAGAAGAAGAAGTAGGAGAAGAAGAAGAAGGAGACAGAGAAGGAGGAGAAATGGAGGCAGAGGAGAAATGGAGGAGGGGTAGGGGAAGGAGGAGGAAAGTTGAAATTATTTCATGATGGCAGCTGTGGAAGGAACTAAAACCTCTCTGCCCCTCTGAACAGTGAATCTAGATAATTAACACAACAGTTCTAAGATCTTTGCTCCTAAGTAGTCCTGTTTGCTGTTTAGGCAGAGATGGCTCTTACTGCATGGTCTTTATCACCTGTTTTTATATTTTCCCAATAAAGCTACTAGTAATTTTGAGGAATGTAATCTCAGGTCATACATCTTTCAGAAATCATTGTGCCAGATTTAATCTCAAAGCATTTCCTTTAAATCCAACAGTATGAATGGGTGACTACCTAAGGGGAGAATTTGACCTACTCTATTTAAATGACACTAGTGATGAATTGCAATCCAATTATGTAGTGTAGTATATTGCATAGCAGAATAACTCATTATTATTGGTATCATGTGTAGCAAGATCAAAGGAAGTTCACCAGTATTGATTGGCCTCTCATTTCAGGGTAATCCAAAGATAAGCCTATTTGCTACTCTAAAATATCATCAATTGGGCTGGGTGCATTCTGAATTTGATTATATGGGTGTGATGATAGAATGATGCTAGGCAAGCCTTGTAGATATGGAACCAGTGGGCAACGAATGTGCTTATCACTTCAGATTCAGAATTATAGAACTACAGAGAATGTAAGAGCTGAAAGAGACCTTGGTTGGATCCAATCATTTTACACATGAGAAAACTGACATCCACGGAGATTTCTAGTTGGGCCTGTGTGAAGATGAGAATGCTGCTGGATGGAAGGTGCCTGCAAACTTTAGTTTTTTAAATTATTAATTAAATCATCATCGACAAATACAAATTTCAATATACAAAAAAAGAAAATTGTGCATGAAACTGTGAGTTTCTCTGGTGTACAGTTTTTTTTTTAAATGCTTTTTAGGATTTTTATCTTTTAATTGATACGTAATAATAAAATATCATATATTACCTCATTTGAGCCTCACAACCACACTATAATATAAAGTATTATGACCTCCATTTTACAGAGGAGGAAATTGAGTTTCAGAGAGATTAACTCACTTGTCCAAAATCATACAGTTAATAGATGTTGGAGGTAGGAATTAACTCAGGTCATCCTGCCTTCAAATCTATTGTTTGTTTTTTTGTTTTGTTTGTTTGTATTTTTTAGGCAATTGGGGTTAAGTGACTTGCCCAGGGTCACACAGCTAGTAAGTGTCAAGTGTTTGGTCTGAGACCAGATTTGAACTCAGGTCCTCCTGACTTCAGGGCCGGTGCTCTATCCACTGTGCCACCTAGCTGCCCCTATTGTTTTTTTTTTTTTTTAAACGAATATTGCAAGGTATCTGGGCAGTGTAGTGGATAGAACCCTAGAATTTGAGTCAAGAAGACTTGGGTTGAGAACCCCATCTCAGACATTTACTTGTTGGATCACCCTGGGTAGGTTATTTAACCTCTCTCAGGCTTGGTTTCCTCATCTGTACAAAGGGGATAATAACAGTGCCTACCTAGCAGAGCTGTGATAATCAAATGGAAATTTTAAAATACATTTTCAAATTCAAATAGTGAAAAATTTCCCTGTGTGTGTCCCTTTCTGAGTGTTTTGTTTTCTTCTGAATGTACATTTTTTTTAATTGTTTCTCTATTGTACTGCTTTTTTCTTTTGTCCTGGCTATCACTACCCACTAACTCACCCCTAACCTGGAAACAGGTGCCCTCTCTTGTAATAAGTTATTATAGTCAAGGAAAACACATTAACCCATTGGCCATGTCTGAAAATGTATGTGTCATTCGGAATCCATAGTCCATCATCTTTCTGTCTGTGCTCAGGGAGCCTGGATATTTTTCCATATGACAGTAAAATTCAGTAGGGGGAAGGTGCTGAAAAGGGAACCAGGAGTTCTGGGTTTTAGTCTTGGCTCAGTCACTAATTAACTATGTGGCCTTGGGCAAGTCGCTCAGATCTTTGGACCTCCTCTGTAAAGTGAGGAGGTGAAAGGAAAATCAATCCAGAACAAGAAACATTTGCTGTCTGCTACGCATCCCTAGGCTCTGGGAATATGAATACCAGTGGCGCCCAACCTCAAAGAGATTACATTGCACCTGAGATCATAGGGTCATAGAATTAGAACTTGAAGGAACATTAGAGGCCATAGAGTCAAACGCCTTCTTTTTACGGATGAGGAAACTGAGGCCCATAGAGGTTGTATGATTTGCCCAAGTCACACATTTAAGTGACGGAGTAGGATTGGAATCCAGCTCCTCTGACACCTCCTGCAATACTCTATCCATTGCATTGTGTTGCCTCCTATGGTTGGTAATGCACATCTATCTGGAAATTTTTTAGACCCTCACATATATTTATTTATAAAGTATATATTGGTAGTATTGAACTTGTATGCATGTTATAAATCATAAGCAAAAATAGAAATTAAAACAATGAGATGAAGATGAAATTAAAGTATTTCAAATCATTTTATTTGTTAATGGCATAACAGTTTTTTACTCTTATTAAAATATTATCATTTAGTTGTTAAACATATTTAACAATAACGTTTCTATATTCCAGACTATACTATATAAGTATATATTATATACTAATATTTGCAGATATTATACAATATATATAATATTACATGTAATAATAGATAATAGAATATACTATATATTATATATAAGTATATAATATCATATTATATGTGATAATATATAATGTAATAGTATAAAACTACATCAGTATATACTATACAATATTATATACTAATATAATATCATAGAATACCAATATATTATACATATTTATTACAAACACATTATCCTGCATATAATTTACTGTTGCTGTTTAGTCATTCAGTCATATCTGACTCTCTGTGACCCCATTTGAAGTTTTCTGGGCAGAGATATTGGAGTGGTTGCCATTTCCTTCTCCAGTTCATTTGACAGATGAGGAAACTAAGGCAAATGGGGTTGTGACTCACCCAGGGACACACAGCTAGTGTCTAAGGCTGGATTTGAACTCTGGAAGGTAAGTCTTCTTGACTCCAGGCCTGGCACTTGATCCACTACACCTCCTAGATGCCCCTGCCCACAAATTATACAGTATTTTATACTAATATTGGCATATAACAGTATGGTATTATGTACTAATATTACTATGTATTAGCATCTACTACTATTATATAACCTATGTATGTATATGCATATACTGTAATTATATTCTATAATTCCAGGATGACATTCTATAAAATAATTTATCACAACATTTCATGATGATACTTAGTTATTAATAATATTTTAGTAAGAGCAATGTGATTGAATATGCTTCATTATTTTTTAAATGAAATAATGTAATACAGTGAGTTATTCAAAGGTCTGGTTCCAAGTTGAATTTGTTTTGGTCCCTGGTTTTAATGACCAACAGAGATGCCTCAAAGAGATAGAAGTACAGTATTGGCTCTACCTGTTACATCATGACTCTCATTTTTCAATATGCAATTTTTTGTTGAATTTCAGCTAATAAATTTCCATCTTCCCCAATGCCAATTAGTTGTTCTTACAAACTAATGAGAAAATGCTTATGGCTAATGGCGAGACCCAATGTATAGCTCAGAATATGTGTGACTGAGATGGAGTGAAGGAGTCAGTCAGTCAGTCAACTGGAATTTAATAAGTGCCTACTATGTACCAGGTACTGTGCTAAGTACTGGGCATACAAAGAAAGGCAAAAGGCAGTCCTCACTCTTGAAGGGCCCACATTCTAACCAGAGAGACACTATGCAAACACCTATACACAAAGAAGCTATTGACAGGGTAAACTGAGGGTAGTCTCAGCATTAGGGCCCTAAGATTAAGGAGAACCAGGAAGGGCTCCTTGTAGAATGTGGGACATGAGGAGCTATTCAGGTATGAAAGGTTTGATTTGGAGGCTAGGATGAGAGTGAAGAATAGATGTAGGAGGGGTGTAGCTTGGATAGAAATGGAATGCTAGGAGATAATAGGTAGATAGAGGAATATCAGAATTTTTCATTAGAGAAACCCAGTATGTGACCATCTCTCTATGTGGCTGAGATGAAGCGATGGAGTGACTCATGGGATTTCAGGATCCTGAGGAATTGGGAGGTTACAGAGTTTGAAGGAGTGCCAATATCAGTGGAAAGTCTCCTATTGTAAGGGAAGGAGCTGGGGAGGAGAGAAGTTCAGGGAGCCAGGTGCAGAACTCCTTAAAGTTAAACTATGTTATTACTCTCAAATATTGCTAGTGACCCAAAGGGCAATGGAAAGATGTTTGGTGGGTGTAAGTGTGTTGCAGTATATTACCAATGATGACTCATGCTCTCAAAATGCTCTAAAAGACATTATCAAGACCATGTGTAACTGGAAGGGGAGGTGGTCTATTCCTGCATGGAGTGTGAAGGATTAAACAGATGTATGATCCGGGTGCCGCAGCAGGATTGCCTCCCTCTCCCCCTCTCTCACTGCTTACATTTCCACCAACCAAATGCTCAAAAAAAGGCAGAGGAAACCTTCCTACACATGGGGTGATTGACCAAAAGATATGGGCAGGAATGACACTCAAAGAGAAGGTATGAGGCAGCTGTGAAGAGCACTAGTATAGAGAGGACCCACAGTGATGTGATGATGGATACGCCCAGCTGTCATTGCCCTGGGAGAAGAAAGCATCCCTTTATCTCCTCTGCAGAAAACCTCAGTCTTTTCATCTGATTTCACTGGCACTGATTTTCCCTCCAGTGAGGGCCATGTCCCAGCCTACGATGCTCTCCTTCAGGTGAACAAGGTGTTTGTTGTGAATGGGGGTCCCTCCAATGCTTCTCCTTTTCTACCACCTCCCCAAGATCCTAACAAACTCCTGAAAGCATTACCTAGAGAGATCCAGACACTCCTGGCCAGAGTCATTGTCAGTCCTAGGTCGATGTCCATAGAAGGAGTGGAAAAATCAGGGGACGTAGACAATGGAGCTCTTTCAAAAGAGACGTCAGATTTCTACTGCCCCATAGGAATTAAAGTCACTCAAAGCACTCCTTCAAAAGGTGTTTGAAACAATGATGGGAGCTGCCATTTGTGATTGGAAGCTGAGCTCCAAGTAGAGAGGCTGAATTATCTCTAGATAATGGGAAGTGTAGAGAAGTTACTGCAAAGTGGAAAGAATACTTCCACAAGTGGGATGAGGACATGAGTTCAAATCCCACTTCTGCCATTTGTACCCTGAAAAGACTCACACAGCTTACCTGGGCCTCAGGGCCCTCAACTGTGAAATGAGTAGTTTGGACAATTCAACGGCCCTGAGGTTTCTTCCAACTCTAGATTTGATGGCTAGCAAGTCCAGTCCAAATTCTGTTTCTGTCTCTTTCTATGTACATGACCCTGGGCAAGTCCCTTACTATTTCTGGTGAGTTTCGTCATCTGTGAAATGAGAGAGTTGGACGAGATGATCTCTGTGATCCCTTCTAGCTTATGATGGATGATCTTATGAGACAGAAGGACGGGAAGGGAAACCCCACCAATCAGAGCTGTCAAAAAATGGAATAGGCTGACCTGGGGAGGCAAGGCTTTCCCCATCCTCAACCCACCCAGGGGTCTTTGAAGAAAGGCTGGCTGCTTGGATAAATTGCAGAGTGGATTACTTTTTAGATACAGGATGGACTAAAGGCCTTGGAAGTCCCTTCCAATTCTCGGTCTGTGAATCTGTGAACAAGACGCTAGGAGGGATGCCGTGGCCCAATATTCTGCAGGGAAAGTCAGTCTAAGTCAGGCTTGAACTTCTGCAGAGTGAAATCTGAAATCAAGTCAAGTTGGCAAGCCTTTATTAAGTGCTCACTGCTTGCCAGGCACCACAATAAGCACGTGAGATTCTCACAGAAACAACTGTAATGAGAGGGAAAAAGGAGAGTCGTCTAAAGACACTCGTCTGGACGTGCAGGGAGATTTGTTAACCACCCTAAAGAAACCATTTCTAGAAAGTGGGAGCAAAGGTAGGTAGGTCATTGAAAGGAAATAGAATAGAAGAATGATCTGGTGAAGATCACTAAGGCTAAAAATGAACTGGGGCTGGAGACAATTTCTAAGGACAAGCGGATGATCTTTTAAAATTATTTTAGAATTTTAAAAAATGCACCAAAGAAAACAAACATATTCGAAAAGAGAAATAAAGAAAAAGGCCAAATGTGTTATTACCTTTGAAAATATAACATACAAAATCAACTGAACATAATGGATGTTCAAAATTTTGTACTTATTCTTTTTTTTTGTTCTCCACATATTGAAATATTGGTGTTTTTTTGAGGGGTGTTAAGTTCATAACAAAACTGAAAATTTTAATTTAAACATTGCATTACAGAAAAGAAGAGACAAGATGTCTTATTGTGAAGAGAAGGTGGGATAATGAATGAATGAATGATGGAAAGAAGATCAAACTACTCAACTCTTCTTTGTATTTCTCTTCTAATGATAATGGTCTTCGGAATTAAAAAAAAGGGTAAGAGGACTTTGAATTAAAAAAAATCCAGCAAGGGAAATGTTAAGAGAACACCTAGTTTGCTCTCTAAAATGTAACATTTCAACACAAAATAATTTGGAAAACTGGAACAGTAATGAAATCTTAAACATTACAGAGAAGCCCTAAAATTCTAAGAGCAATTTAAAACTAAGAATTCTAAAACAATAACAAAATTCTATTATAACATAAGGATTCCTCTAAGATCCTAGGCAGTCCTTCAGAAAGGTTAAGAGAAACTAAGAAACCCAGGGGTTAATCTGCTTGCCCAAGCCCTAGGCTGCTTATTCAACTCATGTCAGAGTCCTTGGAGTTTACAGAAGGAAGGATTCTTCAAGAAGTGAGGCTTTCAGAAGGGCCCCATGCTGATATCCACAGGCTCTCAGACATGGAGAGAAGACTCTTAGACTTCCACCCCGCAGCTGGTGCCAGAGACTCTTGCCCCTGTCCAGCACTTCCTGCACTCGCACCTGGGGTGAGTGTGGAAGGAAACCTATCAATAGAAAGACAACAAATAAAACAGCTGCAGGCACACCTTGACCTCTTCCACGTCCCCAAAGGTGTCCTAGAAACAGCCTTAAAATGTATTCAAAGAAAGTCACTTCTGATGTACTAAAATGCAGGGTTATGACTTGGGAACAGTTTACAGTCACAGTGCATTTTTGGAAACCTCTCTGCTTCTATTTCTCATTAAAAATAAAAAAAGAAAAAGAAAAAAGGAAGTCTGGCTGTGTGCTGAACATCTTAGCTCTCACACACCCTGGGTAAAAGGTATGTAAGCAGACTGTGGGAAATCGTGAATGATGAGTGAACAAAGAAGGCGTCAAGTCTTGGGTCTGACAGCTGGATAAAAAGACAACTGAAAAGGACCCTGGCGTGGTGAAAAGGATCCTATGTGAATTCTTCAGCCACCGAAAGAACCCCCACAGTTTTCGGCCTTCATTGTCTAGCACTTACATGATGGAGACCTGGTTAGCCAGGAAAGAACTGCCCAATGGACAGGGAGAAAACTGTGGAAGGTAAGTAGAGGATGGGAGCTGACTCTGGCCAATCAGTGGAGGCCTCCTCTGGCAGCATGATGGTGAGGTCACTGGGCACAGAAACTTAGATGGGTTAATCTGTTAGGATTATGGTCGTGAATACCATCTCATCCATGGAGAGGGAGAACTGGAATTTGTGGAGGATTCATCTGAATCAATCAATCAATCAACAAACATTTATTAAGTTCCTATTACGTGAACCAGGGGAAAAAATAAAGATGGGAAGGTAGCAGATTCAACACTATCTATGTTCTAAAGTGACAGCATTGTTAAAGTGTAAAATGGACAGTTTAAATGACTTTAAATTAACATTTTCTTGTATAAATAAAACCTATGTAGCCAAGAATAGAAAGAATGCAGAAAATTGTATGAAAAAAAAACTTTCACAGACAATCTTTTAAATAGGATGTGATTGGATTAGAATAGTGCTGCAGTATCGGAAATGATGAGCTGGCTGATTTAGAAAAACATCAAAAGATTGGACTTACGGAGGAAGATGTTATCCACCTTCAGAGAAACAAATGACAAGTGGAAATAAGCATATTACAGTATTACATATTGTGTATGAGTGTATATGTGCATATATGTGTATGTTAATAGATACCTATGTGTGTGTATATACATATCTATATATATTCATGCTTAATTGTAGCCTTCTTTAGAGGGGGGAGGGAGAAAATAAAGTAAAAAGTGTGCAGCAGAGAATAAAAGAAAACCTACAAGGAAACAAAGAAAAGCTGGGCAGCTTTGAAAACAGTGTGCAGTATTTATTACATAGCTTTTCTTGAATGGAAATGAATTGTTTTATATTGAATTCTCTCTTATGCTCTGCTGTGTACATGGCAATGTTTTTTTCTCTTTTCTCATTTCGTATTTCAGTTTAAAATAAAAAAAGAATTTTTAAAAGGGAAGATTTCGGTTGCTGTTCTGGAGAGATTATTAACTATGATGGCTGAAAAGAAGACAGAGAAAAGGGGCTAAGAACTTATTTCCTGAGGGGGCTGAGTTTAACCTTATCTTGCAAAGAAAAATGAAGACAAATTATGAGAAATGTCTTTAATTGGAATCTTGAGAGAACTAGTGGTCAGACCGTGTTTCCAGAATTGAGAAGTCAACGGTTTTAGTGATGGCTAACGATAACATTGTAATATTTCTTAAAGCTGAAATGTTGCAATTATTTATGTTTGTTTTATTGTTTAATATACTACTTTTAATTAGTATAGTAAAAAAAAATTCCTATTGTGTGCCAGGCACTGGGCACGCCAATATAAGCATGAAATGATCCCTTGTCCTTAAGGAATTTACGTTCTGTAGTGGAAGGAAAAAATATGTCTATTCATATACACACACACACATATGCATATTGCATGTAGCATATACATGCATCTATATACAAAATAAATGCGATATAATTTCGTGAGGGGAGGCACTGGTAGCTGATGGAGGTAGATAAGGAAAAACTTCATTTGGGAGATTAAACTGAGGTTTAAGGACAGTAGCAATCCTCAGAGATAAAGATAAGGAGCGAGAGCTTTGTAGCTATGAGAGATGGTTTTACAAAAGCATGGTGGTGAGATCATAGGGCCATAGACATATAATACTATGACTACTACTACTACTACTATTGCTACTGCTGCTACTACTACTACTACTACTACTACTACTACTACTACTACTAGATGGCATTTATATAGTGCTTGAAGGTTTACAAAGCAGTTTACAAATGCTATCTCCTTTGAGCTTAACAATTCTATAAGGCAATGATGTTGAACTCAAATAGAAATGGAGACCACTAAGCTATACATAAGGATCCCTGCAAACCTTGTGATGACTTAAAAAGCCATGTATTAATATTAGCTATGTTTCATTGTATTTTTATTTATTCTCTTACATAATTCCCAATTACATTTCAATTTTGGGCATCACTTGGGAGTTTTGTGGTACCCTACAGGTTGTGTGCTTGACTCCTCTGCTGTAAGGTAGGTGCTATAATTATGCCCATTTTACAGCTGGGAAAATGGAGAATTGGAAGGGACCTCAAAGGCCACCAAGCTGAACCTCTGCATTTTGTATAAGATGAAACTGAGACTGAGAGATATTAAGTGACCAGCCCAGGATCACAGAGCTAGTAAGTGTCTGATCTTTGAGAGAAATGGCCTTTTGGACTGCACCACGAAAAGGAATTCAGCTAGGTGGCAGGGAGGATAGAGTGCTGAGCCTGGAGTCAAAAGACCTGAGTTCAAATCTAGTCTCAGACACTTACCCTGAGCAAGACACTTTGCCTCAGTTTCCTCATTTGTAAAATGAACGGGAGAAGAAAATTACAAGCCACTCCAGTATTTTTGCCAAGAAAACCCCAAAACCCCAAAAGGGGTCACAAAGAGTTGCATGTGACTGGAAAACAGCTAAACAACAACAATGAAAAAGAATATTGTATAATTAGGTAGAAAGATAGATTATAATTCAACGGTTCAACACATGACAGATGTAAAGAATCCAAAAAAGCTGTATCGAGCATTCCAGGGAGTGGGATGCATGACATTATTACACAGGATTTGGTGGTCAAGAGGAAGGTGGGCCAATTATTGTAATGCGAAGAAATGTAGCAGCCAGGGGTTTGGTCTTACGTGCAGTTGATCTCAGTGGCCTGGGTGCTGGAGGACGGTAGGTGATATGAAGATATCCACTGATTTGTAGCATAGAGGAAAATCCTGTCCAGAAATGTAACATGAACTGTAGTCGTCATTTAAGATGGTGGCGACATGGAAAAAAGTGAGTTGTAAAACTGATAGGAGAAACATGTATGCTACTGTTGTGCAGACTCTATAGGGCATGGGAAGAAGTGGGCCATTCTTGTCAAGGTGTCTTATCCTTCCATGTTCATATCGTGGGCTCATATGGTCTGGAAAGAACATTAGGGTCCAGCTAGTCTAACCTGCTCTTTTTGCAGATGAGAAAATTGAGGCCCATAGGGTTTAAGTGGCTTGTAAAAGACCATAGGATCATACAGTTGGAGCTGGAAAGGCCCTGAGAAGCTAGCCAGTCCAATGGCCTCATCTGACATATGAAGAAACTTGCCCGCGGTCAATGAATGCCTAGGAAATGTCAGAGGAGGGATCTTAATCCATATCTTCTTCCTCCAGAGAGAGCATTCTTTATACAGTTCTCCACATTTTACAAACCCAGAGAGGTTAACCACAGAGCTAATAAGTAGCAGAGCTGGGTTTTTAAGCCCAGGTTCTCTGATTTCCTCTGTCTCCAAATGGAGTGTGCTTTTCATTGTTCTATGCAGCCCGGTAATGGGGGCAGATCCATGGTGAAGTCCAAGGATGACAAGGACCAGAACTGTTGAGGTGGCTCCAAATGTCCCTCCAGGGTCTTGAGTCCTCACCCTGAGCATACATGATGCTGTGCTAAAGAACATTAGGAGTCCTTGGGAATCGAATGGAGACTCTTCCACTACCCCTCAGGACCCTAGTCTGCCCATCGTGGCAAAGCCATAGAATGTCTTCCCGGCCCTATCTTGGAAACATAAAATTGGCATGCCTATGAGCAAGAGCCCATTAGAAATGGATTTCTTCTCTGAAAAGGACGCTGAGCACTCACATAAAGAGGACGAGGAGACTTTAGGTGAATGTATCTTACTGTTGCTGCCCCAGAGAGGTTCCGTCATCTCCAGCTTGGGCTAGGTGGCCAAGAAGTTCTAGCAACTATAGATCTAGAGATGGAAGGGACCTTAGAAGTCACCTAGTTCAGACCACCGCCTCCATTTTACAGATGAATAAACTGAGACTCATGGAGGCTAATTAACTTTCCCAAGGTCACAGGGAGCAAGCATCAGAGGCAAGGTTTGAATTCAAGTCCTCTGGTCATTTTTTAGGCAAATCACTAAAACTCTTGGAAAAATAAAGGCATGGGCTGGGTGGTATCAAAGATCCCTTCCAGTTTTAGTTTCTGCTAAATAACAACAATAAAATATGAAATTATTAATCATCCATAATTCTAAATGTAACATACTTTTCACAATTTTAAAAGCAAAACAGTGAGTTCAGAAACAAGTTAATAAAATGTTCTCAACAGTTGATTAGGCCTAATACAATTTTATTTCTTTTTTTTTTAAATTACTAAGTCAATAATAAATGTGGTGGGAATAGGCTTCATTGTTTTTGGCTGCCCTGTTTTGGAACCAGTATTCCCTTTTATTGACTTCCTTGTTTTGGAGTGCCAAAGCCGGCCTTTCAGCTCTGGGAGGCAGCTCCCATCTGTGGAGGGAGCGTTCCATTTCCTCTGCAAAGGCCTTCCCCGTACATGATGGAGGGCGAGGCTCGGTTCTTGCTGGGAGAGTGCAGTACTCACTGACCCACCTCTCTGGCTGAACTCTTACCCTGTGCAGAAATGAGCTTTCCAGGAGTTAAACAAGTTGCTTTGGGCTTTTTGTTTTTTTGAAGCATGAAGAAAGGCGGAAATTGTGCATAGTTCTCTCTTCTTTTATAGGCCAAAAAGAATCCAAAGACATGTAAGTCTCTGGCTGATTGGGTCCATGGAGTTTAGAGAAGCTATAAAGTTTGAGTAGTTACTCTGGTTTATGGCTTCTTAGCTGTATTTGGATACCATTTGTATCCAATCTGTCCCCATCTGGTTATGAAATGCTTTAATCCACTGTGGTCCTCCATTCTATAAAACACCAAACCTTGTTCTGTTGGAAGGGAAAAAAAGAAAAGAAAGGTAATAATTAGATTCAATGGAATGACTTTATACATGCAGCATTTCTTCCAGAGGATCATCATTTCATGTAATTAGCTCACAGACATACTAGTTGTAACACATTTTGTTATGTAGTTGTAGGGGAATTTCAACTTAGGAGAGAGACTTAATTAGAACTAGAGTTAAAATGTGCACTGCTTTGGCAAAATATACTAACCCTAGAGATTAGCATGAATGTTATGGATGGCAAAGAAGTCGAAGCATGTGGTGATTATAGGTAGAACTTTGTATGGAGCTTTCAGGTTTACATAGCATTTTATTTCTCCTATCTTATTTAATGTAACTGAGAGATCTCCAGCCTTAGTATATAAACTGGGCAGCCCTGGGAAAAATCATGAAGTTCATGTTTGTTTTGGGGGTGGGGTTTCAGGTGAAGACCTCAGCTGCTCATCCTGCTACCCCATAATCCTGTACCTTTTCCCGGGCTTCTTGTCCCTGGTCATCTCCCATGCTCTGATCTCTCCTGACCTATTCCCCCTCTTGCCATAATAATCTGTCTGCTCTGGATCCCATCCTTGATACTTTAAGGAACTGGCCAACAGACCTGATGAATGCATATGGCCCTAGATGTTAAGGGGAAATAAGGCATGACCACTTTCAGGGAGAAACAAGGTTGTCATATTTAGTGTCCCAGATGTGCCATGAAAAATTCAGAGGATTTTTTAAAAATGTAGAACCTTAGATACCATCTGGTCCAATTCTTTTTATTTTATTTTTAAGATGAGGAAACTGGGTCCACAGAAGTTGTGACTTGCCCAAAGCAACATAATTACCAAGTGGCAGGCTCAGATTTGAGCAGGGGTGGGCATCAAAGTGAACAAGGCATAGAGACAAATATACTCAAATGATTTAAAATACAAATAATGCTTTTTTGGAGGGGGAGTGAAGCAGGACCTGTTATTTCAAAATCATAAGGAAAGTCCTAGAGTAAAAACTCACTCCATGCTTAAAATTCAGGAACTCATCTGTAAACTCTACAATCTTGGAGAGTTACTTGGGGGCACTGAGAAGTTAAATAAATATATGTGCTAGAGGCATACCGTGAACCCAGGTCTTCCTGCCTCCAAGTCTGACCCACTATCCAACCACACTGCCTATCATCATCATCATCATCATCACCACCACCACCACCACCACCATCATCATCATCATCATCATCATCATCATTACTATTATTATAAGTTTAAATTGTCTGGACTTTTGAAGTAATTATGTTTATGCAAATTTATAATCTTAACCACTTTCTAAGTTTTAGGCCTGGGAACCTAGCTTGTTAATCATTATTAAACAGATGATGATAAAGATGACAATGTGTTAAGTACTACAGATACAAGATTAGTCCAGAGATGAAGATTTTGCTATCTTAACCTTACTGTGTTACTTTTGGTACCTTGATGGATCTAATACTTACTTTGGATTGGGTTTTCTTTAACTGATATTAATCCCAATCTTTCCATATCTTCTCACATGTCTAAGACTAGAAGGAGGCCCTGGTGGATCACATTGTGTTTAGTTTGGAGTACCACATTTTAGAAAAGATTGGAGACTGAAGAATGTTCAGAGCAAGGAAGTTGCGGTCAAAAAGGGAGTTCATGCCACATGAGAAAACCTATGATATCTACCTTTCAGAGTGATGATGAGATTCAAATGAGATTCTATAAAACGCTTTGCAAACCTTAAAGTGGTATGTACATTTGAGAAATAATTGATATTTTTTTGTGGAGCGTGGGAATGGGGCATAGGATATCCTCAGGGACAATGATGTCAACTCCCAGTCGTCTCTGCTCCTGGCTGGTCACCTTAGTTTTCTCTATCTCCAGACTCAAAGGTAGTCTAGTGGGAATAGGAGTAGGATAGGGACTGGACCTGGATTTTATTGGTACGGGGACTTCCAGATGAGGAAGTTCTCTTCACCAAGTCGGCATAACATCTTCTTTGAAACTTAGTTTCAGTTTCAGGGAGTTGCCTAAGCCCTAAGAGATTAAGTGACTTGCTGAGGGTCATACAGCCAGTATATGTCAGAGTTTTCCTCAAATCTTCCTGGTTCCAAGGCTATCGTTATAACCACTATGCCACACTGCTTCTTCTCAAACATTTTCAGATTAAAGGTTTTTTCTTTACATTATAAACATTTACAAGTTACCTCTATTCGGTGAGAGGTGTCTTGTAACAAAATAAAATTGTTAAGCAAAACTAACAACGGAGTGACTTTATCTGAAAACGCATGCAGTATCTTTCATCTGTGGCATCCTCCCCTATTAAAAAAAGTTTTAATTAGCACAAATGTGTTTTCTTTCCCGTCTATCATGTCATTGAAAAAAAGAGAAAAGAAAAACAAATTCCTCGCAATAAATATGCATAGTCAAGCAAAACAAATTCATGAGAGGTATACAAAAAGTATATGCCTCATCCTGAACACTAAATCCTCTCTTGCCTCTCTTTCAAGAGGTTTATTGTTATCATGAATCTCATATTTACTGTGTTAGCTAAGTAGCACAGTGGACAGAGTGCTGGGCCTAAAATCAGGAAGATTTGAGTTCAAATCCAGCATCAGGCACTTACTAGCTATGTGCTCCTGGGCAAGTCACTAAACCCTGTTTGCCTCAGTTTCCTCATCTGTAAAATGAATTAGAGAAGGAAATGGCAAACCACTCCAGTACCTTTGCCAAGAAAACCCCAAATGGGGTTACAAAGAGTTGAACAAGACTGAAATTGGCTGAGCAAAAGTGATCTGGGCAGGTCACTTAACCTCTGTTTGATAACAGCACCTACCTCACAGGATTGTGAGGATCAAATGAGTTAGTATTTGTAAAGTGCTTAGCACAATGCCTGGCACATAGTAGGTACTTCATATAAATGCTTGTTCCCTTTCCATCCAGGATAGGGACCAATAGTAAGCCCAATTTTATTATTTTCTGATCACGTATTAATACTTTGTTGGGAAGGGGAAGGGAACGAGCATTGATATAGCACCTACTGCATGCCAGGTACTGTGCTAAGTGCTTTACAAATATTATCTCATCTGATTCTCACAATACCTATTGGAGGTAGGTGCTGTTATTATCCCATTTTACAGCTGAGGAAATGACTTGCCCAGTAGGTATTTGAAGTTATATTTGAACTTGATTCTTCCTGACTCTGAGCTTAGCACTCTCTCTACCACACCACCTAACTGCCTCATTGTCAGAAATTTAAGAAGTGTGTTGATCATACATTACCAGAAATTAACAAAATTGTAGAAGCTCTCTTTCTCTCTACTAGGCTTGGCCCTCATCCCAGAGGATAGCAAGGAAATCTCTTCCCCCATGGGCTAGATTTTCCTCTTTTAAACTCTAACCACAAACACATATTCAGATAAAAACCACTGCTAATGATGTCATTTAAATCTGCTGCAAGATAATCAAGAATCATACAAAAAAGATGAAACAACCCGTATAAAGTAACACAGAATTAAATCAGTGGGACCAGACTTGTATATGAGACAGAGAGAGAGAGAGAGAGAGAGAGAGAGAGAGAGAGAGAGAGAGAGAGAGAAAGGAAGGAAGGAAGGAAGGAAAGAAGAAAGGAAGAAAGAAAGGAAGAAAGAAAGAAAGAAAGAAAGAAAGAAAGAAACAGAAAGAAAGAAAGAAAGAAAAAAGAAAGAAAGAAAGAGGGTGGTGATGGAAGAAAGCCAGCCAACTAGAAGCACCAACTCGACAAAGACCTGAAAGGGAGTATAGAGAAAAGGCATTTTTATTTATTTATTTATTTCTAATTTGGTGCTCATTAGATTATTTAGTTCTGCCACATTAAAAGCTAAAGGTTTATGTAAGAGTTTTCTTCTTAATTTGTATGGCTATTTGCTTATTTTTTGATGGTTATTATGGTTATGATTTCTTTTAATGGAAAGCTGACCTTCCTCTAGGGATTGTAAGCATCCATGTCACACTTTGAATGTCACAGGCCCAAGTAACATAAACCAGGGACCCAATGGAATGGAAAGAACGAGGTTTTTATTACCCTCACGTGTGCAAAATAACGTTGGGACATTGAACATGCATTTATTCATCTTAGAGATGCATTTCTTCCTTTCTGCACAGAGCTATATGAAACATGTATGCGTACTCTGAGTTGTACCAGGAAATGACTTAAGGAATTCAGAATGATAACTGAAGGTAGGGATTCTGAGTATGATGGGCTGGAACTTTCAGCTTCCCCAGGTGAGCATTTCCTGGGAGCCCCATGATGTAGAATCTATGGTACTTGTAGGCTAACTGGGTTTTCTGGCATTTGCTTCTCTTAATGAAGAGAACTTCATTAGGTTCTAATGGTCTGAAGTCTTCAATGCTAGGGAGACTTGCTGAGCCAGGGCTGGACAGGAGATTAGCTTTTTGATTCTTTCCTCCTCTTTTGAGAAAATGTTTTTCCACTCTAGTGTTTCTGTACTCTAGACAACTGGGAAATGCTGATATGGAGGATTCAAATCTGAAGGGTGTGGAGAAGACCACTTGCCTGCCAAGAGGACTGCTTGGCCCATTGGGTATAGCTTCAATGCCATGAAGAGATATTCACCAAGATGTCCTTGTGTGGGGGACTGACTCTGGACAAAACACTTATTGTAAATGATAGGACTCGACAATTGATAGACATCATATAGGATACACATACAAGAATGAAAAGATTAGCCAGCTAGGTAACACAAAAGATAGAATACTGGACTTGGAGTCAATGAGAGCTGAGATCAAATCCTGCCTTAGATACATACTAATTTGGGGACCTTGGGCTTAACCTCTTTCTTAACCTCTTTTAGCATCAGCTTCCTCATCTGTAAAATGTAGCTAACAATGCCATCTGTCTCATAGGGTTGTTGTGAGGTCCAAATGAGATGATGTCTGTAAATCACTTTGTAAACAGAAAAAAAAAAGCAAGAAATGCTCCTTTGAGGTCTGACACAAGATTTATTTGCCCATCTGGAGTGTTTTCACAGTATAGAAACACAAACCAGGACACATGTTGTTATTCTGTGAAACTTTTACATTTAGAGAGACAGGCTGTCTCTGCTTCCCCCATACCCACTCCCATATTTAAATCCAAGGGGGCATTGCTGGCAAGTTAACCAATGCTATTCATTGAAGAAGATCAGCTCTTTGCAAATCCCACACTCATCTTGATGTTATGTATTCCACTCACCAACATCACAGGGTCCTTGGGGACAGCACTAACACTCTGGTTTTCAGAGAGTTGGCAACCTGTACCCCCTAGAACTTCTCCCTTTCTAAGTGTTAATACTCATCTCATCCACATCTAGTGATATGGCCTGAGTAGAATGATTTATCCAATTAACATCATGACTCTATCCTCTTCCGTTCCTTGCTTCATTTCAATGGACCCCGATAACCGTGGCTTGACTCAGTATTTTTAAATGAACACCCCCAAACCAAAAAAAGTACAATCAAGTAGAATAACACAACCATTACCCAAGCTGTGTCCCAGTCTCCTCCCATACCTACAGAGCCCAAATAAGTTTATAAATACATCATAAGCTCAGGGGATCTGGGCCACAGTTCAAGTGTTTAGTCTCACAACTCCCCAACAGCTGCTCTCACTGGTAGCTAGTAAGTGCCCTCCAGTTGCCTACAGAGTCAGTGTCTAGTCAGGCAAGGGATCTAGAGACCTTCAAGTCACTTTTCCACACTTAGCACTTCGTTGTTGACTGGCGCTTTTGTTCCTGCCGTCTAACTGCATCTGATATGGATGGCTCATCAAATGCATCAGAAGTGACTATGACTAATCTTTAATGCTGCTTATCAATAGTAGAGAGGTAGATTGTGCTTATGGGTAGACTAGTGTAGAAAAGAGACTCCTATGCTTCCCACTCTTCCTTCTCTTCTTGAAACCACCTTCTTTCTTCCTCTTCCCCAAGCCAAGGCTTGGTCATGCCTTCTTCCTCACCCATGCCTCTTCCTCCTGCATTCTTTCCATTTAGGCATGGCAAAGAAGGAGGAGTCTAGAGGAATGTTCGGCAAGTTGTTCAGGCAGTAGGATAAACTCCTTTGCCCAATGCTCAGAAATATATAGAGACTTGGACATAGGTCGATTCTTAAATATTATAGATACTTCTCCAACCATAGACTTTCACTATGCAAGGCGTATTGGATAAAGAGGATCTCTGAATCAGGAAGAACTGGGTTCACATTTTGCCTTTTACATATATATGCCATGTGACCCTGGATAAGTTATTTACCTCTCTGTGCTCCAGGTAGCTTTCTAAGATTAACTTGCAGAGCAAGTGCCTGACCACATTGGTAGATGGAGCTCTTCACTCAACTGGATGAAATCACAGATTTGGTAAAGAAAAAAAAATTCCTTTTCTCATACAGAGAGTCTTACAAAAATACCTCATACCCACACCAATTCCCTCTTCTAGATATGAGCACACACATATTCTCACACACACACACATATATCCACAAACATGCACAAAACATCCATAAAAACTTCTGCAGAGTAGAGACTCACAGTTTCAGGTATAATCCTCTCCCATTCTACAATGACAATGGAAATGCTCATTTTACTTGATGTTAAGCTCAGAATAATAAAAAAAGGGAGAAAGTCATATTTACAGACTCTAACCCAACTCACATATGCCCACCTATACATGCCCATATCTATTAAACCCTTGCAGTCCTTGACTTGAAATAAATTCCCAGACACACAGTCTCCTTCCACTTGTTCAAGAACTCTCTCCCTTCTTGGTCTTTTACTCTGTTATTTTCTCTGCCCTCCCTGTTCCCATGGCCCCAACTCAAGTATTTTTTTTTTCTGTTGGCTAATGCTTGAACCACAATTGAATGAGGTTCATAGCAATTTATTTGTTCAGTCCCCTGGGAAATGGGGCATTTTTCACTGCTGAACATTTTTAAAGAACAAACAAACAAGCAGGCAGAGCCAATGGCCAAGGGCATCCAGTGTCCTGCTGTGCCAGTAATTAACCCAGTTCCATTGCCAAAGACAGATTGTTCCAGAATGGGCAAAACTGCCTCACCTGCATCCAAGGTTCATGGAATAGCATCAGTTGAAAGGTTCCTTGAGCTTTCTCTTTTCTCGACTTTTGAAATCACATTTTCAAAGAAAGCCATTTCAGCCTTGAATTTATTCGGTTTTCAATAGGGTCAACTTGAGGCTGGGGGAATGAGCCTTTTTGGAATCTGGGCTCCCACTAAGGCAATAATTTAAAACATTTCCTTAAATATCATTAAACTCACCACAAGAGGATCCGGAGATCCTTTTATCACGTCCATTCACATCTTTTCTCCAAGGGATACAGGCACAAAAAGGAAGTGAAGCCCCCAAGGATCAGACTAAAAACAGAAGAATCATTTAACAAAACATCTTAGTCTATCTTTGTGGATTTGATGGCAAGATGGGGGCTAGACAGTAGTACAGTTACATGAGTGTGGACTTGATCCAATATCCAGACCCAAAAGATGTTATTAAGGGATCAATGTCAACTTGGAAAGCAGTTTCTAGTAAAGTACCTCTTGAATCAACCCTTAATCTAAGCGACTCATTGCCCTCTGACCATGACACCAAAATGACCTCCTAACCCATGCCACCCACTAGTCTCCAATCCTGGCCAGAAACTGATTGACTAACTCTAGTTACAGAGTGACCCTCAACTTCAAACACAGAGTAATCTCTCATCTTGGAAAAACTGAGCTCCTAACACTGGGCACTGACTGATCCCTGACCCTGATCACAGAATGATTCTATCCCCGATTGACTTCTAAATTGGGCACAGTTCTGACTTGAGACACAAACTCTACCTTGAAATTGGCCAAAGTCAGCTTATCGTAACCTGGACCTTCATCACAAGAGTGACAAGAGGACCAGAAAGAAAGGGAGAAGAACTGGGAAAAGTGTGTAATAGCCCAGCTCAGTGTCACCTGTTTACACAGCTAGGAATCTAGTTTAAAACCCTTATCCTCCTGCCTGAGAGCACGTCAGGAATGTCATCTCCATACATGGATGAAGGCACATCCTATTCACTAAGCTTTCCTCATGAATCATCTCTAAAGATGCAGGCCTGGCAGATTTTAAAAACATAAATCAGTATAGAAGGTCAAATTAATAGTATGCTGCATTTGTAGCGAGATTGAAATTATAATTAACACTGAAGGTTGGGAGATTGGAGCTTGGATATATGTAGTTAGTCAAATTTACAGTGTTCTCATTTTAAATATGTCAAAATGATTAATAATGCTAAAAAATAAAAGAGAACGCTATTCATAGAGACTGCGTCATCCAATTCTTTCAGTTACTCACTGAGTAACCTAGAATCTTCTCCCTCGTTTGTTAGCCATTCATGCAAGGGAGTATGGGTACCATGGCAGACTGGAGGGGATGATATTTGGAAATAAAATGATAGCATCTGGGTGTATTGATTTTGGCAGGATGAGAAGAGAGCCCATATTCCAGAGAGGGAATGGATGTATGTATCAGGATGTCACAAGGTCGTGATCTCTTTATTCCAGTAAGCATTTAATAAATACTTATTGTACCTCTCTAGTGGATGATAAATTCCTTGAAGGCAAAGATGGGCTTGTTTTTGTCTTTATGTTCCCATACTGAATACAGTACCTCATACATAGTAGTCATTAAACCAATATTTGTCATATTGAATAGAAACCATGTAACTGGGTACTCTGCTGATTGTCAACGCCAGCACTTTCAAAGTTATGAGCTGTATATCCCCAGCTAGATTACGATGCCTTTGAGGGCAAAAACATCTCCTGATCTCCCCAGAGTACACCCAAGTACAGAGTGGGACATACAAGTTGCATTTCATATGTATTCATTGGTTGAGTGATATGCAGAATCACTGCAGACTTAGGAAATGTAGAAGCAGATGCCATGAAATTAATTTGAATCACTTCAAGTCATCATGAGGATACTTGTCAGGTAATGAGTTTTACAAGAGAAAAATTTCCTTGTTTTATGCACATTTCCCAGTTGAGAGCCCTATGGGATCCACCCTAAGTAAATACTGTGTGCTTGACTTTTGTAAGACCCTAGGCTCAAGATGTTGCAGAATGAATCGATGATGAAAGTGAAAAATCAGTAACAGTGTAGAACAGGGGTGGGGAAACTGCAGCCTCGGGTCCACACGTGGCCCTCAAGGTGCTTACGTGTGGCCCTTTGACTGAATCCAAACTTCACAAGTTCAGTCAAAGGGCTGCACTTGAGGACCTAGAGGCCCACACTGAGGTTGCAGCTTCCCCAGCCCTGGTCTAGAATGTTCAAGATGGCAGGGTTCCTGGCAATCTAGTCCAAGAGCATCCTTATGTAAAAGATGACATCTAGTTCAGGAGAAAGTGTCCCAGATCTGGAGTTGGGCATGACCAGAGGGCCCACCTCCAGTCCCCCAAGAACTCCAGAAACAGGAAATCACTGCTTTTCAAGGTAGCCTATTCAACTTCAGGACAGCTCAAATCATTATGAAGCCTGACTAGTGATGTGACCAAAGGCAAATCGCTTCTACTTGCTCAAATTGCAGTTGCCTCATCTATAAAATGGCGATAATAATGCCCATAGTTACCTTGCTACTGGGTTGTGAGGTTCAAATGAAATACTGAATATAAAGTTCTTAATGAACCTTACAGTGCTATGGATAGTTCAGAAATCATCATCACCATCCTCATCCTCATCACCACCATCATCTTCATCTTCATCATCATTATTTTGGGACGCTCACCTAGGCTAGAAGTGCAGTGGCCAGTCACAGGCCTGATCCCGCTTCTGATTAGAAGAGGCTTTAACTTGATCTGCTTTTCTAACCTGGACCAGATGTGCTCTGTTTAGACAGCCTGCTGGCCTTCCACTCACAGGGGTCCACTACGTTGATGCTAGACTTAAATCGCTCCATCGGCTTTAGCCCTTTTGTAGCTCAGAACCTCCTTCCTCCTCCTACTCAAGTGATCCACCAACCTTAACCTCCCCGAGTAGCATGGATTCCAGGTCTGCACCACTACGTTTAGTGAGAAATTATTATTTTAACCATTATTTTTATTCCCCAAAGTCATGAAGTAAGTTAGCAACAGGGCCAGGACAAAAATTCATCATTACCTGATTCCTAAACCAGGCCTCTTTTGTCTTCTCTACTTTTCTTTTCTCTTTGTTTATTTTCTTTCCTTTTTTCTATTATCTTTTCTTTTTGACCAGGTCTCTTTCTAGAAATATCACATTTTATTTTCAACCTGCCTAATCTTCTCATTACCATATTTTATTGTATTGAAGTAGAAGAAATTTGGGTGCCATGATTCATATCTGTCTTACAATTCAATTAGTCAATAAGCATCAACTAGTGCCAACAATGTGCTAAGTGCTGTAGAATCAAACGAAATGGTCCCTGGCCTCAAGGAGCTTGTCCTTTGCTAGAGAAGAAAGTATGCACAGATATAAGTATATGCAAAATATATACTTAGTAAATACACGCGAGTTTTGGGAGAAGGGCACTAGGAACTGAGGGTAACCAAGAAGATCTCCTGCAGAAGGTAACATTTGAGCTGAGTACTGTAGGAAGCTCAAGGAATTCTAAGAGCTAAAGGCAAGAAAAAAGCATGGGGCACAACAAGTGCCATGGCATAGAGATGGGAGATAAAACATCACATGTGATAGAGAACGAGGTCAGTTTAACTGGATAATAGAATTCAGTAACCATCATAGGGTGAGGCCATGACATCATGAGCTCATCTTGATACTTTAATACTTAAACTCCCATTGGGTATGGTACAAGATAGATGGGTCTTATAGTTAATCCCACTCTGTAATAAATGGAATAGTAAAATGTTCTGATGTGAATGAGCGAAGATTATATTAATTAAAATGATATCCCCTGTAATGCATTTCTGATTGTATCATCATTATCATATGTTCCATTTGCATCACAGTTAATAGTGTAAAAAGTACTTTCACATGCATTACCTTGCTTGATTATCATCAAAGGCCTATGAAATAAGGCCTACAGACTCACAGAATGTCAAGCTGGGAGGCACCTTGGAGGCCAGCTGGTCCAACCTGTCCTGGACCTGACTAAGAGACCTCCCTTTGACATTCCTAACATGTGGTCATCCATTCTTTCCTTGATGACCTCTAGTGAGGGAAAACAGAGCACCTCAACCAAGGCAACACATACAATTTTGAGATAACTCAATAGTTAATAGTTAAGAAATGTTTCCTTACATCAAGTCCAACTCCACTTGTCTGTGAAACTTAAAGCCATTTTTCCTAGCACTGCCATATTGGGACATGGGAAATAAACGTAATCTTTGTTCTACATGGTAGCAGTGGGATTCCTCCCAAATCTTTTCTTCTTCTCTCCAACCTGTGAGGACCATTCCTAGTTCCTTTAACTGATTGTCATATGGCATAGTCTCAATTCCCTCCACCACCATGTTTTCCCTCACCTGGATAATTTGAAGTATCTTTCAATGTCCTTCCTAAAATGTAAATGACCTCAACTGACCACAGTAATCCATGAATGGTCTGGCTATGACAGAGTGATAGGATGATACCTCCTCATTCTGGGATGTTCTGCCTCCATTGCAGCCTAGCATCTCACTAGCACTCATGACTGCTAGGCCACACTGTTGACACCTATTAAGATTGAAACACATTAATACCCTCAGACCTTTGCCAGTCAAACATCTGTCTGCCAATAAATTCTGCTTTGAGAGGTGTAGCCTTGTGTGATTTTACAATGCAGGCATTTTGGAATCTGGAAGAATGAGAGGCCAATGCAGACACATCAATGGTCCCACTTTCCTTTTCTTTTTCATGAATCTAGTGTTATTTCTTTCTTAATTTGCTGGTCACAATGTTCTCTTCTGTGGGAGGGACATTAGTAGTCTAAGAGATTTCTTTATGGGTTAGTTTGTAGAAGCAGTCGGCCCTTGTAAGAAATGTGGTTTTGTAAATAGGAACAGTTGTTTCACATAACCATTGTTACACTCAACTCAAGAAGCCAAATGAAAGGGAGTTTCTAAGACCCTAAGGTGCTAGGGTACCTTTATGAAGCTGATCAGATGGGTTTATGGATAGTTTGTTGTATTTGTTGTAGAAACAGACTAGATCTGACAAGTGAAAGCTGATAAGATGGCCGTGGGAATATGCTTCTTTCTTTTCTTCATGACACTTGCATTTTTATACTAGCTGACAGAAGGAGAGACTGGATAAAAGGAAGTTTCTGGCCTTTTGTATCAATCAATCAATTGATTAACCAGCTTGCATTTATTAAGAACCTACTATGTGCCATCCACTGTCACTGAGGACAAAAGGACAAAACTGAAATAGTCTCTCCTCTTGAGGAATTTATGTTCCAGTAAGGGAGATAACAAGATCAAACACACACACACACAAGCACACATAGACACACACTTATGACAAGTACTGTATACACATATTTATATATATAATAAATAACATCTGTAATGATATAAAGATATATACACATAGATATCTATATGGATGCATACATAAATATAGAGAGAGATCTATATTGCTATATAGATATAAATAAACCTATGTTTTTATACATAGATATAAGCAAGGCTACTCCAGGGAAAACTGAAGACTGCCAAAACTCATAATGAAAATACTGCAGGGGAAGTGAAAGCCTGCTATGGGAACTCTAGAAATTGGTAACTGGACCAAACGGGGCCTTACTACATTCAAGAGTGCAGGAGGAGATGGAACCTGGCCCTTCTACAAAGTCCCAAACCAGCAAGTGAGGCTAGAGATATGGGTTAGCAGAAGATAATATCAAAAATAAAGAAACACAAGATAGAAAGAGAAATTTCATTTAAAGCTACTGTAAACATTATAAGATATTTGGGAGTCTACCTGCCAAAACAAACTCAGGAATTACATGAACACAATTACAAAACATTTTTTACACAAATAAAGTCAGATCTAAATAATTGGAAAAACATCAGTTGCTCATGGGTAGGCTGAGTTAATATAATAAAAATGACAATTCTACCTAAATTAATTTACTTATTCAGTGCCATACCAATCATAGTACCAAAAATTTATTTTATAGAGCTAGAAAAAAACAATAACAAAATTCATCTGGAAGAACAAAATGTCCAGAATATCAAGTGAACTAATGAAAAGAAATGCAAGGGAAGGTGGCTTATCTGTACCAGATCTTAAATTGTATTATAAAACAGCAATTATCAAAACTACTTGGTACTGGCTAAGAAATAGAATGGTGGATCAGTGAAATAGGTTAGGTATGCAAAACACAACAGTCAATGACTACAGTAATCTACTATCTGATAAATCCAAAGACTCCAGCTTCTAGGATAAGAACTCACTATTTAACAAGAACTGCTGGGAAAACTAAAAATTAGTATGGCAGAAACTGGGCATAGACCAACATCTTACACTCTATGTCAAGATAAAGTCAAAATGGGTACATGATATATAGATATATAGATATGAAGACTAATACTATAAGCAAACTATGAGAGCAAGGAATAGTTTATCTATCAGATCTATGGAGAAGGGAAGAATTTATGACCAAACAAGAGATAGAGAACATTATGAAATGCAAAATGGATGACTTTGATTACATTAAATTAAAAAGGTTTTGCACAAACAAAGCCAATGCAACCAAGATTAGAAGGGAAACAGAAATCTGGGAAACAATTTTTACAATTAGTATCTCTGATAAAGGCCTAATTTCTAAAATTATAGAGAACTGAGTTGAATATATAAGAATACAAGTCATTCCCCAATTGATAAATGGTCAAAAGATATGAATAGGCAGTTTTCAGAGGAAGAAATTAAAAACATCTATAGTCATATGAAAAAAGACTCTAAATCACTATTTTCTGTGTGTGTGTGTGAGGCAATTGAGGTTAAGTGACTTGCCCAGAGTCACACAGCCAGTGAGTATTGTGTGTCTGAGGTTGGATTTGAACTCAGGTCCTCCTGACTCTAGGGCCAGTGCTCTATCCACTGTGCCACCTAGCTGCCCCTCTAAACTACTATTGATTAGAGAAATGCAAATCAAAATAACTCTGAGGTACTGTCAGATACTATCACACCTATCAGATTGGCTAACATGACAAAACAGGAAAATGATAAATGTTGGAGAAAATGTGGAAAAATTGGAACACTAATGCATTGTTGGTGGAGTTGTGAACTGATCCAGCCATTCTGGAGAGCAATTTGGAACTATGCCCAAAGGATTATAAAATTGTACATACTCTTTAACCCAGCAATAGCACTTCTAGGTCTATATCCCAAAGAGGTCATAAAAAATGAGAAAAGGACCCACATGTACAATAATATTTATAGTAGCTCTTTGTGTGGTGACAAAGAATTGGAAATTGAAGGGATGCCCATCAATCGGGGTATGACTGAACAAGTTGTGTTACATGAATGCAATGGAATACTATTGTGCTATAAGAAATGATGAGCAGGCAGACTTCAGAAAAACTGGAAAAACTTACATGAACTGATGCAAAGTGAAATGGGCAGAACCGGGAAAATATTGTACACAGTAACAACCACATTGTGTGATAACTGACTTTGATAGACTTGACTTTTCTCAGCAATACAAGGATCTGAGACAACTCCAAAAGATTCATGATGGAAAATGCTAGCCATATCCAGAAAAAGAACCATGGAGTCTGAATGCAGATGGAAGCATATCATTTGCTCTCCTTTTCTTTTGTTGTTTTGTTTTATTTCTTCTTTCTCATGGTTCCTCCCATTAGTTCTAATTCTTCTGTACATCATGACTAATGTGAAAATATGTTTAATGTGAATGTATAAGTAGAGTCGACATCAGACTACACACCATCTTGGAGAGGGGCGAGGAAAGGGAAGGAAGAAAATTCAAAACTTCCAATCTTAAAGAAGTAAATGTTGAAAACTAAAAATAAACAAATTGTTAAAAAAAAAAACAGAAAGAAACACTATGAGTTAGAAACCTAAGAAGTAAACCCAGGAGAAGAAAATAACTCCATGATAACTACAAGTAAAGCCTCAGGGGAAAGAATCACCCGGAAAAACTGAGTATAATCCTATAGGAAAAAATAATATTTAATGGAATAGAAGACTTTCAAGCATTCTTGATTAAAAGATCAATGCTGAGAAGAAACTTTAAAATATAAACACAGGAGTCATGAGAAGTCTTGAAAGGTAATACATTAGAACATTTGGAAAGGATTCATTGATTAGGTAATTAAATTCCATTGAGGGAGAAGAGATGTGTCCCTGAAGAATCCTACTGTCTTCAAGTGTCATAGTAGGAGTTTAAAAGTAAAATCAGAAGACCTGAGACTGCTTTTGTTCTGTTTTGAACGTTTTAAGAGAGGAAAGGAAAAGAATGGGGAAAGGAATTAATTAAGAGAGAATTGAAGAAGGAAGAGGAACTTCCTACTTCTTATAATTGATTTGTATGAGAAGTGTATACAAAAATGGAGGAACTGAGGTCAGTGGGCTTTTGATGAATCTTACCTGTATTTGAATTTTTCAAGGAAGGGTTAAAACACACACACAGTTTGGTGTAGAAATATGTTGGATTCAATAGTAAATAGGTGTGTATGGAGTAAGAGAGATTGAGAGGGAGGATAGAACTGGGGAGAGAACAGGCACAAACAAAATAAGCATCAACTTTGGAAGATGGATAAAAAAAGGGGGATTAAAAGTAAAAGAAGAAAGTGTAATAACCACTTCTTAATATCTAGGTTAGATGAAGAGAGGAAGAATGGTTGACTGGAAGTAGATTTTTCACTTGTAGATTACTAGAGCTGACAACATTCCTTCTCTTTCATAACATTTTTTGAAAAGTGTGTGCAAGGGTATAGGTGACAAAGAGGATAAAATAACACAAGGATATGATAGAAGAAATATATAACTAAATATAATTGTGAATATGAATGGGATGTGCTCACCCATAAAATGGAAGAGAGTAGCTGACTAAATTTTTTAAAAAAAGACACCAAAAACATATTATTTATAAGGTACACATTTAAACATAGAGACAGAGAGTTAAAATGAGGGACTGGAACAGAAATTATTGTGTCTTGGGTTAAAACAAAAAAAAGCAGAGAATATCAATCTTTTTTTTCTAGACAAGGCAATAGTAAAAAGACACATGATTAAGAGATAAGCAGGTAAACTACATTATGTTTAAAAGCACCATAAGTGTTTAATGCTCTTGTATTAGAATCCCATTACCTCTCTGAACTTTTGAGGCTTAACATTTACCTAGGGACACGGAGCATATCCATATAGAATTGGACTGTAATACAAGGGAAGGAAGGGAATAAAGTATTTATATAGCAACTACTATGTGCCAGGCACCATGTTAAGTGATTTTTATAAATACTATCTCATTTTGTTCCTCATAATAACCCTAAAATGTAGGTGCTATCATTATTGCCATTTTATAATTGAGGAAACTGAGTCAAAAAGAGGTTAAGTGACTTGCCCAGGGTCACAGAGCTAGTAAATATCTGATGCCAGATTTGAACTTTTTTCTTCTTGACTCCAGGGCCAGTGTGTCACCAGCTGCACTTGAGCAATACAAGGGGATTTTTCTAACTCCTCAACATACAGTCTTGAGAGTAGGTCATTTGAATCCTCAAGGCCTTAGCCATTTCAAGCAGGAAAGCATGTGTCTATTCCCCTCTTTAGTGGAGTTAAACCATTTATTTTTTCTCTCCTTGACTTCATGCTTTCAGATGCTCCTTCATCTTGATAAATAATTCATCTATAGTTGAGAAAAAGAGAACAATAGAAAACAGGGGCTTCAAGAACACGGTGAGTAATATTTCAAGAAAAATAAGCCTTTCATCTTTTTTATTTTTACAGGGAAGGAGACAGATGGGCAGTGGGAGAATTTTCTCTTCCATCTGCCTCCATCTGGATTCTGTCCTCTAAGCACATCAGGAGTTTTGTTCCTAGGTCATAGAAGTAACTCTAATGAGGTAATAATATGGACAGCCAGAAGTATACCCTCTGGCCAGCCACTTTTCCAGAGATGACTCACTTTCCAAGGAATAAGCTTTTACATAGTATTTATGTTCAGCAATGTCAAGATTAACATCCCAGGTGAGGTCATTATCATAATTTGCAAATTCCATTGCAGATTTTGTAATACAATTAAATGCATTAGGTAGATATTGTCCTCAAGGGAAAGATAGGAAATGGAACAAGTGATCTTAGAAGACTCTCAGGGTACATGGCGGGGGGGAGCCAGGTAAGTAAGGTATAGAGTCACAAGTCTGGAAGGGGTCTTAGAGTTCATCTGATCCAATCTTTCTCCTAAAGATAAACCACCCCTATAACATCTCCTGTAAACATCCAGTGTTTACTTGAGCACTTCTAATGATGAAGAATTTATCAATTCATATCTAACTCTTTCTTTGTTAGACAACCTTGATTATCAGAAAAATCTTCATTATATCCCAAATCTTCCTCTCTCTAAGTTTCACTAAGTGGTCCCAGTTCTATTCTCTGGAATCAAGAACAATTCTAATGCTTCTTTCACTTTCCAACATTTCAGATATTAAAAGATAACTATCATGCTCCCCTTCAATCTTCTGTAGTTTAAACATCCCTAACAGCATACGGCTTCAAGAAACCTCTTCATCATTGCACAGTGGCAAACAGGAAAGGGTGAACTCAATGTTTCATGAGAAAGCTTATGTAGGAAAAAGAAATTAGCAGGGGGTGTAACACTAGCTTTTTTTTTGTTTTTTCTAGCCCTCTGTATTTACCTGCTTGTCCATTTCATGTATGTAAGATTCTCTTGTGTGTGTGTATGTATGTATGTATGTATGTATGTGTATATATATATATATATATATATATATATATATATATGATAAATTACAGATAACCAACAGAGGGAAGGCACTAACATTAAGTGGGATCAAGAAAAGCTTCTTCTCATCAAAAGTGGGAACCTAAAGAAGCCAGGAGGAGAAGGTAAGGAGGGAAAGAAATCCAATCATCTGACCAACTTGTGAAAATTGCCAGTTGGAATAAGGGATGTTATGTGCAAGAAACAGCAAGGAAGCCAGTGTCACTTGATCACAGACTACATAATGTGGTTGAATTGGGGTGGGTATAAGGTGTAAAAAGACTAGAAAGACAGGACAGAGTCAGGTTACAGAGGGCTTAAAAAGCCAAGTAGGAGATTTTATATTTGATCCATAAATTTATTGAATAGGAATCTACTGAATATTGAATAGAAGTCTATTAAATTGTTAGACTTCACTTTAGGAAGATTAATTTTACAACTGAGTGGAGTATGGGCTACAGTTAGGAGAGACTTGAGGCAGTGAAGATCAACCAGCAGTCTATTTAAATAGGCTAGGAGTGAGGTGGTGAGGGATTATACCAAGGCGGGTAGCAGAGGAGAGAAGTGTGCATATATGAGATGTTACAAAGGTAAAGTTGGTAACCCTTGGCAACAGATTGGATATGATTATGGGAGAGGGGGTGAGAGAGAGCATGAGAAGTCAAGGATGATACCTAGGCTGTGAACCTGGGTAACTTGGACGATGGTCAGACTCTCAACAGTAATAGAGAAGGATTTTTGGAGGGAGTTAAGTCCAGTTTTGTACATGTTGTGTGAAAGATGTTTATAGGACCTCCAGTTCAAGATGTCCAACAGACAATTGGAAATGTGAGTTTGGAGGTTAAGAGAGTGGTTAGGGCTGGACAAGTAGATCTAAGAATCAATGGCATAAAGAGGACAGTTGAACTCATGGGAGCTGGTGAGATCTTCAAGTGAAGTTGTATAGGAGGAGAAGAGAAGAAGGACCAAGATAAGAGTCCTGGGGTACATCTAGAGTAAATCAGCATGATGTTGAAGAAGATCCAGCAAAGGAGACTGAGAAGAAGCTATCCTTCAGGTGAAGGGTGAGTCAGAATAGCATCCTAAAAACTTAGGAAAGATGATAAATAAGAAGGTGGTTGACAGTGTTGAAGGCTGTAAAGAGATCAGGAAGTCTGAGAATTGAAAAAAGGCCATTGGATTTGGGAATTTAGAGATCATTATTAACTTTGGAGAAAGCAGTTTCTGTTGAATGATGAGGTCAGAAGCTGGATTGCAGGAAGTTAAGGAAGTAGAGGAGAGAAAGTGGAAAAATCAATCGTAGACTATCCACAAAAAGGAGGACAGTTGGGGGATAAAACGTGAGGGCTTTTTGAGGATGGTGCAGATGTACACATGTTTGAAGGTAGTAGGGAAATAGTCACTGGCTGGGGAGAGATTGAGGATTTTGAGGGAATTTGGATGATAGAGAGGCAAATTGCTGGAGAAGATGGGATGGAATGGAGTTGCTTGCATGTGTAAAACAGTTTTTCTTGGCAAAGAGAAGGGCTGTGTCTTCAAAGGAAACAAAGACAAAGGAAGATAAAATAGCAGGAGGCACCTGAGTGATATGAGATAAGGAGGAGGGGAGAAAAGGGAGCTGTCAGTGAATGGTCTCAATATTTTCAATGAAATATGAGGAAAGATTCTCAGCTAAAAAGCTGAGGGTAGGGGGAATTGATGGAAGCCTGAGGAGGAATGAAAAGTTTTGTAAAAACGGCTATGGTGAGTGGGGATAGCAAGGACTGCCTTACTGTGGTAACTACCCAGTTGAGATTATGTGACAAAAATTTGTAGTGGACCCCAGTCAGCATGGTTCCAGCTTCCTTCAAGAGAATGTGAGTAGGAGAGGATTATGAGAAGATGGTTGAGTAGGTTAGAAAATTTCTTCCACAAACAAGACAAAATAATGCCTCAGAATGAACATAGAGTTCTAAAAATGGGATTATGCTTAATTTATAGATTATAACTTAGATTATATATTATAATAATTTATAGATTATTAATTTAGATTATAATCTAAGAATTGGAACAGAACAGTGGTTCTCCTGGGACAATCAAAGGAGCTCCAAAGAAAAATCCCAGGACAGAAGGTTGGTCCTTGTGAAGAATAAATACCTTCTGGCTAGTTTCACAGAAACAACAATTGATGAGCCCTGGGGCTAGCTGGGTTGGGAGCCAGGTGCAGGAACTTTCCAGTCACAGGAATTTTCACCTCTGGGACAGTGTGGGGAGCCAGGTATCTGAGCTGGGGAAGATTGAGGAACATCTGCTGACAAGGAACACCAAACTCAACTGAGTTGCCAAGATATGGTCCTGGTCAAGAAGGAACCAACACACACATGTAAGTGCAGAAGCAATTGGGATGGGGACACCACTGGCTGTGGGCACTTATAGGAGGGCAGAATTCTTGGTTTTGCTTCCAAGCTGAAGAGGGGAACTGAAGGAGGATCTGAGGTCAGAGGCAACATTCCCTATACCCCAGGACTAGAGGTGATTACCAAAAATAGGCTGCTACAAATAAAAACAAATGAGCAGGTAAAGGAGAAAGAATCCAACCATACAAAGTTACTATTGGAATAGAAAAGAGCAGGGTTCATCTTCAGAGGAGGATGTTGAAGCAAAAAAAAAAAAATCTTCTCCTATCCCAAAGAATAATGTCAAAAGGTCATTTGCCCCCCCCAAAATTCATAGAACTTAAAAAAAAGACTTTAAAAATCAAATGAGAGAAATTGAGGACATTTTTTAAAAATAAGAACAATCCAAGAAAAATGAGATTATGAAAAGAAAGTCAACCAACTAGAAAAAGAGATCCAGAATCTTAAGGAAGAAAATGATTGCTTGAAAATTAGAATTGGGCAAGGGGAAGCCAGTGAAGTTGTAAGAGACCAAGAAATAATAAAACAAAATACAAAGAATAAAAAAAAATAGAAGAGAATGTGGAACATCTTATGAGAAAAACAACTGATCTGGTGAACAAATCAAGAAGAGAAAACATAAGAATAATTAAACTACCTGAAAGCTATGATAAACAAAAAGAATCTTGATATAATAATACAAGAAATAATTAAAGAAAATTGTCTCAAGACAATTAGCACAAGAGCAAAAAGTAGAAATAGAAAAAAATCTGCTGGTCATCACCTGAAAGAGATTTTATGAGGAAAACCTACAGGAATACAATAGTCAAATTCCAAAAGCCCTAGCCCAAGGATATAATAATATGAGCAACAAGAAAAAAACAATTTAAATATGGTGGTACCACAAGAATCACACAAGACTTGGCAGTAGTTACACTAAAAGACCACAGGTCTTGGAACTCTATATATCAAAGAGCAAAATAACTGAGGTTGTAGCCAAAATATCACACCCAGTAAAGTTAAGCATAATCCTGAATGGAAAAAAAAATGGACATTAAATGAATTGTCAGACTTTCAGGATTTTGTTAAAAAACAAAAACCTGAACTTGATAGAAGATTTGACCTATAAGATCCAAGAGAAATAATGTACATATCAGAAACAAATTGCAAGGGTATCAATAAGGACAGCCTGCTTACCTTTTATATGAGGAAATGTAAAACATATGTCTAAGATTCTTATTAGTAATTGGGTGATTCATAAGAAAGATTGGGGTAGACCTGAGTATGACATGATTTTAAAAAATAAAACCATCTAGGAACAGATAAAAAGAGTAATTGTTTTATACAAATGGGGTCCAAGAGAAAGAACTGACACAAGAATTAGATGGGGAAGGAGGGCTGGTAGTTCTGGAACCCTACTTTCATTGGGAATGGGTTTAAGAGACTAAAAGAATATAAAAGTCTTCTAAATTCAGAAAGAAATGAAAGGATAAAGGGATAGGGAGGGGGAGAGGATAAGGGAGGGATTTCTAGAGGGAGGGTAAGGGGTTAGGAAATGGGAGTAATAGAAGGGGGCTTAGATTAACGTGAATGAGAGGATAAGGGAGAGATCCTTGGGGGGGAGATTAAGTAACGGAAGGGCAAGGTAGTGGGTAGAAGTAAAGTCAAGGGGTAAGAAGGTGTAGAAAATAAGAGATATACACAAATATCAAATAAAGATCAGGAGTAGAATTTATTAGGAAAAAAAGCAGGAATAGTAATCATGATCTCAGACAAAGTTAAAGCTAAAATGGATTTAATCATAAGAGAAAAATAGGGAAACTACACTAGATGTCAGTCATATTAATCAATATTATTTTACACTATTTAAAATAATGAGACAGTATAAGGATGGCATACTGCTTGCTGTAGCAAATGATGAGTTGATTGACTTAGAAAAATATAGAAAGACTCAGACTTATGAAGGAAGATGTTATCCACCCTCAGCAAAACAGAGGACAAACAATTATGATATGGTCTTGCATAGATACATATGAATGTATATGTTGATATATGAGTATGATTGTAGATATCTAAGTATATGTATTTGTATGCAAGTGCACTTATGTATGTGTATATGTATGTATACATCTTTGTGTGCATTTGTGTATATATGTATGTGTGCATGCATGTATATATGTATATGTGTATGTATGTATATGTATACAGGGTATATATGTATTTATGTGTGTATATGTATGTGTGTGTATGTAACCACACTTTATTGTACCTTCTTGGGGGAAGGGGAGGAAGAAGGGGAAAAAAAGAACAAAGTAAAAAGTACACAGCAGAGAACAAAAGAAAACTCACAAGGAAGCAAAGAAAAATGGACAGCTCTGAACACAAGTAGTATTTATTATATGAACTTTCTTGAAATGGAAATTTATTGCTATATATTTCAAATTCTCTCAAGTTCTGCTGTGCACGTGGCAATGCTTTTTTTTTCTTCTTTTCTTATCTAGTATTTAAGTTTATAATATATTTTCCTTTTCTTACTGTGCATTAAGTTTTTGTATTTAAGTTCAAAATAAATTAATAAAAAAGTAAATGAAAATAAAATAAAAATCTGGAAGCTATGAAAGAGAGAGAGACAGAGACAGAGAGAGAGAGCATGTGTGTAGAAGCAAAGGCAGAAGAGGGAGGGAATAAGCTGAGGCTCGGCAGGGAAAGACGAGGGATAGGAGGAGGAGTCAAGGGAATTAAGAGAAGAGGCTATTATAGAGTTGAGCCTATTCACCTTGAGGTCAAGATGGGGAAGGAATGAGGACGTGGTGACCTGGGAAAGAAATAAGAGGTAGAGAGACTGGAGGTCATGATGAGGATGAAGAATAGGGTTGGGGAGTTGCAAGGAGGAGGAAGAGGTGGCATGACAACAGATTGTGATCAGATATTGGAATTTAAGAACCCGTGAACATGGAAGTGGTACATTTGTGGTTGATGGCAAGATCAAGGAGACGGCTGTCTCTTTGTGTAGTTGAGGTGGGGTGAAGGTCATGTGAAATGAATAAGTTGAGCTGAATAATTAATGTATTTGAGGGAGTATTATTAGGCATATTGAAGTGCTCTAGTATTAGAGTTGGCACACTTGGGCACTCTGGCTTGACCTTGATCAATTTCTGGTTGACTTAAATTACAGCTGCAACTATGTCTACTGCCCTTAGGTAAGTACTTTCCCCAGGCTTTGTTGATTACTCTTATTTACCCATGACATGAAATCACCCTTCAGCTTTTGATATCCTACCGTTGTGGATGCTGGATACTAATCCTGGCACGTCTCAATCCATGGTCTGTAGCCTGAAATTTAGCCTCCCACTTGTAACCCTGACCCCAGTATTTCCCCCCCAGGACCCATAGTACCTATATGGTTCTCTTTTCTGTAATAAATAGACCTTCTGAGTTTAAACCATACTAACCCTACATTCTGCCTATCTACCCTACCCCTATCCCTGGTTCATAGCCAGTCATGTGCTAGTTCTGATGGTAGGAAGTTACAAAGCACCCTAGATGCCTCTCTATTATTCACATGTTTCTAATATTTTTGGAAAATATTTGGACTATATCTTCTATATAATAGCTAGTTTCTGAGAGGCAATGTGTTAGATAGATTTTCTTTAGCAATGGGTCCTTGAAAAGGTGCCATCTAATCAAAACCCTTCACTTCACATTTCAGGATACTAGAGCCCAAAGAGAGTGACTTGCCCAAATAAGTATCAGAAGAGGTATTTGAACCTATATCCTCTGACTCCAAAGGTAGCACTTTTCCCAGTATATTCAGTCTTCCTGTATGCAGTGCAGAATACAAAGGAACTACATTTTTTTCCTTTCTTTTCAACAATGATGAGGTTTATTTCTGGTTTCTATTAACTTGAATTCCCAAATCATACATCTTCACCTGTCAGAAGGGGAATAGACCTGAGTATTATGGTATTTTATAGGACTGAAAGAAATCCATAAGGTTTGCTAACTAAGGTTTCCTGTCTCAGCAAGGGTCCCCAATCCCCTCCTTTGCTCTCTGCCCTCCCACCTCCTTCCGTCACAATCTGTTCTGATTAGACAGAGAATCTGGAGAAAAGATACATTTCCTTTTTTTCTTCCTGCACAGATTTACTTCCTCTGGGAACTCTCGACTTTAGATCCTGAATACCTAGTTGAGATGATCAATGGTTTCCATCATTGAAATGAAAATTCAGTTACTTATAGACTAAAGAGCTTATTGTTGGATTTACTATGGTGATCGCCAACAAAAATGTTTGAGATTGTTGTGCCCATTTATTTCCCTGGAAGACCACAACTTTGTGCAAGGTGACTGTTGCCATGGTTTCCCAGGGCTCCTCACTCATCCCACACCAGGAGAGAAGAAAAACAACACACACACGCACACACACACACACACACACACATACACACACACACACACACACACACACACACACACACACACAAAGGCTTTCCTTGTCGTGCTAACTCTGAAAGAAGTATTGTTGTGTAAATCCTAACAGAGACAGGAAAACACTGAAGTCCGAAAGGAATTTTAATAAAGGGATTTTTTTTTTAACTGGAGAAGAAGAAAACATACCTAATAGTGGAAACAGACTCATTCCCAGGTCAGCTGGGGATCAGAATTTCTGTAAGTTTGTTAGCCATATTCCCAGAACTAGAATTCCTGTCTACTTTCCATCAAGTAACTTCAGCAGTCCAAGAGCACTTCCTGGATATAATTCAGTGGAAATGACCACAGGTTTGATATACATATCTCTAAGATCAATTCAACATGGAGTTCTGTTTGGGTCTCAGTTTCCTCGCTGTAAATGGGGCCAAGGATTATATCATCTTTAAGATCTTTTTCAGCTCTAATAGTTAGTTGTATGACTATTTCTCCATCTACTTTCTTCCTTTTTCCCTCCTTTCCTTTCTTCCTCTCTCTCTTCTTCCCTCCCTTTCTCCTCTGTCCCTTGGGAGACCCACTATCCTTATCAAGAAAGGCAAAAGAGTTAAAGTGAATAGCACTTCTTGGCTGAATGGGATCATAGATTTAAATCTAGAATGGACCTTGGAGGTCACTAATTCTAAACCTCTGATTTTTTTTTTCAGATACAGAAACTGAGGCCCAGAAAGGTTAAGTGATTCATTCACGGTCTGACAGCCAGTAAATGTCTGAGGCAGGATACAAGCCTAGGTCTTCCTGCCTCCAGGTCCAGTGCCCTATAGAAATATGTATTTAGCAATTTGTCTGATCATGAAAGAAACTTTTATTGCTTCATTTTATTGAATACACTTCAGAGACATTTATCAAATGCCTGTTCTCTGTAAGAGGTGCAGGATGCTGGTGATGCAAAGTTCCAAAGGGAGGTCATGCTGGTAGGGGAGAAACTGGAAATGTTGCATACTGTCTGTGAGAGCTGACATTCAAAAATTTTTGTTAGTTGTGTCTCTAGAGAGGAGAAGCAGAATGTATGAGGTGGAATGGACAAGAGGTGGATTGGGAATCCAAAGATTGAGTCCCACTTTTGCTATTTGGAACCAAAGGGTTGGAAACTGAATGAGACTTTGATTAGGGAGAGCTGAATGGGACCTTCATGACCTCAGATCACCTACTCAAATCCCCTCATTTTATAAATGAGGAAATTGTGGCCCAGAGAGATTAAGTGACTTGGCCAGGGTCCAACCTGTATTTTAATTCTAGATCTGGTCACTTCTCCTCGCTAGTCCTGTGACTGTAAGTGTGGATTTCGACCCTCTGAACCTAACAAGTCTGTCAAGGTCTGGAGCTTTCAGGACAAGTAACTGTGAAGCGGTGGTTGTTGTTTGTCCTTAGTATTTTGTTTGCTTGTTTGTTTTGTTTTGTTTGCTTCTTAATAGTTTAATGTATGAAGGAAACATCCAGATTTCTAAGTATGAAGGTACATATCTCACATTAATTTAAGTCTACATAAAGTAGAGCCTTTATATTGGCATATTGAAATTTACTTTCTGCTTAGCCATTTCTGTTATGTAAACAATTGTACAATTATTTGCCATTCTAAAACTTTAGGATCAAGTTTATACAATTTTGTTAAATTTCTGTGTTTGCTCAGAAGCAGTTCACAATACTAACACCAACCAGACAAAGAACAGCTTCAACAGAAAGTGATGTCCTGGGGCAGGGCAGGGACAAGCCTGGGGTGAAGGGAGAGAAAGAAGGAAAAAAAGAAAAGAAGAAAGAATGCTAAGGTGAAATGTAGGGTGGCGAAGAATGGGCAGGCACAAATGTTCACAGAAAAAAGGGCAGTTAGTAAGATCTGCAAAAAGCCTACACACTTCAGTCGAGAATATCAGTAGAATGATTTGGGAACATAAACATTATTTCAGCCGCTTGTGACTTCCTATGAATGAAAGGAATCTGCAGGCTAACAAATTTATCCCAATCGGCCGTGCTGGTTCATATGTATGCTGTTCAGATGAGGTGCCCAAGTTCCAGTCCACACCACCCGAGGGCCATTATTTTCTGTAGAGCTCAAAACATCTTTATCAGTGAGTTCCAAGAGGGATGAGGATCATTAAATATGGGCCCTCCAGCACTCTCTGGGATAGGCGCTACTGGGGAAATCATTCCCATAGACAGGAAAGGGCATACCCCCAACTTTAGGAAAGTCCATGTGTCCTGCAGGAACATGCTGATGGAATGTACCAGAAAGACTTACAATTCCTGTACTATCTCGCTCCATTGCCTGATGCTGTGAAAACCCTCCTGGATCAGACATTGACCTATGAATCATATGATTTTCCATTCCACTCTGACACCAGTCTACTTTGTCTTGATTACCACCTTTCCCTTCAAAAGACCAGATGCCACTATGGCCAATGGGGGTGGCCAAGTTACTCCTGATAACAGATGGAATGGAAGTTCCAGTTTGTCTAATATGGGCAGAGTGTTCTGTCCCAATTGGAATGGGAACTTTTCTGTCCTGACAGACACTGCTGGCCTTCTCTGCCCCCCAAAGATACTGATGATGGGGTAAGAGATGGTACTCTTACTCCAGAGGATACAGACTGAGCAGGAGAATCATTTGATGTTGATGAACATGGAGTCAACAAATTAAGTAGGGAAAACTGTTGTCTATTGAAGTTAGCAGCTGTAGGTGGTCCTCAAAGGGGTGCCCCAGTGTCCTTCATTCTTGAAGAGGATCAACTGTGAAGCAAAGAATCAGGGAACCTAGGGTGCCCAGTATGTAGCTTTTCTTGGCATTCAATCGAGGAGTATTTCTACTGGACTTGGGTACCTTTGTAAGGTTTGTGTGCATCCCATGAGGATAAGGACTGCACCTATTGGGTCATTAATATAGGGAACTCCAAGGTCCAGAAACTTCTTTTACCCAGAGCACCAAGAGATTAAGTGACTTTCCCAGGGTCACACAGTCTTTATGTACCAGAAGTGGGCTTTGAACCCAAGTCTTCCTTGCTTCAAGGATGGCTCTCTAGTTGGCTCTGCTATGTCATGTGTAGCACACAAGGCTTATGGAAAAGAACAAGGTAAGGTTTCTTCTCTTCCTCTCCTTCTCTTTTCTCCTTTCTCCTTTTTCTTCCATCTCCTCCCCTTCCCTATCCCTTCCCCGTTCCCCTCTTCTCTTTCTCTCCACTTCTATTTCCTCTCTTTTTCTTTTCCCCTACCCTCTCCTCTTCTTTTATCTTCCCCCCTCTTCCCCCCCTTTCTCTTTTCAGCCCAACTTCACTAAGCAAAAACTTTGACGCATTCCATCTTAGCAGGGGAAAATTCCTTCTCCCTATCACTGCACAATTCCAGAAACACAGCAAACAGCACAGGCTTGTTGGCCAAGAAGTCATTTTATAACCAACCCATTAAATAGCATAAACACAAAATTAAGCAGGAAAGTTGGAATTTCAGTGCCAGCTGAAGCAGCTAGGGTCAATCAATTAGGCAGAATGCAATATGACTCCATGAAGTGATATCTACTTGTTGCAAAAATGTTTCTTTATGTTTTTAATCCATTTATTATGTGCTCTGAGAATGCCTATCAATCTTCGTCCTCCTCCCTGCAAAAGTCCTCTTCACTGAATGAACAATGGGTTGGACTTTGTGGGGGTTACCATTATTAATTCTTCCCTTAAATAGTCAACAAGCATTTATTAAGCATTCACAATGTGCCAGTTTCTATGCTGGGGATCAGGATGGGGATACAAAGATGGGCAAAAACATAGTCTAATGGGGAGACAACATGAAAACAACTATGCGTATACAAGATCGAGTCTGGGTAAATAGGAGGTAATCTCAGAGGGAAGGTGCTAGCATTAAGGGGGACTGGGAAACACTTCCCATAGAAAGTGAAATTTTAGCTGCAATTGAAGGGATCTAGGAGGCAGAGGTGAGGAAGGAATGCATTACTAGAAGGGGGACAGCTAGTGAAAATACACGGAATCAGGAGATGGAGTGTCTTGTGTGAGAAACAACAAGGAGACCAGTGTCCCTGGATCATAAAGTATGTGGAGAGGCATGAACTTTAAGAAAGCTGGAAAGGTCTGAAGGAGCTACATTATGATGGGCTTTAAAACTCAAACAGGAAATTTCATATTTGATTCTGGAGGTGAAAGGAAGCCACCAGAATGTATTGATTAGGAAGATGACATTTAGGAACATAACATTGGTAGCTGAATTGAGGATGGGCTGGAGTGGGGAAAAACTTGAGGCAGGGAGACTAACCAGCAGCTATTGTAATAGTCCAGGTGTGAGGTGATGAGGTCTGCACCAGAGTGGTGATAGCCTCAAAGGAGAGAAAGGGATGTATGCAAAAATGATATGAAGGTAGAAATGATGTGACTTTGCAACAGATTGGGTACAGGGGGAGGGGAAAGAGAGTGAGGAGTTGAGGATGACTCTTAGTTTGTGAACCTGGTGACTTCCGGGAGGCAAGTGACACTCTTGCCAGCAATAGGCAAGTTAGAAAGAAGGAAAGGTTTGGGGAGAAAGATCCAATCCAGGTTTGTATATGTTGAATTTAAGTTGTCTATGGGATATACAAGTCAATTTGTTCAGTAGGCAATTGGAGATACAAGAATAGATGTCAAGACAAAGGTTAGGAACCACAAGAACATCGTACACAGTAACAGCAACATTGTGCAAAGAGCATCTTTGATAGACTTAGCTCTTCTCAGCAATGCAATGATCTAAGACAATTCCAAAAGACTCATGATGGAAAATGCTAATCCACATCCAGAGAAAGAACCAGGGAGTCTGAATGCAGATGGAAGCATGCTATTTGCTCTTTTTGTTTGTTTTCTTTTTTGTTTTGTTTTGTTTCTGTTTGTTTTGTTTTGTTTGAATTTCTTTCTCATAGTTTTCCCCTTGTGTTCTGATTCTTCTTTCACAACATAACTAATGTAGAAATATGTTTAACATGATTGCATATGCATATGCATATATATGCACATATATAACATGATTGTATATGTATAACCTAAGAGAGAAAAGACAAGAGTCCAGGACAGAGTGTTGGGGGAACCTCATGGTCTGCAGGCCTTCTGTGAAAGAAAAATGAAAGAAAGAAAAAGCGAGACAGAGGTGAAGTGGTCAGACAGGTACGAGAAGAAACAAGAGAAAACAGTGCCGTGAAAATCTCCAGGGACAAGAATGTCAAGGAAAAGAAGGTCGTCAACAGTGTCAACGGCTGCAGAGAAGTTAAAAAGAGAGAAGGCACCGAGACGGAGGACAGGGAAGTGATTCTTGCAGAAGATAAGACTTTCCCTGAGTCTTAAAGAAAGCCAGGGAAGGTAGGAGGAGGAATTGAAGAGGAAGTGTTCCAGGCATGGGCAGAGTTGATTATGATCAGAGGGGCTGATACATACAACACACACACACACAGACACACACACACACACACACACTTAATCACGTCTCCCATCTAGGTGCTTACATTCTATCAGAAGAGAGACAATATGTACATGTAGAGTTAAAGACTGAATATGAACAAATGTGCACCAACATTTGCTTACATAAAATATGACATGTGCTTATACATGTCAGACCAGACAGTTTTAACCTTTTTTTGTGTCCTGGATCCCTTTGGTAGCCTAGTGAAGTCTATGGACTCCTTCTTGGAGTGATATTTTTAACTGCATAGAATAAAATAAGAGATTACAAGGGAAACTTGTACTACTGAAATAGTTATCAATTTTTTTTAAATAAGTTCATCAACCTCAGATTGAGAACTCCTGCAACAGAATGAGCCTCACTATATACACACACATATACATATACTATCTGTTGTGGTTGTTGAGTCCTTTCAGTCATGTCCAACTTTTTGTGACCCCATTTGAGGTTTTCTTGGCAAAGATGCTAGAGTGATTTTCCATTTCTCCAGTTCATTTTACAGATGAGGAAACTGAGTCAAACAGGGTTAAGTGACTTGCCCAGAGTCACACAGCTACTGAGTATCTGAGACCAAATTTAAACTCAGAAAGATGAGTCTTCCTGATTCCAGGCCTGGCACTCTATCCACTGTGCCACCTAGCTGCCTGCTATGGTGTCCCAAAAGTCTTAGGGCAGCTTTAGCTTTGATGGTTTAAAAATGCTGTTTGATTTTTGAAATACTTGGTATACATTTACTGGCAGAAACTTTCTATATGTGTAACTTACACACACACACAGAAATGCATGTGTGTTTACATATATATACACATATATATTCATATATATATAATATATATATTTGCCTATATGTGTTTAATTACATGCATATGCATGTGTGCATGAACAGAAATAGACCCTCACAATTTTGTGAGCTTAAAAAAATAACTCTATATCCCTGAGAAGCAATTACTATTGTATTTGGATATTTCCAAATATTGTCTAATTCAAGGGAATTGGGGCTCACTGAGTTCCCCAACTCCCCTCCCCCACAACAATTTTGTGTTTTGTAAATTTCTTTGGGGATTTTTGCATTTTTGTTTCATTCTACAGCTGAATATTCCATGATTTCAACAAAGATTTTTTAAGATCTTGTGTTAGATCTTTTGGCTTTCACAAATCCACATCACTTATCCTAACTGGGATGCTTAAAATTACCCCCCTCTTCTTTATAAATAAAATGATAATTTTAATGTAAGATCTTTGGATATCTTTCACCAAATTGGAGGAGGGGAATGGTGGACAATTCTTACTACTGACTAGTTTCATTAAATCCCAGATTTATGGGCTTCTTTGGCATCTGGAACACCCTCCCACCCATGTCACCGTGAAGGCAGTGTCGGGCTCTCAGAGTGGCAAGAGATGATGGGATAGCATGGGAGGCATCCAGTTGTGGGGTTGCTGAGTGCATTTTTAGACCCCCTGATAGGTCTTTATATGACTAGAGAGGGAAAGGAGGAGGACAGAAGGGGGTGATTGAAAGCATTCCCATGTCATTTTGGGAATCACTGAGAATGCCAGACATACTGTCTCTGGAGAATAGCCCAGGGACCCGTTTTCTCTTCTCTTCTACCACTGCTGGATTGATTTGTAAGAGATTAATTCAATTTCCCAGAGGCCTTGAAATCCCTTATATAATAATAAGAAAATATGTTTATTATTTTTCTTTTTATAGGGACACCTGTCAGCAGAGCCCAAGTAATAGAATGGTAAATAGCCAAGTAGATGATCTAACAGGCAAGAATTTCTTTGGCTGGAGAAATAGGTCATAGTGATACCTCATGAAAGACAGTGGTGGCATGGTTAGTGCTGCTATCTCTTTCCAGAAGGAGTTTTTCCCCTTTCCCAAGAGGACATAAATGAAACATTAATGTCCATCTTTCTTTCTTTTTTTTTTAAACAAACCTGAATATAAGGTAATTAGATATACTGAAAATTAACCCATTCCTCTCCAAGGAGCCAGAGTAGGTGTAGTGTGCTTCGTATGCCTAATCTCTAGAAAGTAATTCAGCCTCTGTAGAACTTAAAGATTCATTGATTCTTTTTTGGGGGGGGGTCTCAGACTTCTGATTTCTTTGGTAAAGACCTCTCCCACCTAGTGAGAAAACTCTACCAATGCCTCTTCTTTCCAGTTTATCAGAGTTGCCTAAAGCAATGAGAGGTGAGGAGATTTGCCCAGGGTCACCCAGACAATTTATGTTAGACATGAGACTTGAACTCAGGTCTTTCTGATTTCTAACCAATACACACAATGTCTCCATTCACTTTCAACAGCTGACTGTTTGCTTGCTGTGGGCAAAGACCTGAACTAGGCATTGTGGAGGCATAAAAATAGGTAGAAAATATTATCCCTGACTAATGACTTTATAATTTCCTAGAAAAGAGAATATTAATATAGATCTTGATGAAATGTTTAGGGCCCTGGATTTTTAATTAGTAAATTGTTGTTATTCAGTCATTTCAGTTGTGTCCAACTCTTAGTGACCCCATTTCGAGTTTTTTTGGCAGAGACACTGGAGCGGTTTGCTATTTCCTTCTCCAGCTCATTTTAGAGATGAGGAAACTGAGGTAAATAGGGTTAAGTGACTTGCCCAAGGTCGTACATCTAGTAAGTGGCTGAGACCAGATTTGAACTCAGGAAGATGAGTCTTCTTGCTTGGTGCTCTATCTACTGCACCACCTAGCTGTTGGTTGTCCTTTGTTCTTGAAGAGGACCCAAATGACATCACTGTGTTAGAGTCAAGTTATTAGTGTGTCTGACTGGGGCTGATCAGATCAATATGAACTCGGAGTGTTCTACCACAGGTCAGGCACAAATAGTCCATGTGAACATTTGGGGTGGAGTCTCTAAATTTGTGCATCTCACGTTTCTTTTGAGCTACTTCAATTCTGCTTTGCTCATAGAGCACAGCACCTTCTCTGATGCGAGCACACCATGCTGGGTGGTCCTGTGTTAGGGTCTCCCACGTCACACAATCAATTCCAAAGTTCTTAAGAGAGACCTGACAATGTCCTCATATCGCTTTTTTTGACCATCATGTGAGTGCTTGCCTTGTGTGAGTTCTCCATAAAATTATCTTTTTAGCAAGTGTATATTTGACATTTGAACAACATGGCCAGCCCATCAGATTTGTGCTCTCTGCAGTAGAGTTTGAACACTTGGCAGTTTAGTTCAAGAAAGGACCCCAATGTCTGGTATTTTATCCTGCCAGATGATCTTCAAAATCTTCCTAAGACAATTCAAATGGAAGTGATTCAGTTTCTTGGGGTGGTGCTGGTACACAGTCCAGGTTTCACAGGCATACAATAATGAGGTCAGCACAATGCTCTGTAGACCTTCAGTTTGATAGTCAGTATAATATCTCTTCTCTCCCATACTTTCCTTCAGAGCCTCTCAAACACTAAACTAGCTTTGGCAATGTGTGTGTCAACCTTATTACCATCTCTGGAAAGTATACTGCCAAGGTAAGTGAACTTATCTGCATTATTAAAACTTCTTCATTTGCTGTTATCAATGGTTCTGCATGTGGATGGTGTGGTGCTGGCTGATGGAGCACCTGTGTGTTTTTGGTGTTGATTATTAGGCCAAAATTAGCATAAGCAGCAGAGAATCGATCCATATTTTGTTGCATCTCAGCTTCAGAGGTTGCATTGAGTGAGTGCATAATCATCTATAAACAAAATATCATGTACCAACACTCTCTCCACCTTGTTCTTGGCTTGTAGCGTTTTCAAGTTGAAGAATTTGCCATCAGCGTGGTAGCTGACCTTGATGCCATGTTTGTCCTCATTGAAGGCATTTGACAACATGGCTGAAAACATCATGCTAAAAAGCATGGGAGTAAGCACATAGCCTTGTTTTATTCCATTGGTGACTGGGAAAGTGTGACACCTTTGTCCACTATCCAGAGTTCAGGCAAGCATGCATCATAAAATTGACATAAAATACTGATGAACTTTTCCAGTCAGCTACATTTTGACATGATTTTCCATAAGCCCTCATGACTGATCATATCAAAGGCCTCGGTCAGATCTAAAAACATTGTGTACAGCTCTCTGTGTTGCTCCTGGCATTTCTTCTGGAGTTTTCGGGCAGAAAACACCATAATGACCATTCCTCAGCCCTTTCTGAAGCCACGCTGGCTTTCGGGTAGATGACCATCTTCCAGGTGAAGGATCAACCTATTAAGGAAGATTCTGGAGAGAATCCTGCTAACAATGACTAAGAGAAAGACCCTGCTGTGATTGTTCCAAGACAATTTATTTCGTTTACCTTTATAGAGATGGACAATGGAGGCAGCCTTGAACTCCTGGAGGATAGCCTCCTCTTGGCATATGACCTGGAAAATTTCAGTAAGCTTTTGTGTGAAGAGTGGACCCCACCTTCGCTGGTAAATCTCAGCTGGAATAGATCAGCACTTGGTGCTTTGCCACATAAAAGGAGCCTGATAACATTCAAAACCTTTTCTTCAGCTGAAACTTCATCTAGGAAGGATTGACTTCAACCTGAGGCAACAGTCAATGGCTTCAGCACGGATTGATGATGGTCTATTGAGAACACTATGGAAGGGTTAAGCCCATCTCTCTAGGATCATGTCCTTATCCCTAATCAATGTGGCTCCATCAGCACTGAGCAGTTGAGATACACCATAGGTCTTTGGTCCGTAAATAGCCTTCAGGGCATCATAAAAGCATTTTGGATTATTACTATCTGCATAAAACTGAATTTCATCTGCCTTCTTACTGAGCCAAGAATCCTACATCTCTCTAAGCTTTGCTTGTACTTTACTTTTTATGGAATTAAATGCTGCCTTCTTAGAGGTGGATGAACTATCCTGCTGGTGAACCTGGTGGAGTAATCATTTTTCATTTAGCAGCTTCTGAATTTACCCATCATTTTCATCAAACCAGTCTTAATGTTTGTGAGTGTTCTGACTCAGATGAGCAAATGAAGTGCTATACATAAATCTCAGAACTGCCCATTCCTTTTTCTGATCTATTGTTGCTAACTGTGTGTTGGCTCAACTTTCCCTCCAAGTTAGCAACAAACTGTTCCTGCTCAGAGAGGCACTCTAATCTGTTGACATTAATCCTTCTGGTAATCATTTTGCCATGGGGCCGCTGCTTTTGTTGAATGCAAATTTTTAGCTTGGAGAGGATAAGTCTACGATCGGTCCAGCACTCTGTGACTTATTGCCTTTGTCACTCTCACATCCTATCTGTCTGTTTTCCTTACAATCACATAGTCTGTTAAATGCCAATGTTTGCTGTGAGAGTTAATCCGTGAAGTTTTATTGCATTTAGGTAAATGGAAGATAGTGTTGTTGATGAGAAAGTCATGAGATGCACAAGTCTTCAGCAGTGACCATTTCTGTTGCTCTTTCCAACTCCATTCCTCCCAAGGACTCTCTACCATGTCTGGCAGTCTGAGCTTACTCTAGCATTAAAGTCACCCAGAATTATAAGCTGTCTTATTTTGACACACTGATGGTAAAAGTCTCTAGATATACACAAAATTTTTCTTTGACCTCATCAGGGTTTGTCATGGTGGGAGCATAGGCCCTGAAGATGGTGGTGTGGCATTTTCCTGCAAGTGGCAATTGCATTGCCATGAGCTCATTGTTCACTCCTTTTGGTAGGCATACAAGCTTGTTGACTAAATTAGCTTTGATTGCAAAACCTACACCAGCTTCACAGTACTCCCTTTCTCTGTGGCCACTCCAGAAAAATGTGTATCCAGCTCTGACTTTAGTAAACTGGCCTTCATTTGCTAGCCTTGTTTCACTCAGGGCTGCTATTTGGATGTGATACCTGTTGAGTTCTCTTGCAACAATAGCTGTTTGTCTTTCAGTTCTACTGGATTTTGTGTTGTCTATTAGTGTGTGTACATTCTCTGTACCAAATGGTGAGTGGAATCATCTTTGCAGAAGTTTTTGTACATTGTTTTTGTGTTTCAGCCACAAAGTGGGATCCCTACCTGCCATGATAATCAGGCCAGGGTTGGATAAGCAGACAAGTTTTAGGGCATCTTTTCTAGCCCCTTCCTCAAACCAGGAAGTGAGTAGTGTGATCCTTAAAAGGCTGCTCAGAGACCCAGGGGGCTGCCCAATCTCACTGCTGCTTCCAATAAGAAGACAACACTATGGTCTGGGCTGCCTGTGTGTCAAGTTGTGACTACAGCTCCCATTATATCCACACCTGCTGCTTCATCACTTGCCTGTTTCCACAGGACTTGGAAATAAGGAAAAAATGGTAAAATGGTATGGGGGATGTCTTTTGATTCATGTGTAAATTGGATTTAAGGGAAGCAGAGTTGTATGAAGTCATCAGCCTCACTCTCTTCCAGAATTATCACAGTCCAGTGGCAGGACAGAGTCAAGACAACTGGTGATGGCCCAGGATGCAGTACATGATATTGGTGTCTTTGATGTCTAACCAAGCTCTAAGCACTCCACAAGTACCTCCTTCAGCTGCTTTCATGGCAGTTGGAACAAATTGTTCTCATCCACTCATTCCACCAGGAGAAGTCTTCCTATGCTTGGGGTAGACACCCCCCCCTCCAACTCACTGATGAGTTTGAGACCTCTCAGTTGCCCTCAACTTGGCTTAGCCATCTGCTGAAGTGGTTTACTGGGATATGGCTGCTGGAGTCACAGGTGAGAGTTGGGTTGATCAAGCGGACACCAAAGGTGGAAAGCAGCCCTGAAAAGGGCTTGGCAGTCCTCCATTGTGAGGAGGTCCTAGTCTTCCCTGAATAGACCCTACACCCCACTGCACGACCTAGGTGCCTGAAATTAGTAAGATCTGTGTTCAAATCCTGCTTCAGACACTTCAGACAGATGTGACCTTAGGCAAGTCATTTAACTTTTTCTGTGTTTCAGTTTTCTCATCAGAAAAATAAGGGTGTTAGACTTAATAACCTTTAAAATTCCTTCCCATAAAGTCATCTTCATATATGATCCTATGACTCACTACAAAATAAGGTGGTATGTAATAAGTCCAATAAAACTGGTATAAACCAAGTGCTATGAGGAATGAAAAAAGTTTAGAGTAGGGGTAGGCAATCAGGGTAAGCTTATGGAGGGTATGGCATTTGAACTCAGCCTTAAAGGACTAGTAGGATTTTGAGAGGAAATTATGGGTTCGGAGGGAAGTATTTCCAGGTTGGGGGATGAGCATTAACAAAGGATTCATAGGAATGGGTGTTGTATTTTGTCAAAAGCTTTTTCTGTATCTATTGAGATAATCATGTGGTTTCTGTTAGTTTTGTTGTTGATATGATCAATTATGCTGATAGTTTTCCTAATATTGAACCAGCCCTGCATTCCTGGTATAAATCCTACCTGGTCATAGTGTATTATTCTTGTGATAAGTTGCTGTAATCTATTTGCTAATATTTTATTGAAAATTTTTGCATCTATATTCAGTAGGGAAATTGGTCTATAATTTTCTTTCTCTGTTTTGACTCTTCTCAGTCTAGGTGTCGGCACTATATTTGTATCATAGAAAGAATTTAGTAAGACTCCTTCTTCACCTATTTTCCCAAATAGTCTATATAGTATTGGAATTAATTATCCTTTAAATGTTTCATAGAATTTGCTTGTAAATCCATCTGGCCCTGGAGATTTTTTTCCTAAGGAATTCATCAATGGCTTGTTCAATTTCTTTTTCTAAGATGGGGTTATTTAAGTATTTTACTTTCTCTTCTGTTAATCTGAGCCATTTATATTTTTGTAAATATGTATCCATTTCACTAAGATTGTCAAATTTATTAGCATACAGTTGGGCAAAATAGTTCCTAATTATTGTTTTAATTTCCTCTTCCTTGGTGGTGGATTCACCCTTTTCATTTTTGATACTGGCAATTTGACTTTCTTCTTTTTTTTTTTTAATTAAATTAACCAAAGGTTTAACTATTTTATTGTTTTTTTTCCCCACAAAACCAGCTCTTAGTTTTTTTTATTAGTTCAATAGTTTTATTAATTTCAATTTTCTTAATTTCTCCTTTGGTTTTCTGTATTTCTAATTTGGTGTTTAGTTGAGGATTTTTAATTTGTTCTTTTTCTAGTTTTTTTAGTTGTATGCCCAATTCATTGATCTCCTCTTTCTCTATTTTATTCATGTAAACATTTAGATATTTAAAACTTCCCCTAACAACTGCTTTTGCCACATCCCATAAGTTTTGGTATGTTGTCTCATTATTGTTATTCTCTTGAATGAAGTTATTGATTGTTTCTGTGATTTGTTGTTTGACCCATTCATTTTCTAGGATTAGATTATTTAGTTTCCAATTATTTTTTAGTCTATCTTTCCATGGCCCTTTATTACATATAATTTTTATTACATGTACTGCTGGGAATAAAGTATATTCCTTTCTATTCCCATTCAATTTTCTCCAGAGGTCTACCATACCTAACTTTTCTAACATTCTATTCACCTCCTTAACTTCTTTCTTGTTTATTTTGTGGTTAAATTTATCTAGTTCAGAGAGGGGGAGATTAAGGTCCCCCACTAGTATAGTTTTGCTGTCTATTTCTTCCTGTAACTCCCTGAACTTCTCCTCTAAGAATTTGGATGCTATACCATTTGGTGCATATATGTTTAGTAATGATATTATTTCATTGTCTATGGTGCCTTTTAGCAGGATGTAGTTTCCTTCCTTATCTCTTTTGATAAGATCTATTTTTCCTTTTGCTTTGTCCGAGATCAGGATTGCTGCTCCTGCTTTTTTTACTTCAACTGAAGCATAATATATCCTACTCCAGCCTTTTAAGTTTACCCTGTGTATGTCCTTCTGTTCCAAATGTGTATGTAATGAGTCCAATAAAACTGATATAAACCAAGTGCTATGAGGAATGAAAAAAAAACTTAGAATAGGGGTCGGGGATCAGGGTAGGCTTTATGGAGGGTATGGCATTTGAACTCAGCCTTAAAGGACAAGTAGGATTTTGAGAGGAAATTATGGGTTGGGAGGCAAGTATTTCCAGGTTGGGGGATGAGCATTAACAAAGGATCCAAAGTCTGAAATCATGAGGAGTGTTTAGGGAATGATGAATAGTCCTCTTTGCCTGGAGCAATGGGTATCAGGGAATACATAGGAAATGTGAATCTAGATGGTCAATGGACACTATTATCATTATAAATTCCCATCTATTGCAAAAACTTCCCCAAAGTACAACTTAGAATTACAAGTGACCACTTCCTCTTGGCAATCAGACATCTTCCATGAAGGTTTATGAGCAGACTAGGAAATTTTGACTTTATCCTGAGGCATTTGGGAGCCATCTAAGACTTCTTCAATCTGGAGTGACATGACTAAAAGGGGGTTTTAGAACAATTAGTCTCAGGGCAGGGAGATTATTTCAGCTGTAGAGAGAAAAGGTCATCTGCTTTAAGGCATCTCTATGGCTCCCCAAAGCTAGATCATCAGCCAGAAGTGAAAGAGCATAAAAGAATTATCGATATTAAGACTCACAATTATTAAAACATATATCAAGTAAAGTAATTAATATCAATACTAATAATGAAGTGTAGAGAGATGTAGTAGAAGGAGAACTGACTCTGGAGTCAGAGAATCTAGTTTCGTATCCTGCCCCTGATGCTCACTAGATTGTCTTTGAGGAAGAGATGAGAAAATGCATTTTTCTCCCCTCATTTGTACTGGTTGTGAGGTGGGGGTGCGGGGAGGTGGGTTGGGACTATGGGTATGAAACATGGTAAATACCAGGAGACTTGGTCGATATATTGGTTGGCTTTGCTGAGTCACATGTCTCTTCTCTCTCTTTCTCTCTATCTCTGTTTTTATTCATTGTTACAAGGGATAGCTCTCTGGGGAGGGGATAGGAAAGATATTAGCTAGAATCATGCAACTGTGTGCCAGTCCCTTCATTTCATAGGCCTCTTTTTCCTGTTCTGTAAGGCTAGGGGGTCGTTCTACTGGAAGGTGCTCCAAGGTACCTTCTATCTATAAGCCCATGTTTCTTTGAATTTTCTAATCTCTTTGAATATTAGGATCATTGCTCTGGAACAGGAAGGGACCTCGGAGCACACTTCCTCCAACTCCCTCATTTTATTATTGAGGAAACTGTGTGCCAAGAAGATGACTTGATTTCAGGGATCATAGAATCATACTTTAGAGCTAGGAGGGACCTTGAAGCCTTCTGATACAATCTCCTTATTTTGTAGATGAGGAAACTGAGGCCCAGGGCGGTCAGGTGGCACAGTATATAGAGTGCCAAGCTTGAAGTTAGAAAGATTCATCTTCCTAAGTTCAAATCTGGTCTCAGACACTTACTAGCTGTGTGACCCTGGGCAAGTCATTCACCCTGTTTGCCTCAGTTTATTTATAAAATGAGCTGGAGAAGGAAATGGCAAACCACTCCAGTATCTTTGCCCAGAAAATCCCAGTTGGGGTCATAGATAGTCAGACATGACTGAAATGATTCAACAAAAAACAACAAATTGAGTCCCAGAGAAGTTAAGTGACTTGCCCAAGCTGACACAGATAGCCAATAGCAGAGGCAGAATCATAATATTCAATGTTGCTAGAATTACTTTGTTTGGGGACCCTACTTGCAATTATGTGGTACCAGAGTATAGAGAAAAAGCTAATAAGGTCAGCTCACAGCAGGATAACACAAGGTATACTTTTTCAAATGTTATTTTTTATTAAAAAAAACACATATTTTAAAATGCCAGAAACCTCTACTTTCTTTGGCTGGTAGATATTTATCTTGTGACATCGAGTTACATGACTTCCAGAGAAAGCATCAGCCCCCTAGTAACTGACAGGAGAATAAATGTCCTTTCCTTTCCTTCTTTTAAAATTCCCAACTCTAAGGCTCATTTTAGCTTTTTGTCAGGGTTTTGTACATTATTAAATCTCATCTGTGGCAAGCTAGGTCCAAAAACATGACTCCAGATTACAGCTGAGGTTTTCCTTCTTAGTGAACAGGCATCTTTCACGAAGGTTTTTTAATCGATTGCAAATGAGACAACATCCCCCTTGACAACCACTACCCTGGGAAGTCAAAGACTCATTTATGTGGGTGGAAAAAGGCTTTCCCTGCAATCTTGCCAGACACTTTGTGAGCAGTTGAATAAATGTAGAATGTTTGAAAAGTTCAGGCATTATGTTCATGTTAAAAGTGAATAATTTACTTCTGAATTTCCTTCAAATATGTAGTAGCTTAGAAGGAAAAAATAAAATCCACCCTACACCCAGAGCTGAATGAACGATGTCTCAATGGTTTTGTCCAGCAACAATTTTTGAGTGATTGCTGGATAGACCAAATACATTTGAGCAATGTGCCTTGGGTATTGTCTTTATCTGTCATGGAACCGTAGACTCCCAGATGTTAGGGCTGGAAGGGATCTTGGAGACCATCTAGCTCTGCCTCCTCATTATACAGAGGAGGAAACTGAGGCCCATAGAGATCATAGGGTCATAACTCTGGAGCTAAAAGAAACTGTAGAGGCCATCTAGTTCATTACCTATAACCTCCTTATTCAGGAGAGGAAATTGAGACTCCCAGGATGGAAGTAATAAGTTCATTGTCAAAGTCAACAACATCTATTGAGCACCTTCTATGTACCTGGCACTGTGCTAAGGGGGTCAAACAAGGAGCTTGACACAGACAATCCCTCCCTCCCTTGTCTATCCACTACTTTCTTACTCAGACTTTTTTTTAACCTAAAAATGGCTTTATGTATGTAGATTAAAATGGCAAATGACAAGTGGAAAATTGAGAAAAATGTGAATATTGCTCTCACATACAGGCAAGATGATCCAAGATAGAGCTGAGGGAAATTGTTGTCTTTGATACTTGGAGATAAAATAGAACAGGCTGGATTCTTTTTCCCACCAGGTACATTAACTCCCATAAACATAAACTTAGAGTGTCCACTGCCTTAAAAATGGGTTTCATTTGCAAAGGAGAGACACAGGGGAGAAGATGCGCGCCCAGTTGGAAATATTTTTCTTTGACAAGTTGATAACGGAAAATAAAAATTGAAAAGGGAGTTTGCAGAGTTTATATTAGCATTTTTCAATAATTTGCTTCTGTCTTTCATGTTTTCCAAACCTGAAAGGGACTGAAGGCTTTATTATTAGTCCAACTTTCATTTTATAAGTAAGGAAACTGAGGCCAAAAAGGTTAAACAAGCTACAGAAGCTCATACTTTTTGATGTGATCAAACAAAATCTCCAATTTCACTTCATTTTCTAAATGAAAAAAAAAATTTTTCCTTTCATTCTCCTCATTCCTATTTGAATGAGTTGTGCTCCCTGGCCTCTCTCTACTCAGCCAGATCAGGTTACTGGTCTTTTCTCAATACAAACTCAGTCTCTTTTCTTTTTTTTAAAGTTATATTTTCTTATTGCATCACTCTCTGAATATTCCCTAACCAGAGTAATTCTCTAATCCTGTAATAAAGATGAGAGAGAGAGAGAGAGAGAGAATGAATTCAACAAAACTAATCAACACATTAACAGTTTGATTATTAGAAATGTTTGTCAGTTGTAAAGAAGATGCTGACCTGTATTGGTAGAGAGGAGAGCTTGGTACCAATGACATCCTAGGTCCCACCCAGCTGCCACCCATCTGAGTATTTATTTATTGGCAGAACTGGGACTTGCACCTACATATTCTGACTCTAAATTCCTTATTCTTCTTGAACTATATCTTGGAATACACACATACATACATATATAAGTATATATATATATGTATATATATATGTATGTACATATATATGTATATATGTATATATATGTATGTACATATATATGTATATATGTATATATGTATATATATATATTGAACTAGATAGTTAAATAAACACAATTATTAAGGACTTACTATGTGCCAGGCACTTTGCCAATGCTAGGGATACAAAAACAAACAAGCAAGCCAGTACTTGGCCTCAAGGAGATTACATTCTAATGGGAGAAGACAACATGCAATGAAAAGTTGGAAAGTGGGGTAGAGGAAATCAGTATGGTGGCATGGTTTGGAGCTCATGGTCTGGAACAAGCTCCATGCATGGCTCCAATGAACATAAGGCAAAAAGGCATCACTGATCAGAACTCCGGTGGCTACTGGGACAGAGTCCAAGGTTCCAGTGGGAATGATGGCTGGAGTGTAGGTGGCATCGTTTGGAGCTGATGGCTGAGAACCAAATGGTAAGTAGCCAGATGGACTGTGAAAGCCCCAATTCTACATCTCTGAAATCCCCTGCCCATTTTCTCTGCCTTGGCATTCAGATAGAGGAAATCAGAGGCACATTTTAGTTCATTCACACCAGTTAACTTTCACTGAGTGCTTGCTATGTGAGCAGACCTAACATGGGCTAAGCAACAGTATTTTAGCACCTCCCCTCCTCCCATTCCCTGTCCAGTGCCACTCCATGTGAATGTAACATCTTTAAGGGAAGGGACTGTCTTGTCTGCCTTTCTTCATATCTCTAGAACTTAGTTTGTTTCTGGTACATGTTGTAGTTCAGTTGTCTCAGTTGTGGCTGACTCTTCGTGATCCCATTTGGGGTTTTCTTGGCAGAGATACTGGGGTGGTTTACCATTTCCTTCTCCAGCTCATTTCACAAATGGGGAAACTGAGGTAAACAGGGTGAGGTGACTTGCCCAGGGTCATATAGCTAGCAAGTGTCTGAGACCAGATTTGAACTCAGGAAGATGAGTCTATCGGACTCCAGGCCTGGTGCTCTATCCACTGCAGTGCCACCTACCTGCCCCTTCCTGGTACATATTATATGCTTGATACATAAATGCTGTGTTTCTGTCTCTGGATCTCTCTGACTCTGATCTGTGGGAGGCAAAAGAAGGATAGGGAATAGTCTCTGCTCTCATGAGTTGATATTCTTATTCAGAAAACATGCTGTAAGCATGTGGGTGATGTAAATGCCAAGGCCTTAGACCTGTGACCTTTTTAACATTTCTTCAGGCTCAGACCCATAGAAAGAGTCGAAGCTTATGGTCCTCTTAAAATTGTATCATTACGTGTACTTGATTGTTTAAAGTGTGTGCATTTAACCAAGTTGGGTACTTGTGGCTGTTTAAAGATGCATGCATATTATGTCCCAGTTGCAAACTTGCCAACTCAGTAGGTGTCTGACTAATAGACTATTGCAAATTAATTTGCACATGTCTAATTAGGAATGGAGGAAGGCTGTATTTTAAAATAGATCTATTGGTTGATTAGTTCATGTTATTAATGGGTAAAAAAGACTGAAAATCACAATCAAGTTAACTTATTTCCAGGAAAGATTAACACATTATAATGAAGCCAGGGATATTCACAGATCACACAGCACAGCAGAAACCTCTCTCATAGTTCCTAAAACAGGAGCACCATGTGGCCTTTGCAAATCATAGGACTTGAGTTCAAATACTGGCTTTACCACTTATGTTAGCTATGTGAGCTTGGCTAAAGCATCAGGCCCCTGTAGGTCTTGTTCTCCTCATTTGTAAAATAGGACTGAGCTAGAGGGTCTTTGAGGTCCCTTCAAAGTGCTGAATTTGAAGTCAGGTAAGACCTGATCTTAAATTCCATCTCTAATGTCTGTCAATGGACAATGGACAATGGACTTTTGGCTCTCAGTTTGCTCACTTATAAATAAGGGGATTGAACTAATTGGCCTCTAAGGTCCCTTTTAGCCCCAAATCTCTGATTCTATGACCTTGACTCATCATTAACAATGATACGTTCTGAGGCTGGAGAATCAGTCCTGACCTATTTTACTACAGAGTTTAAAATAATAGTAATAATAATCATAATAATAGCTGATATTTATACAGCACTTTAAATTTGTAAAGCACTTTACATATATTATTTCATTTGAAACTCACAACTATCCTGTGTGGTAGGTGCTATTATTAGACCCGTGTTTTTTTATTGTTATTTAGTTGCTTTTCAGTTGTGACCAACTCATTGTGACCCCATTTGGAGTTTACTTGACAAAGACACTAGAGGGGTTTGCCATTTCCCTCTCCAGCTCATCTGACAGATGAGGAAACAGATTGAGAGAAGTTAACAGACTTGCTCTAAGCAAGTGTTTGAGGCAGGTTTTGAACTCAGGCCTTCCTAATTTCAAGCCCAGTACTCTCTCCACTGTTCCACTTGGGTGCCTGAGTTGTAAACTCTACTTCATCCTGCCAAACCTTCACTTATTTACATACATCTCCCTCTGGATTCACAGTGGTTTTCAATTGATCTATACAATATCAAATAATCATGCTGTTGTTTTAGTCATGTCTGACTCTTCATGACCCCATTTGGGGTTTTCTTGGCAAAGATACTGGAGTGGTTCACCATTTCCTTCTCTAGCTCATTTTACAGGTGAGGAAACTGAGACAAATAGGGTTAAGTAACTTGCCCAAAGTCACAAAGCTAGTAAGTGTCTGAGGCTCGATTTGAATTCAGGTCTTCCTGAATTCATCTAGCTGCCCTAAATAATCACAGAATTTTCCTATTGGGCTCTAGAATGTCAAATTTGTGAGGGCTCTTAGGAATTTAGTCCAATCTCTTCATCCTACCAATGAATGGAGGCCCAGACTCACACAGTGAGTCCAGTGAAACCAAGAATAGAGCCCAGAGGTTCCAACCTCCCTCCTGTTAATCCACTTCAGTTCATGAGCTTATAAGCAATTCTGATGCTGGCTGTTGGTACCACCACTGTGCAGGGCTCACACTGGAAATAACACCTTCCAGCCTCCCTTCTTCACTCACGCTAATTCTGGAGCTTCTGGCAGAAGTGAAGATGGAGTTTTCCCTATTGAGTGGAATCATTTCACTTATAAACAGTCAAAAGAGGCAGGCATTTATTTTGCAGCTGTAGAAAAAAGACATATTTATGTTAGGCAGGAAATATACTGTGTTTCCTCAATACGCAGGCTTGCAAGATGAATTCTTGGGCCATAAATCTGGCCCAAGTCTTGGCAGCTTTGCTACGTTTGTTTATCAAGCATGGGCTGCCTGGGCAGCTTTTCCCAAATTCAGGTGATTCATATAGAGTAGCCCCAAAGCTCCACACATCTCCCTGGTCTTACAGAAGGGTGGACGGTGTTAACCATACCCCATTTCCCCATTGTTTTCAAGCACATTCAGGGCAGGGGGGAGGGAATCAAACTCAGCCACACAAGGCAAAAAGCAAATATCAGCTATTAGCTATTGTCTTTGCAGCACAATACATTTGGAGCAGACTTCCAATCAATGAGACCACAGATCCATTTGAATATTCTTGATTCTCATCCACATACAATTTATTAAATGCCTACTACGAGCAAAGCACAGTGCTAAGTGCCAGAGATAGGAAGCAAAGACAAAATAATCCCAGTCCTTAAGGAACCTTCAAAGGAAGACCTGAGAGGAATAAAACACCCCCAGGTAAGAAATCAATAGGTCAACAGGCTTTTGTGAGGCACTTACCAAGTACCAGACACTGTCCTAGGTGCTGGAGAGGCAAACAAAGAGTGAAACATTCTATGCTTTCAAGCTTACATTTTAATAGGAGAAATGCGAGCACATGTTTGTATATAAAGAATAAAGTTCTAGAAAATAAATACAAAGAAATAGCAACTAAAGACAATGGGGAGGTTGGCACTCACAGTTGGATGGGTTGGGTGGTGGCTAGGAAAGATTTCATGTAGAAAGAGATGCTTCTGCTGTGTGTTCAAGGAAGAGAGGTTTCATGAGGTGGAGGTGAGGAAAAAGTGCATTCCTGTCACAGAGGACAACCAGGACAAAGGCATAGGTTCACGATGGAATAGTTCCTCAATTACTTTGCCATAGAGCTACTAAAGTTAGTTATTCTACTGAACTGATAAAGAATGAAGAAATTAAAATAGTTCTTATTCTTTATATTTAAGGAGGGAGAGATTAGTCACAACTCTGGAGTTTGGGAAAGGCTTCCTGGAAAAGATAGGATCTGAGCTGAGCCTAGAGGGAAGATGAGGATTCTGAGAGGTAGAGTGAGGCATTTCAGGCCTGGGGGACAGCTTGGAAAAATGTGTGGGGCTGCCATATAACACATTGAGTTCAGGGAATCATAATCAGTGCAAATTGGTGGAAAGACAGGAATTCCTTCATTCGTTTACTATTAAATATCCTCTCTATGTAAGTACTATGTTAAAGAGCTGAGGGGAAGGGGCATTATAAAGCTATTTAAGACATGGTCTCATGAAACCCATAATCCAGCAAACACAAACATGTTATACTACACACTAAATATACAAGAATGACAGTGCAGAATAGAAAATAATAAGGGCACATGACAACCTTGAAATGCTATGTGAAGTTGTAGGAAGAGAAAACCATTTCCAACTGGAGGAATCAGGGAAAGCTGCCTTGAGGAGGTGGCATTTGAGCTGAACCCTGAATAATGGGGGGATGGAGGGCAATCCAGCCTCAGGGCATGTAAGCAAAGGCATGGAAGCCAGAAAGCCCTGGATCTGTATAAGGTACAAAATGCCAGGTTTGTCCTGTACCTAAAATAACCAGAAGGGAGCCATATGAAATAAAATTAGAAAAGGAGAGCAGTGCCAGGTTAAAGAGGGATGTGAAAGCCAGACTCCCTAAGAAATAGGCAAAAAGATAGGGTATAGATATGAGATTTCATCAATCTGGGGAAACTTTTTTTTCTTGGAAGCACCTTTCATCCATGCAGGAGAACACTTTCTTTGCACCTTTTCATCTTCAGGACTTGCCCTGAGCACTGAGGGGGCAAATTGACATGCCCAAAGTCCCGTAGCCAGAATGTATCAAAGATGGGACTTGAATTCACATCTTCCTAACTCAAAGGCTAGCTCTCTCACCTCTACATCTGACTTTCCAAGGGAATATGGGCTTTTTTCTTCCTTCTATAGGCTATGGAAAACTACGGAAGGATTTTTATGAGTGCCATCATGAGCTGAGCTGTGATTTATAAATATTAATCTGACAGTGGTGTGCAGGATGGACTGGGGATGAATTAGGAGGCTGTTGAAGCAATCCATGTGTGATGTGATGGGCAATTCAATTTTGACTGATTAGATGTTGGCAGTGAGAATGAAAAACTGGTGATACACAGGAGAAATGTCATAAATGAAGAAGTGATGGGACTGATTGGCTATGGAGGGAGAAAAGGTGGAAAGTCAAACATGTCTATGAGGTTGCAAGCCTGGGTGACCAGGAGGATGTTGGTGTCATAAAAAGAGACAGAATGTCTCAGAAGTGGATCATGGAACTTAGAATTATGGGAACTGGGAATGCAGATTTGGAACTTGAAGGGACCTGTAAGTCATTAAGTCCAACCCCTTCATTTTACAGATGAAGAAACTGAGGCTCTGAGACATGACACAACTTCAGAGACCATCTGAGATTCCCCTTTGCAACCTCCTCTGAGAAACTATTATCCAGTTTTCACAGGAAGAGCTCAAGTAATACGAGTCCCAATGTACTTTGACACAGTTCATTCCACTGCTAGGCATCTCTAGTTCTTGGGAAATTTTTCCTGATATGGTAGAATCTGCCTACCTGTACTCTTTGCTCCTGGTTCTGTCCTCTGAGCCCCAGCAGTAGAAATCTAATCCTTCATCCACAGGAAGGCCTTAAAGTACTTGGAGTGAGCTGCCCACCTAGGTCTTTTCTTTCTTCTCCATTTTCTTCCCTTGATCCTTGTATCCTTGTACATTATCCTGCCAAGTCAAGTCAACAAGAATTTGTTAAGCACCTACTATGTGCCAGGCATTATGCTAAGTGCTAGGAATACAAAGAAAGGCAAAAACAACCACTACTTTCAAAGAGCTCGCAATCTAATGGAGGAGACAATGTGCAAACAACTATGTGAAAACAAGATATAGACAGAATAAGTATCCTGGTTTTTCTCTTTTGGACAAGCCTCAGTTTGTCGATGTCCTTCCTAAAATGTGGCACCCTGAACTATACACAATGTTCAAAATAATCTAGCCTTGGCAAAATGGTGCTGCCATGGTCATTGTTCTGGACACTTCCTCTTGATGTACCCCAACAGCACATTGGCTTTTTTGTCCACCATGTTGTAACTGTTGACCCATATTGAGCTTGTAATTCACCAAAACCCCCAAATCTTCTTCACATAAATTATCTTGTCCTACCTGTCCCATCTTGTACTCATGAAGTAGAATTTATAAGCCTATGGTTAGCCCTTTCCATCTACCTTGAGTAAATTTGATTTTTTTTAGATTTACTTCATCAGCTGAGGATTTCAACATTGTTTTTGGGCCATGATTTTGTATTTCCCCTCCCAGTTTTGCCTCTGACTTTCCAATTCAACACCATGCCTCAGGGCAACTTCCCTGGGTCCACTGGTCCTTGTATCCTTCTCATCTTGAAATAATATCCCTTTGCTAAGTTCACCTTTTCTTCCCCCTGCTGAGTTTCTCCAGGAGCCATTTTGAGGAGTGCAGACTGACTGGCTTTCACTCCAGACCTGGCTTTGCCTCTGACTTTCCCCACTTTGACAGCATGCCACAGCTACTTCAGAGCCCAGGCCCTCCTTGCTGTGTGACCCAGGGGTCATCCATTGGCTCCTTCATCTTTCTTACCCTGGAACATCCCTCTACTGTGCCAGTCTCTTTCTCTCTTTGGTGAGTTGCTTCTCAACTAATTCCTTCTGGTGAGAAACTCCCTCCATCAGGGCAAATTGGTACTGCTCTGCAAGTCTAGGCTTAGAGATTTGTAACTCTCTTTCTGGTCATGTCTTCATTTCAGCTATGCTCATCAGTAACTTTCCTATAGTTTCACACTGTTCTCCTTAATATGTCTCCCTTGTCTTTCAAACAAGAAATATTTTTGTTCACGATTTCAGTATTTTATTCTTGAGAATTTGCCATCTATATTGGGTCAATCTGAAGATTTGTAGGTCCTGGCATCCTATTGGTTCTTTCTCTTCAGGACCTTGTCTGCCAAGGGTGTGTCCTTTGCCCCTCTTCTCTATCATCAATTCAAAGATGAGGTCATGAATTTTCTGTGAGGTCCCCGTCATTTCAACTTCAGTCACAAGATCCTCCTAGTTGGTCAGAATAAGCTCCAAAAAATCCCAATTCTCCTTGCTACTCCCCCCACCCTTTTGAGAATCAAATTAGCATCTGTGATGTTGCTTTGTAACAGTTTTCCACATGCCTCCATGACTACATCTCCTCTGTTTCATTTTCTGGCTCCCCATGCTCCTTTCTTTAAATATGAGTGTTCACCCAGGCACCATACTCTGCTTCCTTCTCTCTTGTCTCAACCTTTTTTCCTTTAGTGATTTCAAGTATTCCTATAGCTTCAGTCACTACCTTTGGGCTGATGATCCTAAACGTATCCCTCTCCTCTCCTCAGAGCTTCATTCCTTTTTTTCAGATGCCTCTTTTTCTCCATCTGTATCCTCTCATTAGCACCTCATTATCAACACATCCAAACAAACTCATCGTCTTCTACTCTAACCTGCCCCTCCTCCCACCCTCAATATTTCTGTTCATGACAGATTGATTTAGTCAAGCTGATCTCTCTGGATCTACTTAACACTTTTGTCTCCACCTCCTTGCCTTTGCCCTGGCTGTCCCTCATGGTTGGAATGCACTCCATCCTCACCTCTGCCTCATGAAGCACTCTAAGATAGCCCAAGCATGGGGCAGCTAGGTGGTGCAGTGGATAGAGCACCGGCCCTGAAGTCATGGGGACTTGAGTTCAAATGTGGCCTCAGACCAAACACTTGACACTTACTAGCTATGTGACCCTGGGCAAATCACTTAACCCCAATTGCCTAAAAAAAAGATAGCTCAAGCATAACTATTTACATCAAGCTTTTCCTGATTCCCTCAACTGTTAGTGCTGCCTTTTTCAAACTACCTTCTGTTTAACTGCTTTATATTTATTTGCTTTATATTTATTCTGTGTATACCTAAACATATCATTGTCCTCTCCTTTGTTAGAATGCAAGCTCTTTGGGACAAGGAATTGTTTCATGGTATCTGTATCCCCAGTTCCTAGCACATAATAGCAACTAGATAAATACTTGCTGATTGAGTACCATCAAATTGCCCATCTCCTAGACTTGTACCTAGGAGGCACCAGTGACTCTTCCTTCTCTTTCATCAAAGCATTCACTCTCTCCTTTGCACTTATTTCACTCATTATCTTTCCCTCCAAATTGCTCTCCCCTTTCCTGAACTTCCCTATTACTGTGGAGAGCATCACTGTCTTTCCAGTAACCTGGACTCACAATCAAGGCATCATGCCCAGCTCCTCACTCTCTCTCACTGTCTTCATATGCAGTCTGTTGCTAAGTCCTATTGATTTTCCTCCATAACGTCTCTTGTCCATGTCTCTTTCTCTCCTCTGACATTGCCACCATCCTGGTATGGTTCTTCACCATTTCCCCCCTGTACTATTGCCAAAGGCTGCTGGTGAGTCTATCTGCCTCAAGTCTCTCCCTACTGCAGTCCATCCTTCACCCAGCTGCTAAGTTAATCTTCCTAAAGTGTAGATCTGACCATGATACCTTTCTATTCAATCAGTTCCAGCACCTCTCTGTGGCCTCCAGAATCACATATAAATCCCTCCTTTGCAGTTCAAAGCCCTTCACAACCTGATCCCCCCTCCATTTCCAGTCCTCATACACTTTAGTTCTTATCTCCCCACTCCCCTGTACTCTGTGATACAATGATGTCAGCCTCATTGGCTGTTCCTTGCACAAGCCACTCCATCTCCAGACTCTGGACACTTTCATTACTTATTCACTGGTGAATGTTGACTGGCATGCTCTCCCTCTTCACCTCTACCTTCTGCCTTTCTTAGTTTCCTTCAAGCTCCAACAAAAATTCCGTCTTCTATGAAAAGTCTTTTCTGATCCCCCTTAATGCTAGTGCTTCCCGTCTACTGATTTTCCAATTGACCTTGTCTATGTCTCATTTGTATTTGTTTTCATATTGTCTCCCCCAGAAGACTGAGTTTCTTGAGAGCAGGGATTATTTTAGTTTTACTTTCTCTGTATCCCTAGCAGTTTAGCACAGTGCGTGGCACATAATAGGTGCCTAATACTTGCTTAATGACTGACTGATTATTCAATGTGACATAGTATACACATATACATATATATGTATATACACACACATGCACACACACATATTTCCCTTCTTCCTTTAGATTGTAAGAACCTTGAAATCAGGTTGAATAGATAGATTAATGAATGAATAAATGGACAGAATGAATGAATGAATGAAAGATCATTCTTGGGGATGGTGCATCTGGATCTGAACCTGTGATTTTATCAGTGTAGGGGATGCCTGTCAATACTGATTGGAAACTATTCTGCAAGTTAGCTTTAGAATGGAAGGCCTGGGGCAAGAAAAGGTTAAGTAATTTGCCCATGCTAACACAGTATGTGTCAGAGGTGGGATTGGAGTCTAGGTTGTCCTGAGACTGGCTTTCTTTCCGCTATGCCAAAGTGCCTCTCAACTCATACATGGTAGGTGCTTAATAAATGTGTATTAAATTGAATGTCCAGAGACAATCCTGGTAAAAACAGAATCATTCATGTAGAACCAGAATGGACCTTAGCTCTAATCTAATCAAGTTCCCTCATTTTATAGATATGGAAACTGAGGCCCAGAGAGGTTAAGAGATTTCTCCAATGTCATATTAGAAATAAATGGCAGAATTGGGATTCTAATTCAGATTTGGTGGCACCAAGTTCAGTCCTCAAGGTTCAGAGCTCTTTCCACTGTACCACACTGTGTGCCTTAGAGCTCTGCTTACCTTATGGGGTGGCTATAACAGGGTGAAGATGTTGTAATTTGGTGTCTATGGAGGACCTGCCCCATAGGAGCAGCAAAAGGTTATTTAAATAAAACACAGTACCGGAAAGGGGCCATTTTTCTCTGCTGAAAAGCACATTAGGAATTTGAACACTAAGTGGTAACTAACTCAGCACCTGTGAAGTTGTAGTTTTTCTTTCTGAGAAGTCCACAAGAAGAAATGCTGTCCACATTCCCCCAGGAAGGAAAACAGATTACACACATTAAGTCATCTTCATATTGCTTCTTAAGCAGCTCAGCACTCCCAGCAGAGGGACTGGGAATGAAAAGTGGATGGAAATGAGAAATCGAGAAATATTTCATAGAGATGAAGGCGCTAGCTTCCTGCTGAATCTCCAGTCTTGAGTATCGTGAATGGAGGAGGGGGAATGCTGCATCCCAAATGCCATTTTTTGGACTGCTTGTCAGATCACATCTGGAGTATTAGGTTAACTAATGGGTACCAGATTTTATTTTTTCATTTTCTCTCTCTTTTCCTTCCCCCTCTCCCATTTTCCCTCCCTTTTCTCCCTTTCTTTTCCTTTTTTCCTCCTTCCCTCCCTGTATCTTTTCCTCTCCATTTACTCTCCCTCCTTCTCTTCTTTCCTCCCTCCCTTCCCTCCTTCCTGTTTACCTCTCTCCATTCCTTCCTGCCTCCCTCCATCTCTCCCTCCTTTCCATTGTCCCTCTATCTCTCCCTCCCATCCTCTATCTTTCCTTCCATCCTTTCATTCTTCTTTTCTTCCTCCTTCCCTCCTTCCTTTCCTTTCTTCCTTCCTTTCTTCCCTTCTTCCCTTCTTTTCTGTTAATGGATTTTTTTTTAGTTTTCATAACCATCATTTCTAGACACATTTTCACCCTTATTATCAAGTAACCCTTTCCATGGAATGTTGCTGTTGTTATTCAAGTGTTTTTCAATCATGTCTGATTCTTCATGACTCCAATTGGGGCTTTCTTAGCAAAGATACTGGAGTGGTCTGCCATTTCCTTCTCCAGCTCATTTTACAGTGAGACAAACAGGGTTAAATGACTTCCCCAGGATCACACAACTTGTAAGTGTCTGAAGGCAGATTTGAACTCAGGAAGGTGGATTTTCCTGACTCCAGGCCCAGCACTCTAACTATTCTGCCACCTAGCTGTCCATTCCATTGGATATTGCCATGAATGAGAGTATGGACCATTCTGTACCCATAGTCTCCTACCTCTTCAATGAAAGAAAGGAAGTACATTTTTCCAGCTCTTCTATCTACAGAACCAAGTTTGATCATTACAATCACAGAATGTTCATCTTTGTTTTGTCCTTTTTTCTATTTCTTATTCCACTTTGCATAAATTCATACATACCTTTTCTTTTTTTTTACAGTACAGCAAGTAGTAGTACCTTCATATATTAGCAATTTTAAGCCATTTCCTATTTGATAAGCATCTGCTTTGTTTCTAGCTCTTTATTCCCAAGAAGATGGTAGCTATGAATATTCTGGCATAAATAGGATCTTTTTAATAACCCTTGACCTCCTTGGGGCATATCAAATATCACATTTTAAGAGAAACATTGAGCAGAATTGTACAGAGTCCAAACTATGTCATGCAAAGAGTGGTTTAGGAGACTGGTTATCATTTAGCCAGGAAAAAAAGGAAAATTTTCATGTGGTAGAGGGATCAGATTATTTCTATATAACTCTAGAGGGCAGAACTAGGCCAATGGGGAGATATTGCATAAGAAAGAAATTTCTTTAAAAAGGGATGGGAAAGTTTATTCAGTCTCCATCATTAGGTGTGTGTAAGTAGGCTTTGGATCAATCAATAAACATTAATTAGGCACCTACTAAATTCCAGGTCATATGTCATGGATGCTTTAGAAGAGATTCTTGCATTGAGTAGCAAGTCATTTGTGCTTCTTCAGTATTTATCCCCACTGTGGTTCCTATCCACTAAAGTCAATTGTCTAAAGTCATCCAGAGACAAACACATTTAAAAGAAATGAGTTCATTCCAATAGAGTATAAGTTGTAGATAATTGGAGTGGAAATCAGAGAACAGGTAGGGTAGGTAAGAAAGAAGACTAAGGAGTCCGAAATGCTGGGAAAAGCCAGTCAAACCAGAAGCAACCAATCACTTATTGACAATTTGCAGTGCTCAGTGCACATTCACATGAAGTGTTTTATTTGTATTTGCTTATGGCAGCCACTATTCCTTTTATTACTTAAAGGATTAATTATGTCAGCTCTAAGGATTCAAACATTAAGTGCACCAACTCCACATTTACAAACAGGAAGTTTTTTGCAGGCAGCTAGTCCCATCAATTCATTTGTCCCTGGTATCATCATCAGAACCTAGGATATTCTTCATTGGGGACCAATAAACCTCTACTTACTTATTGCGCAAACACTCTACTGGACAGATTTCTCTTTTTTCCCTTTATGAAATTGGAGGAATGTTTTGTGATGGTTTAGATGCCATGTAGGCACAACCTGTGGTTCGTTTCATATAGTTTTGGTAAATGTTTGCCTGCCAACTTCATTCTACTTTCTGCCAATTTGGAGATTTCATTCTGGGACATTGATTCCAAATACATCCCCTCAACTTGTCCATTTTTCTTGGATCAGGACTCAGGACGAGTTCTTTCAAAGTACATATCTCTGTTAAGCATGAATAAACAGGCTTGATTTGAAGGGTTGTGTTTTATCTTGTCCACATCATCCCATTTTAATGTAGTTTGCCTATAAAGCATGTATTGAATTGGACTGAGGGAAATCTAGAAAACTCTAAAGTGATTAAGGTTTCATTAGTCTTCCTTAAATAAATATTTATCTGCTATCATGAATAATACATTTTTCTTTGTAATTAATTGATAAATTGATAAAACACTTGGAATTTTCAGCCTAGTAGTCACCTCAACTCATTTCATTTTTTTCAGCTCATTTCAGATGCTTCAATACTATAGGCCTATTTCTAAATGAAAACAAAAAGAAAATAATATCATCACCTTGTATTTCTTAAGAACTTCACAGTTTCCAAAATACTTTTACATGCATTGTCTCATAATATCTTCAAATTACCCTTTGACCCAAGCAGGCCAATGGTTATTTTCCTCAGTTGACAGATGAAAACATAGGCATAAGAAGTGGTACAATGGTAGTTGTGTAAGATGGTCAAAAAAGATTGGCCAGTCATTTGGCAAGAGTGAAAGATAGCAGGTGAACAGCATGAGTACTTTACTGGGATCCATGATTCAGTCAATAAAAAGGCATTTATTAAGCATCTACTATGTGACAGGCACTGTGCTTCACTCTAAGGGTACAAATGCGAAAATGAAACAATGCCCACTCTTAAGTTTACAATCGTTTTGAGGAGACAACATATACGTACAAAATGAATGGAAGTGTGTGGAATTAAAGGCTAGAGAGTCAGGGAGGGAAGGCACTAGTAGTTGCAGGAATCAGGAAAGTGTCCATGTGTCAAGTGGTCCTTGAATTGAAGAGAGGGATTCTTTGAGGGAGAAATGAGGAGGGAATGCATTCCAAGAGCAGAAAATGGCCAATGTAAAGGAAAGCAAGGTGGGAGATGGAGGGCCACGTGTGAAGAACAGAAAAAAGTTCACTTAGCTAAACATTCTATAGTAAGAACTCTAGCCCATTGGGCAGATCTTCTGTGAGATAGTTATGAGAGAATATAGACAAGAATAACCGGGATAAGAAGTCTTGAATGACTTGTCACCTATATCAATGGAGGGAATTGCCCCCATCAACAATTCAAAGGTCCATTGAAGAACCGAAGAAGACAAATGAAGAAACTGAGTTTATGTGACTCCCCCAAAGTCACAAAAATGGTAGAGGTGAGAAACGGAATTCAAGTCTTCTGACTTAGCATGGTATATAGTGGATGGTGGTTTCCTATCTTATAGGTAACTTGGTAGAAAGAGTGCTGGTCCTGAAGACCTGAATTAAAATCTGGCCTCAGAGACTTATTAGCTGTATGATACTGGGCAAATCATTTCATTTGTCTGCCTCAGTTTTCTCACCTATAAAATGGAGATAATAACAGGACCTACCTCCTGGACTTGTCATGAGGATCAAACGAGATAACGATATAAAGCACATAACATAATGCCTGGCAGATAGTAAGTGGCATATAAATATTCATTTATTTATTTATTTTAGTCATTTATTTTTTTACTATGACTATGACTACTACTACTAACAACAATAATAATACTTCAGAACTTGTGGTTTCATTTGTATCGGTATTTGAGGAACACAAATGTCCATGCATTTGTTGAGAGTTTCATGAATGGCTTTGTCCAAAAATTTCAGCCATTCCTGGTGACCTCAATCTGGTGATGAGCCTTTTTGAACTTAGCTTAGCTTGTCTTTTAATGGAAGACAAACTGTCCACCCCTCTGCTTATACTCAAAGCCTTTCCATCTTAGTGTGACCTGGCACAGCTGTCCCATCCTTGTCTTGGTCTTTGAGATTATAGGATCAGTCCCATTCCAGGATGATGTATTTCCTTGGATTTTTCTCAAAAACATGCCAGTATTTCTTGAAAATATGCCTTCACCCCTTTGTAGTTGAAGGCTTATGACCAATTAGGTAGATAGATAGATAGATAGATAGATAGATAGATAGATAGATAGAGCATTTATAGGGTATCTCTTAAGACTTTGGGGGCACCCTATAAAATGCTTACTTTGTTCTAGATACTGTGCTAAGTATAGGGATGCACATATAAGCAAACAGGACAGTCCTGGACCTCAAGGGACTTCCATTCTAATAGAGGAAAGATAACTCACAAAAAGGAGATTGAAAGGGAGAGAACCAGGACGTTGGCAAGGAGGACAAGAAATCCAGAGAGTGAATCAGGTTAAGGCTAAAGTGAATATGGCTGAGACTACTCATGAAATCATGTTTAAGGTGAGGGATTCACCAACTAGAAGAGCAGGCCTCAGGGTATATCAGGCCTCTCATGGGCGGAAGCAGGATTCACTAAAGCTAAGTTTACAACTGGATGAAGTAATATAACTATCCAAAAGGCTAAGAAAGGTCCTATTCTCTGGGATAGAAAGTGGTGGGGAATTTATTTCTAGTAAGTCAGTCAAGAAGCATTCATTTTTAAAACATCTATTATGTGCCAGGCACTGTGCTAAGTGCTGAGGATGCCAAGAAAGGTAAAAGACAGTTCCTGCCTCCAACCATTTCCCTATTTTTTTTTTTAATGATAGGACTTCTAATATTCAAGCCAAGTATCCATTTGGATACTTCCAACTTGAGCAAATCCTTCCAACTCCCTCAGTTTCCCTAACTATAAAATTCATAGGATGGACTAGATTACCCTGAGATCTCTTCCACTTCCAATATCAGATCTGTGATACTGTGAGCCCAGAATCTGAAAGGCTGTGGAGAAAAGGGAAGTGGTCAGCCTTGGAGATGTCTGTAAGCCAATGATCCTGAGCCACTGAGGGCTCTGCAGTCACCCTGCCGCTGCCTGTTTTTTCAGTAAACCACAAAGTTAACAGTATTAAGGGCTCACCTCTAAAGAAATCCCTCTAAGTAACTGTAGTGGTTGAATTTCAAACCTATCTCCTTTCTGCAGGTATAAAGTTTCTAGGAAATGTTGTAGCCACAGGTGAAATTATATCCCTTCGAGGGGGAAAAAATGAAAGAAATATAAGGAAAAACCCAAGTGACTCCATTTTCTCAGTGACCATTACAGCTTTCACATCATTTAGTTTTGGAACATTTAAACAAACGAACAAAAAAATAAATCATGGGTGCAGAACATTACATACATTGTATTGTTTCGTTTTCAGTGACATACCCTTTTATTTCCTTGTTCTTTTAAACTATTTGTTTCACCATATTTGGTATGATCAACTTAAAATTATAACTTATTCAGGTAATAATTACACATTTCTTACTATGATGTATAGCTCATAGGACCATAGATTTTGAACTAAATGGGACCTTAGCGATTATAGATTCAAGACCCACCCCCATTTTACATATAAGGAAACTGAGGCCAGAGAAATTAAGTGCCCTGGCCAGGGCCACACAGCTAGTAAGTGTCTGAGGCAAGATTTGAACCCAGGTCTTACTGACTTTCGGGGCAGCTTGGGGCACAATAGATAGAGTGTCAGACTCAGATTCAGGAAGACATCTTCTTGAGTTCAAATCTGACCTCAGACACTTGCTGGCTGTGTGACCCTGGACAAATCACTTAACCCTTTTTGCCTCAGTTTCCTTATCTGTAAAAAAAAAGCAAGCTGAAGAAGGAAATGACAAACCTCTCCAGTATCTCTGCCAAGAAAACCCCAAATAGGGTCATGAAGAGTTGGACGTGACTGAACAATTTACTGACTCACCTTAGTATAACATGGTGACTTTGATACTACTTAGTTTTTTTTTCAATGAAACGTTTTTCATTTGAGGCACAAATGGGGCCATGAGCAGCTTAAGCTTCAGGACTCCAGCATCCTAGATGTCAAACCTAGACAGGACCATGGGCTAATTGCCTCATTCTACAAAAAAGGAAATTGAAGGGAAGTGAGAGCTGAAAGTGAAACTGTGGCCTCCTGCCTCCTTTCCCAGGATTCAATCCAAGACACACTGGTCTGTTAGACTGTAAGATCCCTGAGGGTAGCTTACATGTATGCTTAGCTGTATTTTCTCAAAATCTTTAGCGTGGAGCATGGCACTGAGTATTAACTTTTGTTGGGTGAATAAACAGCACTAAAGCATGGAATCTTAGAGCATGAAGGGATTTTTAGATCATAGTGATCCATCAATAGAAAGGCCTTAATTTAGAAAAGCCAAGGTCATCTACTGCATCCTGGGCCATCCCAGCCATCTTGACTTTTGTCCTCCCACTGGACTTAGATGACTCTGGAGGAGTGAAGCTGGTGACTTTTTGAGCTCTGTGCCACTTAAATTCAATTCATGTGCAAGTCAAGACATCTACCCATGATGTCATTGGTCCTTCTAGAGAATGTAGGACAAACAACAATAACAACCCATTCATTGAGTGAATCTTACACTTTCAAGTTTTTTATTAATTTATGAGAAACTAGAGAAAACTTTGAGCAAGGAAGAAATCATCTCCACACTATAGTAAAATAAAGTCAATCATTAAGCCTTGTGCTATCATAGCCATGGGTAGCACTCATGGTGCCCACTAAGAGAGAGCCGGGTGGTATGGCCAGTGAACATCCCACCATTACACAAGATGAAATAGAGTTATCTAGAAGCCACAGCTCCTGGACCTTTTAACTCTTTGCCCAGCTGGTTTCTTCAGAACTCGGGTCTCTGATGCTCTCAGAGACTCTGTCTTTGGGTTTCCTTTGCCTTTATCTATTCATTCTCAGTGTGGTGTAGTGGTTAAAGTGCCTTGGAGTCAGGAAGAGCTGGCTCCACATCTTGTCCTGATCAATCCTTACTAGCAGCATGATCCTAGGCAAGTCACTTAACCTCTCTGTTGCCTCCGTTTTCTTATCTGTAGAATGAGTTGTTTGGCCTAATGGCCTCTGGCGTTCCATCCAGTTCTATATCTATGATCTTCTCATCTCAAGTCCAGACCATAGAATGTGGGATTTAGAGGTAGACTGGAACTTGGAGACCCATTAATTTACTAGTCCAACTCCCTCATTTTAAAGAAGAGAATGAGATGCCATTCTCTTTAACTTTAAATCTTATGAACTCTCATGTGTCTATAAGGTGCCTTGCACTGTCTTAGGTGTTATATAGAGGATACAGAAGTTTCTTGGACCCCATGGGCCTCTGAATGCACTTTCTTGTAGGTAGTTCATGGCCCATAATTATAAGGGTTTAAACAGAACTTTTATCTGTCAAGGATGCTATAGATGAGATTCATGCATTGGCCTCCTGCAATGGACTAAAGGACCTTGAGGAGGGCCCTTCTAAATCTTATTAGATGATAAAAGGGAAAGCAATTAAGCCAAACCACAGAACATCTCTTGGGGCTGTGTTGACCACAGAGTGTTTTCCTGGGTCTGAAGCATGGACCATGGTCCTGACACAGTTTAGTCATTCGTGTGTGTGTGTGTGTGTGTGTGTGTGTATTTATTTCTTTGTAATGGGAAACTCTCTACCTTTGTATACCAACATCTCTGCTCCAAAACTTCAGTCTTGGATTTCTCATTATCTCCAATGGGGGAGATCATTGAGATGAGCAATTAGACATTATAACTTGTCCAAGATCATTTGAGCTCACATGTATCAGAGAAGGGACGTGAACCCAGATCGTCTTGACTCTGAGACTAGGTCTCATTTCACTATGCTGCCCACCATAATATCTCTTATCTGGTAAAATAATAGTCATATCTCTCATTTATACAGTGTTTTACAATTTACAAAGCATTTTATATACTTAATCTGATTTTTTTTCCTCTCCAAAGATATGTGTTTGTGTGTGTTTGTGTGTGTGTGTAAACCTCTCTCCCCCATAGAGCAAACTGAAAGCATTTTGGTTGGGGAAGGAAGGAGTTCTCACCATGATTAGCCTTGTTGAATGCATATATAGTAGCAGCATTCACATATAGTAGTGCCTTGCCTCCTGGGAGATACATGCGCAAACACAGGTGGCATTGTGATGTTAGCGCTACACATGTGTTACTGACCAAAAACTTGTAGCTAATTTAGCTAAGAACAATGCATGTTTACTCTTGCTTAGTCTGGCCCATCCTAAACAGAGCTACCTTCCCCAAGTCTCACAAAACTTGATATGTGAGGTGATTCCTTAAGTCACTGCCAAAATGATGGCCACCTTTCCTAGCTGACTACAGCTAATGTTTCCTCATAATACATGAAATAATGGCATTTGGGGGTTGCGAATGTGCTGACTCTGAAAGGACCAGATTCCTGTGTGGCTAATTACCCAGAGAAGAGGAAAGCATATCCAATCAGCAGCTAATTGTCTTTCTTCCTTTGGGACACTGATGAATTTTCAGTGAAATAGATGCTTTGCAGCCCTGGATTGATTGCCTCAGAATTTGTCTTAAGCTGTGAGCCCAGTGTCAGAATCAGAGAGAGGTGGAATAGAAACTGGCTCCAAATATTGCATTCCCATACTTGTCTTTCTCTTATTTTCTTTGACATCATTATCTCCACCACCTCCATAAATCTCTCCTTTCTATTTTTTTTTTTTGGTGAGACAATTGGGGTTAAGTCACTTGCTCAGGGTCGCACAGCTAGTAAGTGTCAAGTGTCTGAGGTCAGATTTGAACTCAGGTCCTTCTGATTCCAAGGCCAGAGCTCTGTCCACTGCGCCACCTAGCTGCCCCAGAATCTCTCCTTTCCTTTCACCTCCATGGTGTCTGCCATTCCCTTCCCCACACTTCCTTGTAAAGTAGGTGCTGCTCAACCCAATTGAACACTAATTTGATGAAGAGAAAAAAAACAAGGAAAGAAGGAAAAGTATCAGTAATGAACAAATGACCAGAATACATAAGAGATTGAAAGTTGGAGTCCTTTGAAGGGTCTTTAAAGACCATCTAGACCAACCTTCTTATTTCACAAATGGGGAAACAGCTCTAAACAGATTAGGTCACATGATCAAGATCACTGAGATGGTGTTTGAACTCCAAGGCACTGACATCCTTTCTACCATGCTTCACCAGCTCATAATTCATTCAACTTTTATCTGGTTACAGGAGTGGGCTGAATGACAGAGGAGGTGCTATAGATGATCCTTTGCTAGCAACAAGAGATTATCTCGCACCACAGCCCATGTATTTAGGAGCACAAAGAAAGCTCTTCCCAGATCATTGATGGGTGTTAAGTGGCAGAAATGCACAGGGTCTAGAGTTGGACTGGGAGTCAGGAGAAACAAGTCAATGATGACTATTAGAGGTAGTTGGATGGCACAGTGAGGAGAATATTGGAGTTGGAGTCAGGGTAAAGAAAGACCTGAGTTTAAAGTCTTAGATACTTATTAGCTGTTTGACCCGAGGCAAGTTACTTAACCTCCTTCAGCTCGTTTCCTCATCTGAAAAATGAGGATTGTAACAGCACCTACCTCCCAGAGTTATTATGAGGATCAAATGAGATAATATTGTAAAGTTTAATGGGCTACATACACATTATCTATTGTTATTGTCATAACTATCATCATCCTCATCTTCATCATTCCATATCAGAGAGAGTGGTTTGAGGCTACAACTACAAAAACTTAATCCCCTTTATGGATCTTACAGTCCAGCTGGGGGAGATAACCTGTCCATATATAGATATGTAAAAAATATTCACAAAAATATATATAAAGTGAGTGTGAGAGAGGGGACTTGGGAGTCATATGGAATGGGGGAGATTAGAAAAGGTCTCAGAAAGTTATGCTTGAACTAAAGCTTGGAGGAATGTAAAGGGTCTGAGAGATGGGAGAAAGGCATTTCAGGACAGTGGAGAGGAAATAAAGCAGGAGATGGAATGTCATGGATGAAGAACAGCAAGAAAAAATAACTGGGTGTCCTGTAGGGTCCCTCCTGGCTCTCGACTTTAAACTCTGCAAACCATAAGCCAGTGAATTTGACTTTAATTTACTGGGAAATTCTAGAACCTATAATTAGAGAGACGGTTAGTGAACATCTAGGGGAAAAATGCTGTTGATATAAGTTACCTAGATTGCAGCCAAGCATTTGATCAGGTTTCCCTTGCTCTCCTTTGGGAAAAGGAGATGGAGCTAGATAATGGTGCGATTAGAGAGATTTAGTATCACTTAAATGGCTTGCCCAGAGGCCAGAATTCCAAGTAGCTCAATCTGTGCTACTCTTAGGACAGAGCTAGAACTAGTGAGGAGACATTTTAGGGAGGTAGGTTTTGAGCTTAATGAAAGGAACTTTCCACCAAGTAGCACTGCCTTATCTCTTTTCTATGATTCTGGGTTTATTTTCAATGTTCCCAGATGCTTCAGTAAAAAAGTTCCCTGAAAAGGAAAAAAAAAGGATATAATTTATGCCTTTTTGCTCTGCTCATGCTGTTTTCTATGCTTAGTCACAGTACCCCCCTCCAAAAAAAAAAAAAAAGAAAAGAAACAGACCACATCATGAGTTCAGTTAATGTTCTGCATGATTGTCAATGCATTTAAAAATGCCCTTTTTGTCTGGTTAACAGAACCACCAATCCTGGACAGCACCCGCCTCCGCCTCCGTTGAACTGTATGATGCAGCAATGGGGAGGAAGGAATACTATATTTTGACTTAGAGGATCTGCATTCAAATAGTCCCTCATCTGCTACTTCCTACCTGTGTGACCATGGGCACCCTCTCTGGGCCTCAGTAACCTTATCCATAAGATATGGAGGGTGAGCTACAGGGCTCTGAGGTCTTTTTATGCCATTAAGCTTTGACTTAGGTTCAAATCCTATTTTGGCTGCTTACTACATTAATGATCCTGGGAAAGTCACTTTGACTTTCTAGGACTTGGTTTTCTCTTCTGTAAAATAAAGGGATTGGGTTAGATGATCTCTAAGGTCCCTTCCAGTCCTCAATTCTAGGCTTCTATAATACTCTGATTCTTAGAGTCTATGGTTCACATCTGGAATGAAAAAACAACGTACCCTGCTTCTCTGTTGTTAACCAGGGACTTCACTGGATTCAAAGTGCAGAACAAGTCATCAATTTTGGACATGGCCAGTAGGGAGTTTATTGTACTGGAACATGCATATTTGTTATAAGGGGTTTTTTCCTCCTTTTTTTCTTCAATGATTGTGTGTGTGTGTGTGTGTGTGTGTGTGTGTGTGTGTGTGTATGAGACAGAGAATAAATGCTTGCTAATTTGAAAAAAAAATTTTGCATCACCTCCCCAAACCCATATACACACAAATCCAACATACTTTGTTTATGATGTTAACGCTGTCCTTTAGATCCTCACTCAGATGAAAATTCCTTGAGTTAATTTTCCCTAAAGCCTCTGGCCAGTAACAATCCTCCCTCTAGGGCTCCACATATAACTCTGTACAGGTATAAATTACCATATATTATGGTGCTTTGTGTTTCTGCCTCATCCCCCTAAAGGACTATAGGCTTCATGAGGGCAGGGGCTATGTTTCCTCTGCATTCTGCGTCTGTCCCAGTGCCCAGCATGATGCTCTGTTCACAGCTGGTGTATCACAGATGTTTGTTGTTTTTGATGAAATTCAATGCTTTGAGTAGTGCTGTTCTCACTTGCCTGACTAACAGATCCTCTCACCTTGAAAGAACAACCCGTTTTAACCCAGTCCTGCTTTCAGAAATCCTAATGATAAAACTTGTCAAAGACAAATCTGAAAGAAAAACATTTTCCCCACATTTTTTGTTTAATAAAATCTCACAGTCTCCCTCAGAAGAACAAGCTGCTTTTTTCTCCAACTGATGGATTGCCTTCCAAAGGCTGTCCCTAAGTGAGATTGCATTATTGAGCTGACGGGCAAGTTACTGGCTAATCCTGTCAGACACTACTTTATTACAATCTTCAAGTATTAGCAAGTATCAGCAGGCATCCTGGGGCACTGTGGGGCACAGGCATTCATGAGAAATGGAAAAATAAAATCAAAGAGAAAGCCACGAAGCTGAACGGATCACTTCAAGGATGGAAAGCATTTGGGGAGTGCACTGGGATGATTCCAGAATTAATTTTGTTTCCTGTTGCAGTAAGATAAGTAGTGAATTATTTGGAGACTTTATTTCTGGACCTCTTTATTAGGATTATTTGTCCTCCCATCAGAGAGATGTGGTGAAGTAAACTGGATTGAGGACTTACTGGCAGAGCACCTGAGTTCAAATCATAGTTCTGTCGACTTATTAGCTATGTGACCTTGAATAAAATCACTTTATCTGTCAGCCTCAGTTTGCTAATCTGTAAAATCAAGTGAAAGGCTGAGCAGTAGAGTAGATGGAGATCCACCCTCGGAGTCAAGAGGCCCTAGCTGTGTGACCTTGCATAAATCAGTAAACACCTGAGACCATAGTTTACAGGACAGTGGAGAGGATCAGACTTCAGCACGTAGCCAAAGAGGAATTCTGAAGAGAAACAGGAGTAGGCATTGGAGGACAAGCAGGGAAGATGGGCTGGTCACAGTGCACGTCCCAGTGAGGGATGATGGGTGAACAACCAGAGCGTTCCATTGCTCCCTGCCCAATGTCAGGAGAAAATAAGCATGGCCTCATGGCACCATGAGCCCCTCGTGGCTGTTTTTGGGGATAAAATGGACAAAAGACACATAGGGAGAGCAGACATGGATTGGTCCTGATCTGGATCATTGGAAAGAATGCTAGAACTGATGAGATCCCAGTTCTGTTGGAGTATTAGACTGCAAATGAGATGCTGTTACTCCAAATTTGTGAAGGGATTTCTCTACACCAACAGAATTCACACAACTACTTTCTTTCTTTTATATAGTATTTTATTTTTTTCTAATTACATGTAAACATATTTTTCAACATTCATTTTTATAAGATTTTGAGTTCCAAAGTTTTCTCCCTCCCTCCTCTCCCTTCCCCAAGACAGCAAGCAATCTGATTATACATGTACAATCACGTTAAACATTTCCACATCAGTCATGTTGTGAAAGAGGAATAAGAACAAAAAGTAAAACCGCAAGAAAGAAAAAACAAAAAACAAAAAAAGTGCAAATAGTATGTTTCTATCTGCATTCAGATTCCATAGTTCTTTTTTTGGATGTGGACAGCATTTTCCATCATGATTTTTTTTTGTAGCATCATTGTATTGCTGAGGAGAGCTAAGTCTATCATAGTTGATCATCACACAATGCTCTGTTACTGCATACAATGTTCTCCTGGTTCTGCTCACTTCATCCAGCATCAGTTCATGCAAGTCTTTCCAGATTTTTCGGAAATTCACCTGCTCATCATTTCTTATAGCACAATAATATTCCATTACATTCACATACCACAACTTGTTCAGCCATTCCCCAATTGATGGGCATTTCTTCCATTTCCAATTTTTTGCTACCACAAAAAGAACTGCTATAAATATTTTTGTACATGTGGGTCCTTTTACCTGTTTTATAATCTCTTTGGGCTACAGACCTAGTGGCTCTTTGGGCTATAAAATTGTTCCAAATTTTTCTCCAGAATGGTTGGATCAGTTCACAACTCTACCAACGATGCATTAGTGTTCCAATTTTCCCACATATTCTCCAGTAGTTATATTTTCCTTTATTGTCATATTAGCCAATCTGATAGGTGTGAGGTGGTACCTCACAGTTGTTTTAATCTGCATTTTTCTAATCAATAGTGATTTAAGACATTTTTTTTCATATGACTATAGATAGCTTTGATTTCTTTGTCTAAACACTTCCCGTTTATATCCTTTGACTGTTTATAAATTGAGAAATGATTTGTATTCTTATAAATTTGACTCAATTCTCTATGTATTTGAGAAATGAGGTTTTTTATCAGAAACACTAGCTGTAAGAATTCTTTCCCAGCTTTTTGCTTTCCTTCTAATCTTGGTTGCAGCCATTTTGTTTGTGCAAAAACTTTTCAATTTAATGTAATCAAAGTTATCTATTTTGCATTTCATAATGTTCTCAATCTCTTGTTGTGTCATAAATTCTTCTATTCTCCATAAATCTGACAGGTAAACTATTCATTGCTCTCCTAATTTGCTTATGACGTCACCCTTTATGTCTGAATCATGTACTCATTTTGACCTTATCTTGGTATGCAGTATAAAATTTTGGTCTATGGCTAGTTTCTGCCATACTATTTTCTAGCTTTCCCAGCAGTTATTGCCAAATAGTGAGTTCTTATCCCAGAATCTGGAGTCTTTGGGCTTATCAAACAACAGATTACTACAGTCATTTACTACTATGTCTTGTGTACCTAAATTATTCCACTGATCTACCACTCTATTTCTTAGCTAGTGTCTAATAGTTTTGATGATTGCTGCTTTATAGTACAGTTTTAGATCTGGTACAGCTAGGCCACCTTCCTTTGCATTTCTTTTCATTAATTCCCTTGATGTTCTTGACCTTCTGTTCTTGCAGACGAATTTTGTTATTATCTTTTTCTAGCTCTATAAAATATTTTTGGTAGTTTGATTGGTATGGCACTAATTAAGTAAAATAATTTAGGTAGAATTGCAATTTTTATTGTGTTGGTTCAGCCTACCCATGAGCAATTGATATTTTTCCATTATTTAGATTTGACTTTATTTGTGTGAAAAGTGTTTTGTAATTGTGTTTATATAGTTCCTGGGTCTGTCTTTGCAGGTAGACTCCCAAATATTTTATATTGTCTACAGTTATTTTAAATAAAATTTCTCTTTCTACCTCTTGCTGCTGGGCTTTTGTTGGTCATGAAAAGAAATGCTGATGATTTATGTGGGTTTATTTTACATCTTGCAACTTTGCTAAAGTTGTTAATTATTTCAAGTAGCTTTTTAGTTAATTCTCTAGAATTCTTTAAGTATACCATTCTATCACCTGCAAAGAGTGAAAGTTTTGTTTCCTCATTACCTATTCCAATTCCTTCAATTTCCTTTTCTTCTCTTATTGCTAAAGCTAACATATCTAGTACAATATTGAGTAATAGTGGTGATAATGGGCATCTTGTTTCACCACTGATCTTAGTGGGAAAGCTTCTAGCTTATCCCCATTACACACAATACTTGCTGATAATTTTAGATAGATACTACTTAACATTTTAAGGGAAATTCCATTTATTCCTATGCTCTCCAGTATTTTTAATAAGAATGGTTGCTGTATTTTGTCAAAAGCCTTTTCTGCATTTATTGAGATAATCATATAATTTCTGTTAGTTTTGCTATTGATATGGCCAATTATGCTGATAGTTTTCCTAATATTGAACCAGCCCTACATTCCTGGTATAAATCTCACCTAGTTATAGTGTATTATCTTCATGTGCTGTAATCTCTTTGCTGGTATTTTATTTAACATTTTTGCCTCAATATTTATTAGAGAAATTGATTTATAATTTTCTTTCTCTGTTTTGACTCCTCCTGGTTTTAGTATCAGCACCATATTTGTGTCATGAAAAGACTTTGGTAGGACTTTTTCATTATTTTTCCAAATAGTTTATATAGTATTGGAAATAATTATTTTTTAAATGTTTGGTAGAATTCACTTGTAAATCCATCCAGCTCTGGAGATTTTTTTCTTAGGGAGTTCACACAAGTACTTTTTTTTTTTTAAAATCTCATTTCCTCTTTGTGGACACAGATTTAATCAGTCTTGTTTTTATATACTGTCAGAACCAATTACCAAGTGATGAATGAATGAATAAAAGAAATTTTTATTAAGCACTCACTATATTTTAGGCACTGTGTGAAGTTCTGGAATACCAAAAGAAAAGTAAGACAGTCTATGACTTCATGGAGTAGCTCAGTGATCCATGAAGCAGCTAAATGGTACAGAGGATAGAGCACCAGGCCTGGAGTCAGGAAGACCCGAG